>NC_135541.1:9037042-9388017 GCF_045843805.1 Urocitellus parryii
TTTGGAGGCTGAAGGTCAAGATGGGGCAGGCCCATTTGTTTAGCCTCTGGTGAGGCCTCAGAGCAGATGGCATCCTGCAGCAGTGGGGGGAGGGGGTCACATGGAAAGAGAGGAAGCCAGAAAGCCTCTGGCAGGAGTCGGGCTTGCTCTTTAATAACCCCCTTCTGTGAGAACTCACTCCCTCCACCAGACCGGCTGTAACCCCTTCCAGGGCAGAGCCCCCAGTGACCTAATTACTGCCTCCCAGGCTGCAGTTCTTCAAAGCCCCAGCACCTTCCAAGAGCAGCACACCAAGCTTCCAAGTCTGTCCTTTGGGGACAAACCATGTCCAAACCGTGGCGAGGTGGATGTTCCTGGAGAAACGGTCCTCGGCTCTCGGCAGATTTCCAAGGGGGATGGTGATCCAGACCACGTGGGGAAGGCAGACCAGCACCATCCTCCATTCAAGACCCAGCGCCCCTGTGTGCAGAGCCCAGATGCAAGTCATCTCATCTGTCAGAACGGCACTAACTGGGAAGACAGGGGAGGAAAGTGCCCGACATCAAGGTCATCCCAGATCACGGGGAACGCACACGGTGGCGTGAACTCTGGAGAATCACACAAGGGACAGGAGTCTGTCACTTTTCTTTTCTTTTTTTTAATTCATGAAACTTTCACTGAACATTGAGTGACAGGGCTCTGCTAGGAAGGAGAACTACAGAGATCAAAGGACCTCAGCCCGGTATTCAGGGGACTCCCAGTCCGACTCATAGAGTCGGCATTCCCCTTCGCTTCTAAACGTGGGCCCACACGTCTGTGCTCCGCCCTGAGATCGGCTCCACAGAGGTGCCCGGCAGTGGGCAGCCAGGAGCTGCACCGTTCATGGGACGGATGGAGAGGCCCCAGTGCCTCTGGAAGTCCCTCGAGAGTTCAGGGAACGTGAGCCCGCTCCCTCCTGCTCGTCCACTCTGCCCGATCACCGCCTTCCCCACATTAGCAGAGGCAACACGACGATTTCTGTTTCCAGATATTAAATGGCTTGGCTGACTGGCGTGGCCCTGGGTGGGAGAAGGCAGACATCGGTAATGGAATGTGTTGCTGCCTATTCTGGTGGATGGTTTCAGAAAGTACTGAACTGGAAAGCATTAGCACAGCTTGGGCAACAACAGTGCTTTGTGGGGAAATTAGATCCCCATATTTCTCCATCTCCTTCGGCAACGGCTCCCCAGGCACCGTGTTTTAAAGGGGGCGTTGGCCGAGTCCAGCATGTTTGGGCTGGCCAGGAGGGCCCACGTTCGGACGCCATGGGCGATGGCTTTGTGGTCCTCACCAGTCCTAATCCGGCTCCCAGCCTCTCCCCAGGTCCCCAGAAATGATGCAGAAGGACGGTTCAGTGGAGAGGTGGTGACCTCGAGTGGAGCGGGCTTGGCTCTCAGCTTTTCATTGCTGTGATCCAAGGACCTGACAAGAACCGCAGGAGAAGGAATGGTTTATTTTGGCTCTTGGTTTCAGAGGTTCGATCCATGGTCAGCTGACTCCACTGCTCTGGGCCCAGGGGAGGCAGAGCGTCATGGTGGAGGACATGGCTACCAGGAAGGAGAGAGAGAGAGAGAGAGAGAGAGAGAGAGAGAGAGAGAGAGAGAGAGAGAGAGAGAGAGCGCTCTGCTTGCCAGGGGCCAAGTATAAACCCCAAAGGCACACGCCCAGTGACTCCTTCCTCCACCTACACCCACACCCTGCCTACAGCTACCACCCATCAATCCATTGGAATCATTAATTCATCCAGTGGATTAATCTACCCATCGGGTCACAGCTCTCATCATGGAATCGTGTCAGCTCTGGACATTCCTGCATTCCCTCACACAGGAGTTTTGGGGGTACCCCAGAACACTTTCCCTCCTTTTCCCCTTCTTATTCTAACCTATTGGGGCCTGGACATTCACAAGACCTTGCCTGGTCCTGGCTGCACAGAGAGGTGGTCCTGGGCTACTCCACGTGACCTGGCCCCACCCCGGGGAGAGATTAAGGCAGGCTTCGAGATGCCAGAGCAGCCAATCCAGACTGAGACGATGAGTGAGCTGCTGGCATCAGCTCTGCTCAGGGACTAGATGGTGCCATATTTAGCTCCAAACCAACAGCATCTAAAACGTCCCGGCTCTGCCTCCAAAGACACCTTCATCAGCAAACTTCCTTTCTCTGGGCAGAGGAGAGGTTTGGCTTATCTTCAGCATTTGGCCCCCATGGAAGGCCTAGGAGCAAAGTTAGCAAAACCTAACACCCATGCCCCCCGGTTCTTTTTTTTATTTATTTATTTTAACTTGTTATATATGACAGCAGAATGCATTTCAATTCATATTACACATACACAACACAATTTTTTCATATCTCTGGCCACACACAACACAGTCACACCATTTGCGTCTTCATACATGGACTTAGGGTAATGATTTCCATCTCATTCCACTGTCTTTCCTACCCCCTGACCCCCTCCCTCCCCATCCCTCTCCTTTTACCCTATCTTGAGTTTGTCTATTTCTTCCATGTTTCCACCCCCATCCCCATTATGAATCAGCATCCTTATATCAGAGAAAACATTTGGAATTTGTTTGGGGAGGGGTTGGCTAACTTCATTTAGCATGATATTCTCCACCTCCACCCATTTACCTGCAAATGCCATGATTTTATTTTCCTTTAATGCTGAGTAATATTCCATTGTGTATCAGTGCATAGCAGAAGGCAGAGGACCCAGGGGGATGGAATGGATCCTACATGTTCATGTGCCACCACATCCTTTGTGACATCCTCCTGGACCCCTGCTGAAGTGAGTCACTTCTCTCCCACACCTGCCGCCCTCTGCACCTGTCACGGAACAGCCCACACTGCAAAGTCAGGGTGTATTCACCCCTAAGTCTCCCTCTCCGCCTCCTCCCAGTGCCAGGCAAGGCTCTCTGTAACTGGCACAAACTTTTTGGTTAGTTATAAAGGGTTCCTGGAATTTATTTTCTGAGCTGCTTCTCCCGTCCATGATAACCACCCAGCTGTTGCTTACACTGGTTTTGTCCACATTCTCTGTTTTATATATATGTCTATGTCTTATTCCTATGTGTGTGTACATGAATATGTTTACACACACACATGTCTTCTTATCATTATCCTCCTTTACAGATAAGAAAACTGACTTAGGGCTGGGGCTGGGGCTCAGTGGCAGAGTGCTTGCCTAGACTGGGTTGGATCCTCAGCACCATATAAATAAACAAATAAAACAAAGGCATTCTGTCCATCTACAACTACAAAAAAAAAATTAAAGAAAACTGACTCAAAGAGGTTAAGGGACTCCCCAGAAGACCATTAGCTATGCTTGGGCCAGAACTTGAACTCCAGTCTATTGAACTCCAGTGACTGCTCCTGCTTCCCCGGGGACACTGCCTAGTCTCAGGTGCCTGGGACAGCCTGTGTGGGCATCAACTCTCACCCCATGTTGGAAAGCAAACCCTTCACACACACAGGCTTCGACCTGCAGGGGCTCACGACCAGTAGGTGCTAAAAAGAATGGGTGAATGTTGGAGGGAAAATAAAATGTTGGAGTGTAAAGTCCCCGAGGATCTCCCCACAAATTATTCATTAACTACAAAGGGAGACACGATCCTACCTGGTGATCAAAGCCAGCTTCTCACTGTAGGGCCAAAACAGCTTCTCCTGAATACTAGTGTGACACACTGAGAAGGGTGGATCGTCCCTCTAACCCTCCTGGGCACAGGCACACCTGGAACCCAGTTGTGAGGAAGCATCCGCGATGCCTTCTCTGCTGGAAACTATTTCTGGGCAGTGTCTCCCGGTGCTGAAGTTTCATGGGCACAAAGTCCCCAGTTACCCAGGTGGTTCAGGAAACTAAAATGCATATGTCCATAAAATCTAAAGAAAGGATAAAAAAGCAGATGGACAAAATGTGACCCATGGGTGGACCCGGAAAAAAGTTAAAAAGGAGTTTTATAAATAACTCTTTGAGCTCCTCTGGAGTTTCAAAATTAAAGCGTGTAAAATGTCTTCAAGTACTGGATGAAAGTACAGCGCTGGAGTTGGGAAACGGCCATGTGTCACTGAACAATGGAGTACTTTCTGAGAAGGGCGTCCCTAGGGGATATCGTCCATGCTTGTGAACTCCGTAGAGTGCTTTTGCAAAACTTGATGTTCTCTAGAGGAACAGAATCAACAGGAAGTAGAATTATAACAGGAGGACTTATTAGGTTGGTTTACGTGACCAGAAGCTGGATAGTCCACAGTGGCCATCTGCAGGCTGGAGAGCGGGAAGAACAAGTACCTGCGCAGTCCAAGAGGCTGAAGCCTCAGAAGGAGGGATCAGTGGTGCTACCCTAGTCCAAGACCAAAGGCTTCTGGAGAATCTGCTTTGGAAGAGTGAAGAAGTGAGAGTCTGATATCCTCAGACAATGGCAGCAGCAATCAAGAGCCCCTTCAAGAAGAATGGAGCTGGCATCTGCTGCAGCTTCCTGTTCTTCCAAATTTTATTCCATCCAAGCCGTCATCCTCTTGGACGGTGCTGCCCTCACTTAGGGAGGGTCTCCATTTCAGTTGGCTATCCCACATGCCAATCACCCCCAGACACACCCTCACCAACCCACCCACAATCCCCTTAATCCAATCAAGTTGACAATTCAAATTAACCAGTACAAGGTCTGTCACTGTCTGATGCAAAGAAGGGACAAGGTCAACAAGAAATGGAAGAGGCTGCTGCAGGCAGGACAGAGTGTAGCATTTCACAGAAAAACTTGTATATGTAAGTAGAATTACACACTAAAGTAATTATTTAAAATATAGTGAATACACAGTCCAGTAACAGACATGTATTACTGTTCTCAAGTATGAGGTACTTACACAATCGTATGTGCCATACTTTTACAGGACTGGCAATGCAGTGTGTTTGTATATACATCAGTGCATGCATGGGCAATGTGTTGTGCTCTGACGTCACCGAATGCAATGTCACTAGATGCTAGGGATTCTCCAGCTCCATTACAAACTTAAGGGACCGCACCACTGTGTGGTCTACACCACTGTGTATGTGGACAGTTGTTAAATGAAGCCTCATTAGGCAGTGCATGACTATACTTGGTCTTAAATGCTGGATCTTCCAAATACCAGCTGTGTATGGCCCTGGGCAATTCATCCAAACTTAGTTTACTTGCCTGAAAAGCAGAAATAAAGGAGCACCCACCCATTGGGATTTCTGATAACTGAGTGAACAAATTCACGTGGATGATGGGAGCCCAATGCCTCTAAGCCCCACTAAGCATTGACTGGGGTTATCAGTAAGTGTACAGATCAATGGTGCCCATGGTCCCTAATCAATGGTGCCCATTTTGGTGGTACTGTCTCTTTGCCTGTTTTGTACGGTTTCCCAGTTTTTTGGATTATCTCTGGGGGTTCAGGTCTAAAGATGAACAAATTGTTATTAGATTTGGAGGCCGTTTCATCCAACACATGCTGCCCTCAAAGGGCTCGAATGCATTTAGCAAGAATTAATGAAAAATTGGCAGATTGATGTTTTTGGCCCCGTCAAATGTGCGGAGGCTCATTGCTAATTATGTCTCCCCATTTATCCCGCAGCAATGCCACCTGTAGGTCACCTGATGTAGACATTTACTTTTCCAAATGGCAGCTCCTTGAAAGTTTCAGAAACCTGGGAACCACAACGAGGATCCAAGCTAAAGCAAGGAATTCTTTCTTCTTTTAAATGCACAGAAAGCAAATGGTGGTTAGAGTCTTGTCAGGTGCCATCCACGTGTCCCAGAACTCCAGGGTTATCTATCGATGGATCAGGACTGATTCATATTTAGTAGGCAGAAGCCACTGGACTGGGCACTTTTAGGACCTGGATGTAAATCTGAGTGTAAGGTTTGGATCTGTTCTCAACTCCCCACCGCAGAGGACCTCAGTGTGCAGAGAAAGTGTCCAGAGGGAGACGGTGGAGGGGGTGAGGTCAAAGCAGTGGCCAGGAGCAGATTCGGGGGCCTTGGAGGCCACAAGAAGGAATGTGGACTTGATCCTAAATGCCACAGGAATCCACCAAAGAGTGGTCAGCACAGGGGCAGTGTCCATTGATTTACATTTTGAAAAGGTAAAAATTTGTTCTTCCCGTGATGTGGGCCAGGTCCAAAGCAGGAATACCAGGGAGGAAGCCGTCACAGTCGTCTGGCAGGAGCTGATGGCCTTGGACAAGGCGGGGGGGGGACAGGACGGGGAGAGAACATGATTTTGGAGGCGGAGCCATCAGGACTTGCCAGTGAGACTGGCTTGGGTTGGAGTGGGCGGAGGTGAGGAAGACGGGAGCGAGGACGGGTCCTGGTGGCAGTAGGCAGGCAGGTGCCGTAGGTGGAACAGTAGGAGAAGAAATAAGAGGAGAAGATGGAGCCCATGTCCAGGCAAGAAGTGGCCCCTGGGATCTCTCCACAGCATGAATACAGAGAGGCAAGGCATGGAGGACGGAACTGGCTCCCGAGCAGGAAATGTCAGACGCAGCAAATGGATTTCTTTCCATAGGCAATATGGAGCCACCAGAGGGCTTTGAGCAGACTAGAGAACTCCCAGCAGGACCCTGGTACTTAGAAAGCATCTCCCACCTTCTAACGGCCCATTCTGGCACTCAATGACATTAAAGAGTCTTTTGCATCCAGCATAAATCTCCCCATTGGTTCTACGGAAAGCACACCCCATCCGTATTGCCCACCTCACTGAGTTTTAAAACGGTTTCAATTCCCTTTTAAGGCTGCTGGTGGGCCGAGGTATCTACCAGACGATCGGCAGTTTCACACATTCAAGTTACCATCTCCAGCTTCTGCAAATAAAAGATCTTTATGTCCCCCGGTTGTGGAGTTTACTCGCAGTTTCTATGCAGAGCTTGTGTCTGCGCTTGCAGTCAGAGGCTGGGCACACACATCTGCTCGGTGCCACCTTGGAGAATTCCCGAGGAGGCGGGGATGTTGTTGTGGAAGTCCTGAAGGCCTCGTTCTTTTCCAAAGGAGGCACAGATGCTCTGTTTGGAGTGAAATGGTCACTCCCCTGAGGGTGTAGCCGACTATTTGGAGAAACCCATCATGAAAGGAAACCTAGAATGAGGAGCTAGGGTGGTTTGGTGACAAGGGATGGCCTTTTAAAGGCTTGGGGACAGGTCCATGTGGGTTTTTGTCTTGCCAATGGAATGACCTTCTTGAACCGTCGGAGTCCTCGTGTCACTCAGAAAGTATTGGAGGTGGTAGATGTGAAAGTGTCCTTTGTGCAAATTAAAGATTAGTTGCTATTCTCGTCCTTGGGTGGCAGGACTGGCCCTTTCTACTGGACCATAAGGGAAAGGGAGGACTGTCGAGGAGGTTAGAGCAAGCAAGGACTTGAGTGTCAGATACACCCGAGTTTGAGTCTTAGCTAGGAGACACTTAACTTGACCCTCTTGAGTCTTAGTTTCTTGTACAACGGCATAATAAAAATCCCTTTGCCGAGTTGTTGGGATCATTCACCAAGATGATGTCTACTATGCTTACAATAAGTTCCCAGTAAAACCTTTCAAATCTCCTTATTTTATAACCACATTGAAGGCAATTTTCTACATTGAGCCATTAAATTGATAAGGAGCTCCAGGGCTGTAGGAGATTACACGAGATGCGTTGGCATGGCGGGATAACAGGAAGGCATCGTGGAGGTCAGCACTGAGCCACAGGCAGGGTGTCAACTCTCTTCTGCAGAGTTCCCCACGCTGTGTCCTAATTGAGAGATGGCTGGACTCGAAGGACGCAGGCCAGGCCTGATTCTTGCATTGGTTCTGGTCCTTAGCACAGGAAAGGCTGAAAGCACCCAGAAACAGGCTGATCAATATTGGAGGGATGGATACCTAGATGGTCAAGTAAACAATGGGTGGATGGATAAATAGGAGGATGGATGGATTAAAGAGATAAAGGGAATAACATTCTAGCAAAGGGGCAAGTCGATACAAATGTGGGGAGGTGGACTGTGACTGTATTATGGATAGTGAGCTTCTGATGCTTGGGGCAGGAGTTTGCCACAAACTTCAGGAAGGCAAGCCCCGAGAGAGAACCAGATTCAAGGCCCTCCGTAGTCTGGGAAGAAGATGCTCCCCATGGGAAATTGGTTGGGCATCTTTCAGTAGAGAGAGTATTAGGAGACGAATCATGGAAGGAGAGTTGGTCTGACAACAGTGTGGAGGAAAAACGAGAGAGGACAGAAATAAGAAGGAAGCCATCAGAGGCTGCAATAAGGAAGCAGGAAGAAGAAATGACCTTGGGTCAGCAGAACCAGGCTCAACCATGCAGCATTCGACAAGTTACCTAACCCTGGAGTCTCTGCTGCCTCCAAATGAGTGATGTGGGGTTCTGTTTCCACCTCCTTGCAATAAAAATACCCTGTAATACCTTTCAATGACTATAATGACCCTTGATGCAGTGTATTTCCTCAGGAGTGGGTCCTGTCCTGGGCCTTTTCAGACACTTCCTGCTTTCCCTGAGTAGATACTTCTAGAAGAAGGTGATGGTACTACTTCCATCTAGTAAGTGAAGACAGGGATTTAAGGCAGTTTAATGTCTCGAGAGACCTCTTAGCTGGCAGCAGAAGCAGGATTTAAACTCAACTCAGCCCGAGGCCTGGGTCTGTACTCATTGTTTTGTAATCAATCAGTGTTTTTATTATAGTGCAGTCTGTACAGCGTGTGGCCTCCTCAGTGGCTCCCGGGGATTCCTTCCTCCTGGTGTAATCCCCTCTTTGGGGTTTGGAGAAGATCCAGCGACTTGCTTCTAACAAGTAGAATCTAACAAATGATGATCAGACCCTGGGAAACAGACCTGGGATCCCAGCAGGTGGAAGAAGATGCAAGACACAGTTGGGACATTCTTTATAGAGGTTCAGCAGCAGCCTCCGGCTGGTCATTTACATTCCAGCTCCAGGCCCCTCCCCCGCCAGGTCCCTAGGCCTTTTTTATATGCAGGCCAGTCAGAGAGGGCACATGCCAACAGGTTACATAGATGGATGCATGCCCCCCAGCAAGTGTTTATGACCTTGAGTCCAGACGCTGAGTCCGGGTGTTCATGACCTGGGTACGTACTAAAAACATAGCCTGCTGGAAGTCTGGGCAAGAGAGTCTAACTGCAGCCCTTTGGGGCCTGCCCAACACCTGCCCACAACCACAAGAGCTCACTTGCAAGTGGCTCCTTTCTCCGTTGAACTTTGAGATAACACTGCAGCCCTTGCACCTCTTGATGAAGGAAACCCTGAGACAGAGGACCCAGGGAAGTCCTGCCTGTATTCCTGACCTGCCAAAACCACAAGGAAATTAATGTTGTCTCCAGGGACCACACTGGGGGATTATTTGTTGTGCAGCATTGAATGACTCATGCAGCCTATAGAGAGAAGTACTCAAGTCCCAATTGCACACAGCTTGAGGAATCCGCACCAAGCAAGCACAGCAGTGTATTCATTCATCCATTAATCAATGTAATCAAGAGACAGAAGATGACCAGCACCCCCAGAACCATGCTCTGTACCTCCCAATCCCTGCACCTCGCTAACCTAAAGAAAACTCCTCTCCTGACATCTAACGCCACAGATTGCTTTTGCCTGGGATGGCATGTGAAGTGCTCCCTCTGTCTGACTTCGCTCCTTCAGTCTGTCCTCCGAATCACTCTCTTTACTTCCTCATCTGTGGCCAGAGTTGACTTCATGATTAATCGTATCTCACTGTCAACTTCATCCACCCCAGAGAGCTGGTTTGGGTATTGATGTGTTTAGTTTTTCCTGTCCATGAAGATGTAAGGCTTATAGTTTTCTACGTCCTTTATAGAAACTGAACTACCTTAAAGGGACCCTTTGAGGTAGTCCGGTGGACACCAGGAGGAAGGGATCCCTGTCCTTTGCCTCCTTAAAATCACTAGGAGCTTCTGTGGAAGTCACTTTCTTTCTTGGCCAAGGTCTCTTGGAGTATAAAACTAGAGAGCTTGATCTAGTCTTGAGTTCCCTCTGTGGAGTCTTAAACATGTAAGAGGAATTTCTAACCCGAATCATTATGGCCCCATGAGGTCACCCCTTTGGTAAGGTGCATTGACTAATCGAAGTAATTTTCCAAAATCGAGTTTAATTTTAACTCGTGCCAAAGACACGAGATCTACCACTTGGGATGGACACATATTATGAAAGGAAATCAATAATAACTAGGGTCTGAATTCCAAAATGGTTGGGAATCATAGGCCTGGGGGAAAAAATGATAGCTTGGTTGCTTCAAGTGGAAAATGAGGCCAATAACGACAAATTACAGTGATAATTGCTTAGTTCTAATCAGTGGCGAATTATGGGCAGTGGGTACCTGGGAAGTTAGTCTCAGAAAAGGCCGTTTTCTCTGCCCATATTAGCTGCACGTATGAAAACGTAGCCTTGGATAAAGGTTTTTTCACCCCCATCGTCTACTTCCTTCCACCCTGTACGTGTGAATTTCTTCTGTTGGTTTTGCACAGACAGTGAGCCACGTGCGACTGTACCTATGCCACCCAGAAATTGCCACCTTATAGGAAAGGGGAGCAAGCTCTCGGGCGTTCTCTTTGGCCGGAACCTGTGCTATCTACTGTGGTCATTTGTGGTCACTGGAGTTGTTTGTAATTTCTACAATAGCTTTCTACTTGGAGCTGATCACATTTCAAACCACCACATTTCCACAATGTATTTACCCAAATCATTTTTCATTTGAGTAAATGAAAAGAAACGTTATCCAGACTCCATTACTCTGCCGTGCTTGCTCTGACCTTGCTCATCTGTATCATCCTGGCATCCACCACGCATGCTGGTACCGTGGGATTCTTGTGGGTTCTCAGGTGTAGACAGGACACTACACTAACACCTGGTGCTTGCAGGTCTTCTTGGCACCTGATGGAGCTCACAGCTCCACTTCAATAGCTTCTCCTGTTCTCCCTAACCAGGTGAGCGGTTCCCATTCTTCTCTATACACATTTTATAAGGACTTATCATCATTCTTGAATCCCTTTTCTTATTTTTGTTTAAAACTAAAACTTGTATTATGATATAACTCACATACCATAAAATTCACTCATTTAAAGTGTACAACTCAGTGGTTTCTACTACAGTTAGCCCTCTGTATCTGCAGATCGAACCATCTGCAGATCAAATATATTTGGGGATCCCAGTGACTCAGGAGGCTGAGACAGGAGGATGGTGAGTTCAAAGCCAACCTCCAATGGCGAGGCACTAAGCAACTCAAGGAGACCCTGCCTCTCAATAAAATACAAAATAGGGCTGGGGATATGGCCCCATGATGGAAAGCCATTGAGTTCAATCCCCAGTAACACTATGTGTGTGTGTGTGTGTGTGTGTGTGTGTGTGTGTATGGGAAAAAAATTGCATCTGCATGTGCAGACTTTTCTTTTCACCATTACCGCAACAATGTAGTGTAACAAGTCTCTACATAGCATGAACATTGTACCAGGTATTTCATGAAATCTAGAGATGATTTAATGTATACCAGTGGATTATATACAAACATCATACTATTCTATAGGAGGGATTTGAGCATCCTTGGATTTTGGTGTCTGTGGAGAGGCATGGAGTCATCACCCCCAAGGATACCGAGGGGTGATATATAGTCACCAGGTCATGAATAATAATCATCATCTAATTCCAAAACATTTTCATCACCTGAAAATAAATCTGATCCCCAGTTCCAGCCACACCTGATTCTTCCTTCCCTGGAAAACAGTAAGCTACTTTCTGTATCTATGGATACAGTTCTGCACATTTTACATAAAATGAATCATGCAGCAGGAGACCTTGTTATCTGGCACCTTCCGCTCATCATGATGTCTTCAAGTTCATTGATGCTACAGCCTAGTTCAGAATTTCACTCCCTACTGCAGTCGAAACATACCATTGTATGAATTTGCCATGTTCTGTTCATCCATTTACCAGTTGAAGGGCCACTGTGGGTACCCCACACTTTTTGACCATTATGAATAAGGTTGTTATGAACATACATGTTCTGATTCCTGTATGACAATCTTTTTTTTTTTTAATTTAACTAACTTGTTCTGTATCTATCTCTCCAACCACAATGAAATCACCTGAGGGCAAGTTTCTCATCTGTCTCATTAACCACTGCTCCCCACGAGCTCAGTGCCTGGCAGGTAAGCACTGGGAACAGAAATGCATGCAGAACCAAACAGCGGGCAGATGGTGTCATAGAATTCATTCGTCAATCAACTTTATTGTTATCTCAGATAACAATTGCATATAACAGATCCAATGCATATAACATATACATATTTGAGGGGTTTTAGAAATACCTGTATGGCTGATACTACAGTCAAGATGAGAAACACTAATATTATCTTAACATAGCTCTTGTGGCCTTTCTAGTTTATATTCAATCCCCAAGCCCAGCCAAACATTGATCTGCATTCTAGCTCTAAAGTCTAGATTTTTCTGTGCAAGAATTTCCTACAAGTGGAATCAGAGTGTGTGACCTCTGTATCTAGAGTCTTTGGCTTAGCACGTTCTGAGCTGTTTCCCTGTTTTTGCATGTGTACTTTGGTGTGTGCTGCATTGATTTCAATAGTGATGAATGTTAAGAGTTGAGTCTAGTTGGGGGCTTTCTATGAATGAGGATTCTATGCCCATTCATGCTCAAGTCTTTGTGTGCATACATTTTGGGGTTACGTTGCACAAGTCAAGTCGTGGGTCTGATGGCAAATGTCAAAGCAGCTGCCTCGTTTCTGCCCAAGGTAGTCTCACTCTTTTTTTTTTACATTTCCACCAGTGATGTATGGACCTTCCAGTAGATCTACATCCTCATCGAACTTCACATGACCAATCTCTAAATTTTAGTTATCTGTACAGATAGCGGTATCTGCGGTTTCCGTCTGAATTACTTGGATGCCTGAGCATCTTTGCCTGTGCTCTCTAGACATGGGTATACCTTCTTGGGTGAAGTGTCTGTTTAGATATTTTGCCTGCTTTTATTTGTTCCGCTGTAAGAGTTCTTTATATTCTGTTTCTGGGCTTCACTTTGTTTCTTTGTGTCTTTCAAGGAATTGGTCTGTTTCAATTAAGTTACTGAATGTACTGTCAGGAAGTTATTCACAATGTTTCCTTCACATCCTTTTAAAACCTCTAGGATCTCTAGATTCTTTGCATCCGTGTCTCCTATTTTGCTTCTTGATCAATCTAGCTAATGGTTTATGAATTTTGTTGATTTTTTTAAACTTGGGTTTAATTGCTTCTTCTCTATTTGCCGATTTTCTATTTTATTGATGTCTGTTGCGATCTTTATGATTTTTCTTCTATGCATCCTGGATTTAATTTTCTCTTCTTTATTAAGCTTTTTTTTTTCGGTGGGGGGGGGAGTAGAGGGGATTGAACTCAGGGGCACTTGCCCACTGAGCCACATCCCCAGCCCTATTTTGTACTTTATTTAGAGACAGGGTCTCACTCAGTTGCTTAGCTCCTCACTGTGGTTGAGGCTGGCTTTGAACTCGAGATCCTCCTGTCTCAGCTGCCCTAACCACTGGGACCACTGGCATGTGCCACCATGCCTGGCTTTATCAAGATTCTTAAGAGGACATTTAGATCATCGAGTTTAAATCTTTATTTTACTTTACCGCATTAAAAGCTATAAGCCTCTAAATTTCATGTTTTTTTTTTATTTTTACTTAGATCAATTTTCTAATCTCTCATGTGATTTGTTTCTCGACTTATGGATTATTTAGAAGTGTGTTGTTTGATTTCCAATGATCTGGGGGATTTTCCAGACATTTTCTATTGTTGGTTTCTAGTTTAATTCTATGATGCTGAAAAAAATGAAAAAATTAAAAAAAAATCAGTCTGAACGATTTTAAGCCTGTTTCAATTTATTGGGAGGCTTGTTTGGGGCCCCACCACACGATCATCCTGGTGAATGTTATACATGCGCTTGAAATGAATGGATCTCTGTTGTCCGTCGCAGTAGTCTCTGAATGTCACTGGGGTCAGATTGGTGAGGAGTGCTGATGGTGTGTTCTGTATATTTACTGATTTTTCTGTCTGCTTCTTCTATTGATTTCGAGGGAAGATGCTGGAAGGTTGCAGTCTGTATGGGCTCATGGCTTTCTCCTTGCACGTCTTAGCTTTGTTTGGAAGCTCCATTACTTGGGATTGTTGTGGCTTCTTGATGGATGGGTCCCTGTGAGAGTCCTCCTTGTCCCTGTTGACATTCCTGCTTCTGAAGTCTATTGTGTTGGTGTCAACAGAGCCGCTGCGACTCCCTTATGATTAATTGCTCACCTAGCACAACATTTCCCTGCCTTCAAGTTTTTAAAACTGCTTCTGTTTGTGCTTTCTAGTTATGCATAGTGTTGGGGTTCATCTTGACATAATCACACATGCGTGGAAGGTAATTTGCTCCTCTGTTCTCTCTCCCTCCTCCCTCCCCCTACTTCCCTCCCTCCACTGGTCTTCCTTCTGTTTATTGTTGTTTAAATTGGTGCTTCATAGAGACACTCAGAGGTGGAATCCACCGTGGTCTGTTTATACATGTTCACGGTGTGATTCTGTCAGATTCATGCTGTGATCGCCCCCTTTCCCCGACCCTCCACCCTCCTCCTCCATCTCCTTCCCCTACTCCACTGATCCGCCCTCTGTTTTCATCAGACCCAACTCCTCTTTTCCCCCTGACTTTGCTCTAACTTCCACGTAGGAGAGAAGACCCTTGACCCTTGACCCTTGACCTTCTGAGAGTCCTGTTGCATTTAGCGTGATGGTCTCCAGTTCCGTCCGTTTACACACAGATGCCATGATCTTATTCTTCTTTATGTCTGAGTAAAACTATTTGTGTGTATGTATGTTTATTTATAGATAAAAATACAGCTATAGATACAGATATAGACATATCATGTTCTCAAAATCCATCCATCTGTTCATGGGCACCTAGACCGGCTTCACAACTTTGTATTGTGAATTGTGCTGCTATCCACATGGATGTGCCTGTCTCACTATAGTATGAGGATCTTAGATTTTTTGGAAAAATGCTGTGGAGTAGGACAGCTGGGTCATATGGTGGTTCTGTTTCTAATCTTTGGAGGGATCTCCAGACTGCTTTCCAAAGTGGTTATACTAATTTGCAGTCCCACACCCACAATGTATGAGTGTACCTTTGCCCCCACATCCTGACCAGCATTTATTATTGTTTGTATTCTTGATGGCTGCTATTCTAGTGGGGGAAGATGGAATCTCAAAGTGCTTTTGATTTGCATTTCTCCGATTTCCAGAGATGTTGAACATTTTTTCATATATTTGTTGTCCACTTGTATTTCTTTTGAGAAATGTCTGTTTAGTTCTTTCTGCCTGTTTATTGATTGGGCTATATATTTTTGTGTGTGTTAAATTCCTTTTTTTTTTTTTAGTTCTTTATGTATTCTGGATATTCATGGATATCCATTCCCTGTCAGAGGAGTAGCAGGCAAAGATTTTCTCCCATTCTGTAGGCTCTCTATGCTCTGAATCATTTCCTTTGCTGTGAAGAAACTTGTAGATTTGATTCCATCCCCCTTATTGATTCTTGGTTTCATTTCCTAAACTTTAGGGGTCTTGTGAAGGAGGTCAATGTCTGTACCAACATATTGGAGTCTTGACCATGTCTCCTTATAGCAATTACAAAGTTTCTGGTCTAATTCCTAAGTGTTTGATCCACTTTGATTTGACACTTAGTTTCACTCTTCTACGTAGGGATATTCAGTTTTCCCAGCACCATTTGTTAAAAATATTATCTTTTCTCCAATATATATTTTGGCACCTTTATCAGGTATCAGATGACTGTAACTATGTGGGTTTGTCTCTGTGTCTTCGATTCAATTCCATTTATCCTTGTGTTTATTCTAATGCCAATACCATGCTGGTTTTGTTACTGTAGCTCTGTAGTATAGCTTGAGGTCCGGTACAGTGATACTTCCAGCCTCTCTCTTCTTGCTCAGATTCGCTTTGGCTATTCTGGGTCTTCTATTCTTCTGAATGAATTTTACAGTTTTATTAAGATGTCATTGGTATTTTGATGAGGATTGCATTGAATCTATAGATTGTTTTTGGTAGTGTCGCCATTTTGACAGTAGTAAATTCTGCTCATCTAAGAACATGGGCAGTCTTTCCATCTTCTAAGGTCTTCTTCAAGTTCTTTCTTTGGTGTTCTGTAGCTTTCACTGTAGAGATTTTTCACCTACTTGGATAGATTTATTCCCAAGTATTTTATTTTTTATTTATTTTTAAGGTTACAGTGAATAGGGTAGTTTTCCTGATTTCTTTCTCAGCAGATTCATTATTGGAATATAGGGAAGCTGTTGACTTATGAATGCTGATCTTGCATCCTGCTACTTTGCTGAATTTGTTTATCAGTTAACTCTAGGAGCCTTTGTCGTGTCTTCTAGATATAGGATGATGTCGTCAGCAAGCAGATAATTCAACTTCTTCTTTTCCTGTTTGCATCTCTTTAATTTCCATCTCTTGCCTGACTGCTCTGGTTAGAGTTTCTAAAACTATACTGAACAGGAGTGGTAAGAGGGGACATCCTTTTCTTGTTCCTGATTTTAGAGGAAATGTTCTCCATTTTTCTTTGCTTCAGTATGATGTTCTGCCTTTGACTTTTAATTTGTTGTGGCTTCACATTTAAAGTAGGACTTGTACATGACACATAGGTGGACCTTGCTTTGAGGTGGGGGAACCTCTATCCTGAAAGTCTCTGCCATTTAGTTACAGTATCTAGTTCACTTACATTTGAAGTGTTTATCATACGTGTATGCTTAACTCTAGCATCTTACTGTGTATTTTTTGTGTGTCTCATCTCTTTGCTCCCCCCTTTCTTTGGGATCATTGGAGTATTTTTAAAGGTTCCATTTTTCCCCTTCATTCCCATATGTTGGTGGTACAAAGGTTTTGGAGGGTTACTCTGCGGTTTGCAATAGGCATCTTTCGACGATGATCACAGCCTCACTTCAAATGGCACATTGTCACCTCATGTGCAGCATGAGACCCTCACAACAGAATACTTGCTCACGTTCCCCATCTTTTGTGCTCTCGTGATCAAAGATTCTAGTTCTGCCTATGTTACATACCTCCTGATGCCTTGGAATTGTTTTTGCTTGAAACGTAACTGCCTTTTAAAGGAATTTTAAAATAAAAAATGATTTTTTTTCTATTTACCTGCCTGTGTATCCCTCCCTCTGTTCCTTATTCATGGGTAAAGATCCTTCCGCTCGAGGATTTCTCCTAATGTCTTTTGGGGGCAACGTCTCTCAACTTTTGTACGTCTGAAATCTTTACATTACCTTCATTTTGCTGGCTCTAGAACTCTGTGTGAGCCATTTATTTTTCTTTCAGCCACTTAAAAAATGTCATTTCATTTTCTTCTGGGCCACATAGTTTTTGACAAGGAGATTCTTATCGTATTTATCTTTATTCCTCTGAATTTAATGTATGGGTTTTTCCTCTTCTGTAGGTGAGGTTTTGTCTTTTGGTACTGATTTCCAATCGTTTGATTACAATGTTCCTTGGTATAGTTATACTGTTTATTCTCGGTTACATCCATTGAATTTCCTGGACTTTACAAGTGTTTTTTTCAAATTTGGAAGCTTTTTGGCTCTGTTGCTTTAATATTTTCCCCTTTTCTCAAACTGCAGGGTGTGTACATTTGACTGCTAGATCTCCTGCCATCAATGAGATTCTCTTCTTTTCTCCTTCTGTTCTTCATTTTGAATAGACTTTACAGTTACCTCTTCAAGTTCACTTTTTCTCAGTGTTTATTAATTTGGTAGGTTCACTCCCATCCAGTGAATTTTAATTTCCGCTACTTTACTTTCTGTCTCTAGAAATTCCGCTCCTACTTTATAATAAAGCTTCACTTTCTCGTTACGTTCAGGTTTGCCTTTGAATATTTGAAAGTAGTTGAAGTAACTTTTTAAACCTCTTCTGTTGACTTTTAGGCTTGTTTTTAGTAATCATTTATTTATTTTTATTTTTATTTTTTTGCTAGTTATGGGGTTCTGTTTTCCTGTTTCTTGGCCGTCAGTTGATTTTTTTAAATGGATGCTGGACATCGTGTATTGTACAATTAGGATTTGGATTTTGTTACCTTCCTTTAGAGAGGGCTGGGCCCTATTCTGGGATGGGGACAGGGGATAGTTAGCTTACCAGTGACTTTTGTCCATGCAGGCTGACTTTTAAGATTTTTTTCGGGGAAGGGGATACCAGGGATTGAACTCAGGGGCACTCAACCACTGAGCCATATCCCCAGCCCTGTTTTGTGTTTTATTTAGAGACCGGGGCTCCATTGAGTTGCTTAGCACCTCGCTATTGCTGAGGCTGGCTCTGAACTCACAATCCTCCTGCCTCTGGGATTCCAGGCGTGCGCCACGGGGCCTGGTTTGTTTTTAGGATTGTCAGAGTGGCTCTAGAGTTCACCTTTGCAGCCCACTGCCAGCTGAAGACCCAGCCACTGAACCACACTGTAACTGGCTGGCGTCGGGCAGCTCCCAAGCTCCCTGCTCTCTGGTGGGTCCTGGCCTGTCAGGGAGGTTCATCTCTCATGTGCAAGTCTCTGTCCTCAGCAAAGACTCCGGGGGTGGGGGGCTGATGCAGATTTCCAAAGCTCTTTTCCTACCAAGTGCCACGCCCCCAGAACTCAGCCCTCAGATGCTGAACCCCTGTTTCTGTCTCCTCACCTCCGTGAGTCCCTAGTGAGCTCCACGGGGCCCTCCTCCCTCTCCACCTGCCGCAGAGCGAGGCTGGGCAGCAAGTCACGGCGCTCATCCGGCTCCTCTGATCTGCTTTTCCTCTCTGGAAATCCCAGATCTGATCTGCCTGTTGTCCAATGTCTGAAAACTCTTGTTTTATATGTTTTATTTAATTTTCCAGTTATTAGATGCAAGAGGGCAAATCGGCATTCTGTTTTCCTGTTTTGATTTGACACAGAAGACCTCTAGAGAATACACCTCTCCACAGAGCCCCGTCGGATTATTTGATCCCTAATCCTGACCCATGAATGATTTGTTTCCATTGTATTCTTATTACAGATCCGGCCAGTTATTATCACTGTTGTTTTGATTAAGGTCCTGAAAGAAGACTAAGGACTGATGATGAAATGATTATGATTTATCAGTCGTGGTGCTAAGCACGTTACAGTTATCCTTTTATTAGGTCTGTTTTAAGGAAACTGAGGTTAGTCTTTGGGAACCCACCCCAACATGTCTCAAACTTCTCAAACCTTTGATCGAATGAGGAAGGGGAAGGGTGACGTGGAGACAGGATTTCTTCTTCAGTACTCTACAAATTGGAGCAGGGGAAAAGAAGGCTTGGGTTTTATTTCAAAATCATAATTTCCAAGGAATAAGAAGTGGTGCTAGGGATGGAACCCAGGGCTTCACACATGACAGACCAGTGCTCTACCCGTGAGCCACATCCCAATCTTTCTTATTTTTTTATTTATTTTTAATTTTGAGACAGGTTTTTACTAAATTGCTGAGGCTGGCCTCAAACTTGAGATCCTCCTGCCTCAGCCTCCTGAGTGGCTGGGATCACAGGCGTGGGCCACCTAAACCAACTGGAATTATGCCTATAATTGACCTTATTTAGTATCTTAGTAGATTCTCATACACAAATACATTTCAGAGTCACCACCCTGGATTAACTGGGGATTTATCCTCTTCTCCGACTTTAGTCTTCTAACTGCTTCCCAATGAGCACAGATTAGTTCTCCCCTACTCCAGACACCTGGGGACTTTCCGCTGTTCCACGGTTCCACCATCTGCTACTGGAACCCGGAGATGGCCGGCATCCTGCCTCCGACCAAATCAGAACCGTGAAAGGCAATTTCAGCCATAACATCTTTCCCTGCTGAAACACCAAAAAGCAGCCTGTGACTGAATGTTTACAGGTAGTTACCTGCCACTGTCCTCTGTCATTTGCATTTAAATGTGGTAACTTTTTTGTTGTTGGAAAAACACTCAACAGGCAGCAAGCTTTCCATTAGCCTCTGATACAACCTGCTTTGAATCACAAAGCCTTCCACTGCGCAGCCCTGCAGCCCTGCCCTTATCAAAACATAATGCTTTCCACTTTGGGTCCAGCCACTCTCCGTTCTGTAGACCTGGCTTCTGAGGCTTCCAAATGAAAGGATGAGAAATCTAAAGTCCCTTCTCCGTCTGTGGCATGATTATTTAAAATACAAGGTTTGTTTTAATTAGCGAGAGTGTTGTCAGTGTTTCCTTCGCTTTATCTTTAAGCTATTTGAAAGGAAATTTTTTTCTTTCAAAAACTGTTCTCTGAAATTTCAACCCAGTCACAGGAAATGGGCCTTTCCTGCTGACCCCATGGCAAACGTCCACCGCTTGATGCGCCTGATGATGTGCCTTCAGGTTCTCGGATGCGTTCATCATGGCTTTCAAAATTTGGTTGGTCAAGGTGAAGAAGATGCATTGATCCAGGTGTAGGCAGACAATCAAAGGAAATGCTGAGTCGCTGTCTTTAAAAAAAAAAAAAAATCTCAAAGTCAAAGCCAACCAGAACATTTTGTATTGAGAATAGCCCAAGCAAGGAAAACAGAGAGATTTTTATCTGTTCTCAGAAGTGACTTGGCCCAGTCTCCTTTTTATTCAAGTGGGAGTCTTTGGGTTATAAAATACTATTAATTGCTGGGCAGCTCTCATTTAAAAGTGGAGCATAGAGGATATTTAATTCCAGGGGGACAGGCAGCATTTTTGAAGCCTAAACCTAGATCTGATTACCCAGGAAGTAAAAAGACAGTAACAGAACTTGGTATTTATCATTTTGTTCCTGGCTCACCAGGCAGTGCTAGCCAGCTGCACAGTCAAAGTTATTTGCATTTATTTGATCAGAAAATGATCATTGTGTACTATAAAAGCATCATTCATTCCCTATTACCATGGATCCCCAGAGAGCTTCACTCCGAACTTGCCAGGAATTTCAAACGGCAGGTGGTGGGGCTAGATTTTTCTAGGACTAATCATAAAGTCCAAATTCAGTGATTACAACTCATTAAAGAGAGCAGATTCCCTATTAATGAACGCCTCCTACCACAATCCGACACTCAAAAAGTTATAGATCTAGAAATAAGGTGGCCGGCTGTGGAATTCCCAAGAGGAGTTCCCAGCCAGGGCTGCCCTTGAGAAGCAAACTCTTGTTGGGCTCCTTTCTGCACATTCTAGAACACACCCTTCCAAGGCAGGTCCTCTTCTGGACTGGACAGTTCACATTCTGTCCACTCTAAGGGCTCCATAGGCAAATGAGACTGTGAAGACTGTCTTACCTACCTTGTGCTCAATGCTAGCAAACCTGCGGGCTGCTGGGCTCACACGGTACCTATGCAGTCGGGACGCTAAGGGTCCCTTAAGTCTAGAAGAGTCACGTCCTGTTTTCGTCTCAGCAAATGCATCTTCTGTTGTGACAAATTGCCCCCAAACACTGAGCTTGTCACCTTCCTGATTCCAGCCAATCATGGGACAACAGCTCACCCACTACTCCTTCTGAGACCCCGCCCTCCCATTCACTGCCTGCTCTGCTTCCTCCCTCTCCCTCCCTCTCTCTCTCTCTCTCTCTCTCTCTCTCTCTCTCTCTCTCTCTCTCTCTCTCTCTCTTGACTTCCTCTACTGCACCTCGAACCTCTCAGGCCTTCATAGGAGAACCACATCCTTGTTTTCTTTTCCCTTGAGATATTTGGCACAATTGTCAAGATTTGCTGGGCCACAGCCTGGCCGGGTCTCGACTTGAGACACTTTAATTCATTAAAAGGTATTTTTTTTTTTTTTTAACAATGGGGATGACGGCTACCCCGTACCTTTTAGTCCACCCCGGCCACAAATTGAGTTTTAATGGCTCCTCGTTGCTCTAAGACTGTATTGATTCCGCCAGTGTCTGGAGTTGAGATGAAATCGCTTCTTCCAAACCTAAAAGTCCTTGAATTCAGGAACCACCCCCTTCTCCCATGTCCTTTCCTTTCCTGTTGGTGAACTGGCCGACTTTTCTCTGAGTTCACCTCCTATCACACCTTGCCAAACGCAGTCCACGGCAACCTGCTCGCCCTAATCGCTACTCTTTTCAGCCTGTTCCCTAAAGCATGTCCGTGGGAGATCTACTGTGTCTTCCAACAGAACCACCAATGACAGTGTGCCGGGTGTTTTCCACTCTGGAACACGGATCACCCTCTTCCCAGCCCCCAACCACTGCTTCCTTCCTGCCTGCCACTTTTTGGAGCCAATGCAGTGTATTTTAGGTTTGGCTTATGAAAACACCTCACTCTAAGAAGCCCATCTCTCTATGAGTGAGGATGGGCTCTGTGTGCTGCAGTAACAAGGATCCCTAAAGTTGCACTAGCTTCAGACAACAGATGCTTATTTCCTCCTCACAACACATGCCTCTTTGGGTCAGCAGAAGTTCCTGTCTTCAGACTTATGAAGCTTCTGTCAGCTGAAGTGGCTCCAATACTCACGCAGGGAACAAGAAGACAGCAAATGCTACATTGGCTCTGGAGAATTTCTTCATGGAAATGGCCATGCCTCATTTCTACTCATATTTCTTTAGCCCAAACCAGATTCATGGCCTTTTCTGACTTTAAGGGTGCGTGGAGTTCTGACCTACCGAGTTTTTGCCAAGGGAGAAGAACCTTGAAATATCGCTCTCGACCACACCTCTGCTATTCCCTAAGCTCCTCCCAAGGCCTCCATGTTCTAGAAGACGGTTTTCACCAGCCAAACCACATTTGTTGTGTAACAATTTCTCTACTTAAAAATGTTCGAAGACTTCCAGCTGCAAATGCAGATGTTATTCTTAACACAATCACTAGATATTAAATATCAAAACTACCTGCGTAACCTCGCTGAAAATTAATGTGCAATTTCCATTAGGCTGCCTAAAATTATGCAGATAGCTCAGAAACCCACATAATTACTTTCGTAACCCTGGAAATACAGGTGCCCCAGGAAGGTGGCCTTTATTAGGTCTTTATCAAGTAACTTCTATGCACACAATCCTCTAGGAAGAAGGGAAATAATTGAAAGAAGGAGAAAAGAGAGCTAAGAGATAAGTCTTATAATTTTACAATTTTGCCTGGTCTCTGTCTCCAACCCCCATCGGCTCAGTTGAACTTCTTCTTCTGTGGGTATCCCCCCCCCCCCCCCCCCCGCCTCCGATGTTCTTCATGGAAATTTAAAGCCAAACCACAAAGGCACCATCACGGAGCATTAAAACCAGGCTGCTGCAGTATCAGATATTCAATGCCAACCTGAAAGTGCTGCCGCTTTGCTCTATCCCGTGTTTAGAATATTGCCAAGAAATTGCCAGGGATCCGTGAGTCAAATCAGGGTTCCTCTTACAGGGAACGTGGAGTATCCCTCAACAGGGCTGATCACCCCAACTTCATGCAGCGCCCGTCACATGGCTCAAGGTGACAGTTCACTTCCCTCCAGCCACACCGCCCACCCTGCATCTCCTCGGCTCACCTCTCTGCATGCCCTTCACCTGAGGGGAGGAGTCCCCAGGCTCCAGTCCAGGGGACGCCTGTCAATCTGTACCCGCTCCACAGGTGAATGTAACCATCTCCTAACTTTAAAAACAATCATTTTCTCCATATTCTTTTCTTTAAAAAAAATGATGAGTGCATTATCATCATACATAATGATGGGATTCCTTGTTACGTACTCATATGCGCACACACAACCCGGCTTCATCCACCTCATTCCCCTGTGCCCCTCCTTTCCCCTCCCCTGTCCCTCCTCCTGGCCCCCTAAAGCATGTTATGGGAGATCTACGTCCTCCATCCCACCGGTCCCCCTTCTTTCTAAAAACCGCCTCTCCCCCGAGAACACCCGAACCTCTGCCTCGAGCCAGACTTCTGCTGTGGAGTCCAGGTTCTCGGCTGGTGGCTCCACATCTGCACTAGTTCACTCCAAGTTCACCAGCTGAAGTCTGGCTTCCTCCCGTGAGTCTTCCTGCTGAGTCACCAGCAGCAGCAGTGCCGCATCTTAGCAAGAGAGCACTGGCTCCCTCTCCTTGCTCAAGCTGCACGTCTCCAAGCCGTGCAGAGTGCGTCTCTTTCCTTCCTAGGTCACGTATGATAACACATTTGGAAATTTCAGTAGCTCTGTGCTCCTCGGAGCATATCCCACATCCAAACTCCACCTCCGCCTCCCTGGTCCAGGCCACCGTCCCTCACTGGGGTGACCCTGTTGCTTCCTGACAGATCTCCCGGCGCCTGTCATTGACCTCTGTGCTCTGTTCTCCACAGGACAGGTGCCAGAATGGCCTTTGCTGAATGGATTCAGATCAAGTCAACCTCTGCTCAAAACCCTCCAGTGCCTCCCCTTCTCTTGACAAATAAAACGGCAAATCCTGGCCCTAGCTCCCCTGCTGCTTCCCCTGCCTCTCCTCTTTCCTCTCTGCCCCCACTGTGCTGAGCCACTCCAGACCCTGAACATTTCTATTCTAGTTCAGGTCTGGAATGTCCCCCAAGGTGTCATGAGTTGAAGGTGTGGCTTTAGCTGGAGTCTCCATAGGGAGGCGGTGGAAACTTAAGAGGTGGGTCACACTTAGAGAAAGTGGCTCACTGTGGGTGGGTCCTTGAAGGATTATCTTGTCCCTGGCCCTTCCCCTCTGCCCCCCTTCCTGGCTGCCATAGGGTAAGAAACCATTCCACCACGTATCCCCATCATGACGCTGTGCCTCATCACAAGCCTAAAGCAATGAGGCCAGCTGCTGTGGATGGAAACCTCTGAAACCATGAGCTACAATAAAGCCTTTCTTCTGTTAGATTGATTTTTTTCAGGTATTTTGTCATAGCAGCAAGAAGCGGGAGGACACCGTTGCTCGATCACACTCAGCACGCTCCTATTTCAGAGTTTTGCACTTGCTCTCCACCAGTCTCTGCACCCCTAGCAGTCTTTGTAACTCAGCGTCATCCCATATCCAGTCATAATCCCCTCTTGCTGCCTCTCCGGGCCCCTTGCTCCGTCTCACTGTCTCAGCAGCACCTGGTTGACTGTGGACCTGTCTGTCTTGAGTTGTCTCTGAACATGAGCTTGGTGAGGGGCAAGGCTTTGCTCTGTTTTGTTCACACGTCTCCAGGCCTCAGAGCAGCCAGTGCTTAATACATGCTCACTGGGAGCGACGTGTTGGCAGACGAGATATACCCTAAGGAATGGTTGATTTTTATTTTGTTTTATTGGTGCAAAATAATTGTACAGAATAGTGGGTTTCATTGTGGCATATTTGAACTTTCATGTTACATAATCTGTTCAGTTCCACACCCAAGACCTTCCCTTCTGTCTCCCCTCAATCCTTTTTCTCTACCCTGATAGTCTTACTGATTAATATTTTGGCTTTCATGTTTTTTTTTTTTATCTCAAACCCACCCCCTGCCCCCAGCTCCCACACATCAGAGAAGATATTTGATTCTCATCTTTCTGAGTCTGGCTTATTTCACTTAACATGATACCCTCCAGACCCATTTATTTTCCTGAAAATGGTTTAATTTCACTCTCCTTTATGGGTGAATAGGACACCATTGTGTACATAGGTCATGCTACCATGATCCACTCACCTGTTGGGGGACACCTCGGGTGATTCCATGACTTAGCTCATGTGAGTTGAGCTGTGATAAATGTGGTGGTGAATTTATCACTAACATATACTGATTTTAATACTTCTTCTTTTTTAATGTCCTGTTTTGGTTGGGTTTTCTTGGTACTGAGGATTGAACCTGGAGTGCTCAGCCACGGAGCCATAACCCCAGCCCTTTTTCATATTTTATTTAGAGACAGGTCTCGCTGAGTAGGTGAGTCTGGCTTTGAATTCATGATCTTCCTGCCTCAGTCTCCCAAGCCACTGGGATTATGGGCATGCGCCGCCACTGCACTGGGCCTCATTTTAATTCTTTTGGCTAAATAGTGAGGAGTGGTCTAGCTGGACTAGATGGTAGTTCTATTTTCGGTTTTAGGGGAACCTCTGGACTGATTTCCATAGTGGCTGTACTAGTTTGCATCCGCACCAACAGCACAAGGGAGTTTCATTCCCTCCACATTCTTGCCAACATTTTTTGTTATTTTTTTTTTTCAGTACTGGGGATTGAAACCAGCAATGCTCTACAACTGAGTCATATCCACAGCCCTTTTTATATTTTATTTTGAGCAGGATCTCACTAATTTCTTAGGGCATCACTGGTTTCTGAGGCCAGTCTCCAACTTGTGATCCTCCTGCCTCAGCCTCCTGATTTGCTGGGTATTTTTTATTTGTCGTCTTGATGATTGCCATTCTGCCTGGAGTTAGATGAAATCTCAATGCCATTTTGATTTGCATTTCAGCAATGGCTAAAGATGCTGAACTTTTTTTTTTTAATGTAGTGGTTGGTTATTTGTACTTCTTCTTTCCAGGGTCTATTCAGTACTTTTGCCCATTTGTTAAGTTATTTTTTTTCCCTTTGGTGTTGAAATTTTTTTTTAGTTCTTTATATATTCTGGATATTAATTCTCTGTCAGAAGAGTAGCTAGCAAAGATTTTTTTCCCATTCTGTAGGCTGTCTCTTCATGCTCTTAATTGTTTTCTTTGCTGTGCAGAAGCTTTCAAATTTAAAGTCATATGATTTATCAATTCCTGGTGTTATATCCTGAGCTATGAAGAATCCTCTTCAGGAAGTCATTGCCTGTGCCTACGTGTTGCAGTGTTTCCCCTGTTTTCTTCTAGCAGATGCAAAGTTTCTGGCCTTCTCCAGAGGCCTTTGGTCCATTTTGAGTTGATTTTTGTGCAGGGTGAGCGACAGGGATTTAGACTTATTCTCCACATCTGTGAATCCAGTCTCCCCAGCACCATTTGTTAAAGGGGCTGTCTTTTCCCTAATATATGTTTCCAATACCTTTGTCAAAGATCAAATGACTGTAACTGTGCGAGTTTGTCTTTGTGTCTTCTATTCTATTCCATGTGCCGGCGTGTCTGTTTTATGCCAACACCATGCTGTTTTTGTTGCCATGGCTCTCGAGTACAATTTGAGATCAGGTACTGCGATGCCTCCGGCATTGCTCTTTTTGCTCAGGATTGCTTTTTCCGCCCTGGGTCTTTTGTTTTTTGCAGATGATATGATCCTGCATGTAGAATACCCTAAAGGCTCCACCAGAAGACTTCTGGGGCTGATAAACTCAACAAATTAACTGGATACAAGATCAGCATACAAAGATCAATAGCTTTCCTGGATACCAATAACGCAAGTACTGAGAAAGAAATCAGGAGAACCATTCTACTCAGAGGAGTTTTGAAAAATAAATTCCTTGGAATAAATCTAACCCAGGAGGCAAAAGACCTCTACAGGGAAAATGACAGAATGCTAAAAAAGAAATCAAAGCAGACCCTAGAAGACAGGAGGACTTCCCATGTTCATGGATAGACGGAATCAATAGCGTTCAAACAGCCGTATTGCCCAAAGCATTCTACAGATTCAATACAACCCCCATCCAAAGACCCAACCCCCATCCAAAGACCCATGACCTTCACCCAACTAGGAGCTGCTTATTTTGGGAACATCGATTATGCATGTTCCCAAAGGATCATCTTCTCCTTCCTAAGTCAGCAGGACTTCCCTTTCGGTGGTGGTGTTCTGGTCTGTTCTCTTGAACAGTGAAGAAAAGGTGGACTGCAGCCTCCACGCTTCCGGCCACACATATCCTCGGACATTCCTGAGGCTTAAATGCTTACTTGGGCTTCGCCTTCACGGCCCTACATTATTCCCCTTCCCCACCTTTTCTGATCCCTTGGCTGAGAGTGCCTGTCCCACCCCCATTTGCCATGTCCAGGTTCATCCCCAGTTCCATGTGACCTCCTCAAAGGCCCAGTTTCCCTGGGGGGCCTCACTCTCTCCCTCCCTGGTTTCCCCCTTAGAGCGAGGTGGCTCTCCTGACTCTACTCTTGTCTTTCTCAGTCTCTGGGGCCTGATTCTCTGAGAGCTGTATCCCACTCACGCCTATTTCGAGGTACTCTGAACTTGAACTCAGGTGATCACTCATAAAGATTGGGTGAATTTAAAAAAACCAGAAAATTTGCAGTAGACCTTACCCACCACTCAGGAACCTGTCCTTGGCAGCAGACACGAGCCCTGTGTTAACTCAGAGTGGCTGTCAGCAGCCCCCAAGAGCCACCTGCTCAAATGCTGAGCAATCACCCAAAATACTGAATTCACAGGTGGCCGGGGAAAGGGTCTCACAATCCATGGAACCATGCCCACATGTGAATGCTACAGAGGGGGAAATAACTAAGACGGTCTTGCTAAGCTCTGGAAGTGAATCTTTCAGAATAAAATTACATTAACATTAGGGATTCTGAGACTAAGCCCATAGATCCTTTATTTTTTCCTTATGAATATTTTTGTACAATCACTGAACAGAAGTGTCTATGGCTCATGTCATGGGAATAGCATTTGATATTTTTCATCAGCTATAGACCAGGCAGGAAAAACAAAACAAAAAAAAAGACCTATTTCTTCCCCCACGGAGTTAATCTTTAAGCCTCAGCAAGTTCCACTCAGCACCTTACTCACGAGCCCACTTCTCTGTCCTGAGTCCACATGCTCTTTCTCCTGCCAATCTTAGTTCCTGAGCTGCAAGAGAAAAAGCAGATACACGTGTGTGAGTTCCAGGGAGACACGTTGTCCGTGTGTGAGTCTCAAAGGACCCGAGTTGTCAGAATGTCATGCTTTTCCATTTTCTCTCTACATTTTTCTCTGTCTTCAATTTCCCTCCTGCTTCTTGTGTCTTACTTTATGAAGTCCAGTGTGTGTGTGTGTGTGTGTGTGTGTGTGTGTGTGTACACACTTGTAATGCTCAAGACTGTCCAAGGAGACATCCCTAACTTGAGAAGCTGTAGATTCTAGGCAAATGGATCAAAGGATGGTGCTTTTATCAAGATGTCCCTGTATAACTGTACCAAGCAGGGACTCCTTGGATTTATTTAGTTTTTAAGTAATAAGCACCATCTGTCCACCCCCGATGCGAAAAGCCAGGATCTCGGCCACAGCCTCCTCCTCACCTACGTGGTCACCCCACTGCAGACCCTGCTTCCCTGCACCTGGGAAGACACCTTGCTCCTGAATTCTGTCATTTTCTCACTGTCCTTTCTGCAGACATTGTATGACATTTGTCTATGTGGTCACATGCCATGTAGGGAGTGTCATGGTGGGAACATCTTAGAGTCCACACCACACACCCCGGCCCTGGGGGTCTCTGCTGCTCCTGGACCACAGCCTGCACAACCTGTGACCACGCTCGGTTGCATGGGCAATGGCCACCCAATGGCGTCTGTGTATCTAAACCAAGAAAAGTTTGCACAGAAATAAGGCATGAAAGAGGTGATGGTCCTGCAGGGGGCTCGGGCCACAGATGGGGCTCATAGCACTGCAGGTTGCTCTGGGTGAGTCACGGGTGAGTGGTGAGCTAGCATGAGGGCCTAGGTCACGAGTGTGCTCCACTGTATACATACACACCCTGTACCTTTAGCCACACTCAATATGTTTTAAATTTTTTTCTTCTTTTTCTCCAATGATAAATGAACCTTAGTTCACTGTACCATTTTTAATCTGAAAACTTTCTGTAACCTTTGACTCTTTGGTCTTAGCACTCAGTTTAAAACGCAAACACATTACACAGCTGCATGAAAAATATTTTCTATTCTCATAAGAATTTTTTATTAAATTTTTTAACTTTTTTTTTTTTTACTTCTGAAATTTTTGTTACAGATGAAGCCACACCCACACATTGGCCCAGGCCTGCACAGGGCCAGGATCTGGGTCTCTCTTTCCACCTGCACCTCGTGTCCGCCTGGAAGGTCCTGGGGCAGGAGCATGCCTGGGGCTGCCGGCTCCTGGGGCAGCAGTGCCTTGCTCTGGATTGCCTCCTGGGACCTGCCTGGTGCTGTGGACAGTTAGCATTTTCATTTTTATGTAAGTAGGCATACACTCTAAAACGATTGTAAGCACAAAGGATAGTGAATGCATAAACAACACAGGCATTCCTTGTCTTTACCGAGTATGAGGTCCTGAGCGGCTCACGGCTCCGCTTCGTACCAACAGCAGTGCAGCGGGTCTGTTCACACCAGCGTCACCAGAAACACCTGGCTACTGTGTGGGCCATGATCTTAGATGGCTACCATGGCAACCGCATCACTCGGTGATGGGGATTCTAGCTCCATCAAAGTCGCAGGGGGCCACCTTTGGACATGTGGTCCATTATGGCCCAAAATGTTATGAAGAGCATCAAGTGCCCCCCCAAAATGCCTATTTTCATTTTAGTTGATTTCATCTTTATAAAAAGATGTTGGGCAACACAGAAAGAATGTTTCGAAGACTTGTTCACAGTGGTGTAGATTTCTCTAGTTCAAGGATTGACAAAGTTTCCATCAAGGGCCAGAGAGGAAGCATTGTAGAGAGAGACGTGGCAGAGAGACAGGCACAGAGACATGAGAGATAGAAACAGAGAAAGAGAGAGACAGACAGACAGACAGGCATACGAACAGGGACTTGGGCCTTGTTCTGTTTGTGAGAAGCAAGTCCCAAGTCCAGCCACACCCAACAGGAAGGAATGGATTTCGCAAGGAGGTGGTCAGTGGAGACAACCTAGGACGCAGTGGACAAGGGTAGTTCACTGGACAAGGGTAGTTAATCTGAAAATTTTTGTAACCTTTGACTCTTTGGTCTTGGCACTCAGAGTCCATTCAGTTCAATATGGCGGCCTGGGAAATACCTGGGTCTTCTGTTGTTAGAGGCTCCCAGCAGTAACCAGGTGAGAGATGCCGATGGGTCTACCCCGACACACAGCTGCAGAGGAGAAGTGGCTGGGTCAGGGGGGATCTTGATCACAGAGCCACCAGGGTCTCCTGGTGGGACAGACCCAGGTGAGAAGCAGAGAGGTAGGAACAGCTGCAAGGCCTCTGGCCTGGGCAACCCAAGGCTGACCACTCATCTGCTTCCCGACTCCTGAATTCACCTACTCTGGACGTTTTGTGTAAGTGAAACCAGACAATGTTTTACACACTGACAAGACTGAAGACTGACTTGAGATGCGTGGAGGTAGAATTTGGAATCCGGAAGATTCTTCTCCCTTATTCTCATGTTACTCCTGTGATGAGCAGCTCTTTGGTTATTTTTAAGAGAAGAATGGCCCCCTCTGGCTGAGAAGTTTATTCTAATGCTACAAGTGACTGTTATCCTTAGCTATCTACCCAATACTCACTTCCCTCCATGCCTGTTTTGCCCATAGATTGGGACGTTATCCTCATTTCCTCAAATAACCATATAGTTCTGGTGAGGTGGACCCCCTTCCATCCTTCAAAGACAGAATCTCAATCTGCCTGAGCCCATCAAGGAGGGGTGTGTCTCTCTCTCTCTCCTCTCCTCCCTTCCCTTCCCTTCCCTTCCCTTCCCTTCCCTTCTCTTCTCTTCTCTTCTTTCTTTCTCTCTCTCTCTCTCTCTCTCTCTCTCTCTCTCTCTCTCTCTCTCTCTCTCTCTTCCTGCCCAGTGATGGCTTAGGGACGACTTGACCTTCCTCTAGTTATCACCCTCATAGCTTGGTAACCTGTGGAGGAGAGCCTGCTGGGCAGCTTCTAGGAAAGGTGACCTCAGACATGGAGGAGGTCATGGGAAGAATCGCTCCTCTTTGTTCAATGTCATCAAGTCGACAAGCCAAGCCTGGAACTGGAACTGCTTCAGCCAATCTTTGGCTCCCACAGGAGTCCATTCAGTTCAATATGGCGGCCTGGGAAATACCTGGGTCTTCTGTAGCCAGTACTGGATGTGTCCCTTCCTCAACCTTGTCGACAGGATGGGGGGATGGCATATGTTCTTTCTATTGAACACACACTTAGTTTTCTGTTGTTGTAGCTAAAAGCACCTAAAGGATGCCCGATTTCAGGAAGGGCCATGTGGAAGAGCCACGGCAGCAGGAGATGCCCCCCTCATGGAGCAGGCTGCTCAGTTCTGTGGACCAACGTGAAGATGTTAAGATGTGATTGTCCAGATGCCCGTAGAGACCAAGAGAATCAGCAAAGCTCTCAAATTCCTCTGGTGGAAACCCATCCACAAACAAATCAGAGGTAGAGAGAAATTTGATTTGTTATGGGGGAAATAAAGAGAAACAATATTGAAAGAAGAAGAAGAAAATAAACATGAGCAATTGTTCAAGGCTCCCAAATGCTATAATTCCTCAAGAAATGCTTCTAAAAGGAAAAGAGTTTTAAAAAGAGCAACCCACAAATAAACTCTTGACCCACTACAGATCGTAAGCAAATGAACTATCTAATAAATATGAAGTGTCACCTATGTGTTAGGCACATGAGAAAAGGGAAATTCAAGTGGGGGAGCAGAGCATTGCCCAAAACTCTCCAGGGAAATAGAACGAATGGGATGTATGTACGTATGGAGAGAGATCGGTTATCATAAGAATGGCTCAGAGGATTGTGGGAGCTCACAAGCGCAGAGATCTGAAATCAGCAAAGTAGGCACCCAGGAGAGCTGATGTTTCCATTTAAGTCCAAAGGGAAGAAAAGACCTCTGTGCCAGCCTCAAGGCTGATAGGCTGGAGCTCCCTCCCATTCAAGGGAGGGTCCTCCATGAAGACCTTCAACTGATGGGATCAGGGTCACCTGCATTAGGGAGGGCCATCTGCTTTACTATGAATACTAATTTCATTCCAAAATACCCCTATAGAAACACCTGGATTAAGGTTTGATCAGATACCTGGGCACCCCGTGGCCCAGTCAAGTTCACACATAAAATTAATCAACTATTACAACCAATAACAACTTTTCTCTGGAAAAAAAAAATCAGACTTTACCCCTTCCCGTGAGTTTGCCTTAGACCCTGAACTTCTTGTCAGAGTTAACAGAGCACCACCCAATGTGGGGTGGAAATGTTCCCAGGGATCCTACATTCCGTCTCCTCTGATTCAAGCATCTCTCCTACCTCCTTCCTGAGAGGCTCCTTCTCTGTAGTTCACTGTAGAATTTGGCATGACCAAGGGTGCTTTTACATAACTGGGTGTCTCATACTCCTCGTTACTAAATATGTAGCTGGTAAAATCATGAACACAGGAAATAGGGAGAAGGGTCTCCCAGCATTACGCTGGAGTTATCGATTCAGTATGTTCTGAGCATCTGTACTGTGTGAGGGTTGTTTTTTTTTTTGTTTTTTTGTTTTTTTGCATTATTAAATTGCTGGCTCACTGGAAGCTGTTTCTTATTTATCTTTGGGTCCCCTGTGCCCTATATCCATGCTCTGCACTGTGCCGACATTCACGAAATATTTGCGGATTTGGATATTAAGCTATGTATTTCTTTTGAGAAATTACATAACCAAGTTTTAGGGCACTCCAGATCTCTGAAAATATTTGAGTGGCTCTCTACTTTCCCACTGAGTATCAGTCTCCTAAAGTGAGGGCAAGGACCTGGGAGTCTGAATCACCTGGGCTCAGTGACCTCAAACCCTGTTTCTTGACCTCTCTGAGCCTCGGACTCATTTTCTCCTATAAGGAAAAGTGTGTTTGAAGGCAAAGCCGCACATTGTCCCAGACGCTGCTCCAGGTTATCTGATCTGACTTTGCGTAAGGGTAGACAGCGGAGAGCAGCGCCAAACTGCTTCCCTGTAGACTGCAGGTCCTGATGCACCCTGCAGAGGTCCTCTGGCTTCCCTGAGTCACTGTGGGAGAAGCCAGCTTGGCCCTTTTCTGCTTTGTTCCAATATCCCTGGTCTGCAAAGGTACCTGTTCTTTGCTTCTCCTGTGAACAAATGAGAACATGCGCGTAAAGTTGAAAAGTTCACCTTGCTCATTTTACATCTGTATGAGAACCATGACTTGCCTTTTTGTCCGCTAGCCTTCACATTCTCCTCTGTGAAATGGGCAGACAGTGGTGGCCATTCAGAGAGGATGTTTTGATGATTGAATGTGATAGCCCCTGCACTTGACCTTCTGCAAAGACCCTCACAATGCAGTGACCCTGTGGGGACCTAAGTCAGGCTGCTCCTTGGATCCTGCACTGCAGCGGCTCCCAGCTCCCAAAGTCCCTGTAGATTCGTGTGACCACGTTGCTGTCCTTGTGTCCCAAACCCTCCCTTCTCTCCTCTGCAGTGGCCCAGGTCTCTTTGCTCAAGGAGGCAACCTCAGGACCTTGGCACAGGTGGCTCATTGTACTTGGACTGTGTATCCCCTCAGTTATCCTCATAGCTGACCCCTCACTTCCTTATTCTCCTGTCCCAGGTAGCCCCTCCCCAGGAGGACCCTCCTCGCTGCCCATGTACTATTTCAACCCACCCGTCTCCCCAGCCAGCACTTCCTAGCCCCATCCTGCTCCACCCTCCTCAGCACGTCCTGAGCATCGGGATACTGCCCTACCTCCCTGAGTGGAGGATGGCTTCCCCCCTGGCCTGTGAGCCTCTTGAAGGTGGAGACTTTCTTTCCTGTTTTGCTCAGTGTCATCCTCCATGCCTAGAACAATGCCCGGTACATAGTAGTCCCCCGATAAGTGCATGCCATGGGCGAGTCACATAAAGGGCTTATCCCAGTGCTAGGCACAAAGATAGGAAGGACCCTTGAAGTCACCTGCAATGGAAACAATAGAAAGGAAGATGAGGAGGAAGGGAAGGGGAAAGTAGGTTGGGGAGGAAGTGGATCCTAGGTGGAGGAAGTGGATCCTGAGGGGGAGGAAGTGGATCCTAGGTGGAGGAAGTGGATCCTGAGGGGGAGGAAGTGGATCCTAGGTGGAGGAAGTGGATCCTGAGGGGGAGGAAGTGGATCCTAGGTGGAGGAAGTGGATCCTGAGGGGGAGGAAGTGGATCCTGAGGGGGAGGAAGTGGATCCTGAGGGGGAGGAAGTGGATCCTGAGGTGGAGGAAGTGGATCCTGGGGGAAGGAAGTGGATCCTGAGGTGGAGGAAGTGGATCCTGAGGTGGAGGAAGGGAGCAAGTCAGGAGCACCATCAGGAAGCCTCTAGGATGAGGGCCACCAGAGGGGAGTTGCCCCTCATTGGGGATATTCCATTCATTCCTGTCCACCGTATACCTTAACTGAGTGGGCACAGCTCATCTCCCACCCTGTCATCTGGTGGAAGTCAAATCCATTAGTTCCCAAGAGCATTCACTGGTAGTTGGAGTCCAGTGATGAGGCATATTGAGGGGAAAAGATCAGAAAAACTCCACCCCGTTCTCTGCCACACTTGAACAGTTTAGGGAAGTTGGCCTAAGTAAGTGGAGATGAATTTCCTCTGAAATGCTTGATGGCGAGAGTGAAGAGTATTTATTCCTTGGTTCAGAGCTATTGATAGCAAGATCAGCCCATGCACCCATGGGTGATGAGTCTCAGAGACAGTCTCCCTGGGTGCACCTCCTGTCTCTGGATGGCCCCGCACTATTTCTGTGAATGACGCTTTTAAAGTCCTGGCCCATTAATGAACTGCCCTCAAAGATCAACGTCGCTTTAGCCCTGACAGCCCCATTTTTGAGAACCACGTTTGATTTTTATTATTGATTCAAGTTGGAACCACAAACTGAATTTTGTTCTTGAAATGGTTTGGAAACAAATGGAATATAAAAAAAAATAAGTCTACCATTCAATTAATTCCTTTGCTAATTAGTTTTAACTTTAATTGATTTTGAGACCCATTTTGAGGCACTTAACACCGGCAGGCAGCCTCTTCCCTTCCGTCTCCTTCAGCGAGCTCATCCAATTAAAAACACATTACGACGTTTTCACGGAAAGAAATCGGGTGCCATTTTGTTTTTTAAAGCCCTGAACCTTAACCACCATGGCTACCCTCTCTGAGGATCAGTTTCTGCTTTGCTCCCATCAACTGCTCTTTGTCTTGCTAGTTGAGAGACTCAGAACCCGAGCGCCATCTCTCTGGATCCATCTCCCAGAAATCATATTCTTCCATTGGTGCCAACGGGTTGTGTTCCAAGCTCTCACTCTGCCTCTTAAAGGCATTTCAACTTCCGGAGAAGAGGGATTTCTTCATGTATTCACTCACTGTTCATCTTCCAACTCGTATTTACTAAAGGACACTGAGAGTACCATCTGTCCCTGCATTGCCCAGGGTGGTCACTACCTAGGGCTGGCTCCTGAACACGTGAAATGGAGCTCATCCACACTGAGATGTGCTCCAATTGTGAAACATACTTCAGATCATGAAGACCAAAGGGACGGAGTGGAGAGAGCCTAATACAGCTCTGTGACCGTGGCGTGAAATGATCCTGATTTGACTGAGTCTAGAACATCCCCCAGAGGTCAGAGGTTGGCTGCTTGGTCCACATCTGGGAAGTTTCTAGAGATGGTGGGATCTTTAGGTGGAAGAAGTAGGTCCCTGGAACATGCCCTGGAAGGGTGTCCTGGGGCCCCGGCCCCTTTGTCTCTGCCTCTTTCTCTGCTTCCTGGCCACCATGATGCGAGCGGCTTTGTCCCACCACATCCTCTCCACCATGATGTTCTGCTTCATCTTGAGTCCAGCATCAATGGAGCCAAGTGGCCATGGACTGAAACCTCCAAATCTGTGAGTCTAGATAAACTTTCCTTCTCTTAGTGAATACTTTCAGGTATTTCTGTCACAGTACCAGAGAGCTGACACAGCTATGCTGTGTTAAATCAAGTATGCCTATTAAAATTAACTTTAGCTGTTTCTTTTACCTTTTAATGTGGCTACTAAACAACTTTTGATTACATAGCTCTTCAGAAGCTTTGATCTAGGTGTTGGGAATAGAGCAGAAATCAGAACAAACAGAAGTTCCTGGCTGTGTGCAATGTCTGTTCTAATGGAGAGAATATGATCCTAAAAAGGGGAATTAAAACGTATAGTATGTCACATGATAAATCCTATGGGGAGAAACAGAAAGGAGTACACAGAATGGGAGAGGAGGCATGTGTAATTAAGCCAGGAAGACCTCATCAAAAATTAGACACTTTGAGAGAAGAGGGGGAGGTAAATGTTGACAGGGTCCCACTGGTCAGGTCCCTAAGCTGGCAGAACTCCCCCTAGGTCAAGGGAAAACAGGTGGAACATGGTTGTAATGATCCCATGGGTGGAAGGAGCTTCAGAGTCGGTCTCTCTCCTTCTCACAAGTGTACACGCACACACACACATGTCCACTCGTCTTGTAGTCCTTATCGTCTTCCGTGGACAGACACAAGGCCAGTAGTCCTCAAACTTAGCCAGCATCACCATCACCCGAAGCTTGTCCAAACCTCCAGGGTGGACCCTGCCCCGGAGTTTCTGACTCAGCAGATCTGGGGTGGACCCAAGAATTCACATCTCCAGCAAGTCTCCGGGCAGTGCTGAGACCACACCACTGTCCACCCGTTGAGCACCCCTGTCTTGGGTGGCTCCTGGATATTTGAAAGGTACAAGTGGAGGAATCAGCAAGCTGTTGGAAAACTGGAGACACTGCATGAGCACCCGAGCTACACGGCTCTTGACTGCAGGGCGCTGGTGACGACAGCATCACTAGGCAATGTCCTCACCCTGGGAGCCTGGCTGAGAGTTCTTAACTAACACAGCCGTGGCCGCAGTGGGAAATATCGTCTGTTTATTTTTCTTTCCACATTTTTTTAAATTGGTGCCTATAGTTGCACATAATGATGGGATTTGTTGTCACATGCTTGTACATGCACACGACGGAACAGTCCGACTTGGCCGATGTCACTCCTTAGCACTTTTCCTCCCTCCCCCTCCCACTCCTTGGTTCCTTTCCTCTACCGATTCCTCTGATTTTCACGAGATCCTTGCCTCGACTTTTCTTGGCCTTTCTCATCTCTAACTTCCACATAGGAGGAAACGTGACCCTTGACCTTCTGAGTTTGGGTTAGTCCACTTAACTTATTGGTCCCAAGTTTCATCCATTTTCCTGAAAATGATATAATTTTATTATTCTTTGTGAGTGAGTGTTTCAGGGGGCTTTTTTTTTTTTTTAATGCTGTGACCAAAAACCCTGAAAAGAACAATTTTGGAGGAGGACATGTTCATTTGGTGCTCATGGTTTCAGAGGTCTCAGTCCATAGATAGCCCACTTTGTGGCTCTGGGCTCGAGGTGAGGCAGAGCATCGAGGTAGAAGGGTGTGGTGGAGGAACGCAGCTGGGGACAGGGCACCAGGAAGGAGAGACCGAGCACCTCTCCACCAGGGCAGTTGTAAACCTCAAAGGCACACCCCAATGGCCCACCTCCTCCAGACACACCCCACCTCCCTACCTACAGTTACCACCCAGTTAGTCAGATTAATGCACTGATCAGGGGGAAATTCTCATAACCCTAACATGTCACCTCTGAACTTTCTTGCATTGTCTACACAGGAACATTTGGGGGTCACCTCGTGTCTGAACCACAGCATTGAATGAAACTCCATTGTGTATATAGACCACATTTTCTTGGTGCATTCATCCATTGATGGACGCCCAGGCTGGTTCCATACTTCGGCCATTGTGAAGTACGCTGCTATAGACATGAGTTTGCATGTACCCTGTAGTAGGAGGACTTTACTTCTTCAGGATAAATACCGACGAGGGGTATACCTGGGTCATGTGGTGGTCCCATGCCTAGTCTTTTGACAGCCTCTATGCTGATTTCCATAGTGGTTGGACTAATTTACAGTCCCATCAACAGTATAAAAGTGTTTATTTTCTCCACATCCTCTGCAGCACTTATTATTGTTTGTATTCTGGATGGCTGCCATTATGATTGGAGTGAGCTGAAATTCCAGTGTAGTATTGACTCACTTTTAACTAATTGATAAAATTGTAGAGTATGCTTTATATATTTGTTGGCCATTGCAGTTCTTCTTTGGAGAAGCACCTGTTAAATCATTTGCCCATTTATTAATTAGGTTATTTGGTTTTTTGAGCTGTTTATATATTCTGGCTATTAATCCTCTGTCCAAAAAAAAAAAAAAAAAAGCAGCTAGCAAAGATTTTCTCTCATGATATGGGTTCTCCCTTCACATTCCGAACTGTTTCTTTGCTGTATAGAAACTTTTAGATTTGAGGCCGTTTATTCAACCTTGGCATTATTTCCTGAGCTTTCGGAGTCCTATTGAGAAAGTCATTGCCTGTGCCTATGTGCTGGAGGGTTGGAATTACATTTCCTTCTAGGAGTTGCAGAGTTTCTGGTCTAATTCCAAGGTCTTTGATCCGTTTTGAGTTGAGTTTTGTGCAGGATGGGAGATGAGGGTCTAGTTTCCTTCTTCTACATATAAGTAACCAGTTTTCTCTGCCCCGTTTGTTAAAAATGCTGTCTTTTCTCCAGTGTATGTTTTTGGCACCTTTATCAGCCATCAGATGACTGGATCTGTGCAGGTTTCTCTCTGTGTCTTCTCTTGGGTTCCATTGGTCTATGTGTCTGTTTTTATGCTTGGGCCATGCAGGTTTTGTACTCTAGCTCTCTAGTATGATTCGAAGTCAGGTATTGTGATGTCTCCAGCATTGGTGGTTTTTTGGTTATTTTTTTTGCTATTCTGGGTCCTTTATTCTTCCAAATAAATTTTTTGACTATTTTTCTCCTAGTTCTGTGAAGGATGGTATTGGTATTTTGACGGGGATTGCCTGATCTGTCTGCTGCATTTGGTAGAAGGGCCATTTGACAGAATCAATTCTGCCGACCCATGAACACGGGAGGTGTGTTTCCACAATCTAAGGTCTTCCGTTTCTTTCTTCAATGTTCTATAGTTGAGACTGTAGAGGTCTCTCACCTCCTTATTTAGATTCATTCCTAGGGTTTTTTGTTTGTTTGTTTGTTTGTTTTGAGGCTATTGTGAATGGAAATTGCTTTTTCCTGATTTTGTCCTCAGCAGGTTCATTGTTGGCATATAGAAAAGAAATTGATTTTTTTATGTTGGTTTTGTCACCAGCTGCGTTGCCAGATTTGTTTATGAGCTCTAGCCATCTTTTGGTGGAGGTTTTGGGATCTTCTCAGCATAGGATCCTATCATCTGCCAACAGTGACCCTGTGACTTCTTTTCCTGTTTTTATCCCTTGTTTCCTTCTCTCGACTGGGCAATGTACTCTTACGGTGCCGCAGCGTGCACACCATTTCTAGTGGACTGCACTGCCGTGACGCAGCATGTGACTTTCCTTAAAGAGCAAAAAAGTTTGTCTTGGGGGGATGGGAAGTTGGAACAAGGCATAGGACACGCCAGTGTTTGTTGTAAATCTTGTGCTGTTTAGCTTTTAAAAACTCAGTACGAATATTATTGGTGGAATTCCATTCAGAAGGTAAGTGAAGAAAAATATGGCTCCCTCACTGGTCACAGGAGGTTCCTCCTGTGCATTTCCGAGGAGGGACAGAAAGTCCTGCATTCCTGCTCCGAGTGGGTCCTGACCCTCTGGGGTCTGTAGCTGGCCCAGTTTCCTGGGTGCTTCCTGCCCCAGGGGCTCATCACCACCCACCAAGGTGCACGGGATATTTCCCCCGACACCCCACCGTGTCTGTCCAAGGAGGAGAAGGGTAAGGTGCTCTGGATCTGAAAAGCTCTCCAAGGACATGATGGAGTCGTGGACTTAGAGTGGAGCTCCCAGAGGGTGACCAAAGGGCGACGACTTGCATCCACTCTGCCGTGACTCCTCCTCCTCCCTCCCAGGCACGGCTGCAGAGCCTGGCAGGAGGAGAGGGGGCCATGGAGCAGGGGGTGGCGTGTGGCAGATCCTCAGAGCTCTGGCCAGGTGTCCCTCTTTCTCAGGGTGACTTCCTGTACTTCTCTCCCCCTCAGCAAGACCAGACCCTCAGGGTGCAGATCAGAGTGAGGATGCTTAAGTATCAGAATGGCCCAGGCTGCCCAGACTGAGATGGTCATAACTATCTTCCTCATGGAAATACATTCAGGACCTGGACAAGTTGGTCACCTGATTAGAAACCAGTGTGTGTGTGCATTAAGATTGACCGTGAGGTGTCCACTATAGTGCTCTGTGACAAGTAACGATTAGAACACAATTACAATCGTTCAGTGAATGTTTATTAAGCATCTACTCTGTGCTAGAGTTCACCCTAAGTTTGCGGGACAGAGTAGTAAATGAAACAGACAAAAATATGTCTGATTATAGTAAATAAAGTGTGGTGTAGTCATATCACAAATGATCATGCAACCTAAAGTGCTTTGGAAGAGTGTTGCCTTATATCAAGGACACCCATGAGATAATAAGCTGTCTTTATCTGCTCAGCACTTCTTCCCCCTTCCACCTTTTCTTTGAAGAACTTCCCTGCTGCACTTCAAGTGACTCAGGGAGGGGGATGTCATTAAGAGTAGGAAAAGCCACCATGGAGATTTTGTGGGCAATGCTCTATACAACCCTAGACTACTGTGAGCATTCTCTCATGGATTGTTCAGTGTGCAACCTGAACAACTATGTCAGTAATCCAGGGATGTGACCTAGCTAGGTCAATTAGACCTCTCTTCAAGAAATTCAGATCTTGAGTGGAATGCTACAATGCCAGAAATGGTCATAACTATCTTCTTAATGGAAATACCCTGAAAAGTCTGATCTAGATTTCAAGATCTACCTTGACCCCAACCTTCCACAGACTTAAATTCATATTTGAATATTTAAGCCATTTTAGTATCCTTCCAATAGACTCCTTTTGGTCTTTAGCCAGCATTGCTTTCTATTATTTACAACCACAGAACTCTGAATGCTTCAGCAATTACAGAAAGAGTATGTATAAAATGATTCCATATGCATAAAAGTTATGTGTGTGAATATATATTATATATTTCTGTTATATATTGTATATTATATATTTTACCTGTAATACGTGGAGTGTATGTGTGCATGTGTGATTCTAACAAAAATAGTTTTCTGAATAGTCGGATTATAGACTATTTTTATTTTCTCTCTCACTGTCTGTACCTTCTCAAGTTTGTGCAATGAGCATTGCTGCTTTTTAACAAGAAAAGATTAAAAACTGAAAGTATGCATCTAGCTGACACCTAGCCAAGACCATAGGGATTTTGAGCCAAAACCCTGTTTACAAACATCATTTGCAGTTGCCTGGAGGGTTCTCCATGTGCTGGATTCTCCCAGTGGCTATTGGCAATGGCTTGGATCTTTCAGGATTGGATGGTGAGCTGTTTCTTACTTCTGAGGTGGATCAACAATGATCTTAGCTCGATATATCTCCGCACCCTATCATGTCAGTTAGAAGAGAACAGGAGGAGAAGAATCACCCATGTTTTTTGTTTCCCTTTTTCCAAATCAGAAAACTGAAAAGGAAGCAAGGAAATGGCTGTGTGCGTAAGGATTCCATTCCTGAACAACAGCTCAAACCCAGTCAATCAGTGTGTGTATAAAGTTTTCTCCAAACATTTGGAGCTTCTGGCCCAGAGATAAAGGTGGCTATGGAGTGATTAGATCATGGGTCTAAAAGGTGTCACAGGTCTAACTGATGTGTGCAGAGTCACCAAATAGTCTGCAGCTGACCAGCCAGAGAAGGTAGGCTTTTGGCCCTACACAGGAGCAGCCCATTTGTCCTCCATTGAGCAGATATTTACTGAGCACCTTTTGCATGTGGAGCTGTATGCTGTTTAAGGAACTCAGAAGGGAAAAAAAGGCCTAGTCCTATCCCTGGAGATAACTGTTGTAGTTTTCTCCCCTCCCTCATCCACATTCCTCCCTGTCCAATCCAGAGAACCACCCCACTCCCCTCCCATCCTCAGCCCTCACCTATTATGAATCAGCATCTGCATATTAGAAAGAACATTGGGTCTTTGATTTGGGGGGGATTGGCTTATTTCATTTAGCACGATAGTCTCTAGTTCCATCCATTTACCAGCAAATGCCATAATTTTATGTTTCTTGAAGGCTGATTAATATTCCATTGTGTATCTATACCACATTTTATTTATCCATTCATCTGTTTAAGGGCACCTGGTTTAATTTCATAGCTTAGTTATTGTGAATTAAGCTTCTATAAACATTGATGTGGCCTTGTCACTATAGTGTGCTGATTTTACATCCTTTGGGAATATGCTAAGGAGTGAGATAACTGTATCAAATGGTGATTTTCACTCCAAATTTTCTGAGGAATCTCCATACTGCTTTCCATTGTGGTTTGTACCAATTTTTAGTCCCACCAGCAATGTATGATGCACCTTTCCCCCGACATTCTCTCCAACGTTTGTTGTTGCTTATATTCTTGATAATTGCTATTCTAACTGGAGTGAGATGTAATCTCAGTGTAGTTTTAATTTACATTTCTCTAATTGTTAGAGATGTTGAACACTTCTTACATATTTGTTGACCATTTGTATTTCTTCTCCCATGAAGTGTCTGTTCATTTACTTTGCCCACTTATTAATTAGGTTGTTTGGTTTTTTGGTGTTTTTTGAGTTCTTTATATATCTCTCTATATAAAGGTGTATATGTACCCCTGTATATAAAGATATATCCCTATATATAAAGATATATATAATATCTCTATATTATACATCTGAGGTGCAAGTGGCAAAGATTTTCTTCCATTCTGTAGGCCCTTCACATTCTTGATTGTTTCCTTTTCTGTGAAGAAGCTTTTTAGTTTGATACCATCCATTTATTGATTATTGATTTTACTTCTTGCACTCTAGAAGTCTTGTTGAGGAATTCGGTTCCTAAGATGAAATGATGGAGAGTTGGGCCTAGTTTTTCTTCTAGTGGATGCAGGGTCTCTGTATAATGCCTATGTCCTTGATTCACTTATAATTGAGTTCTTTCATAGTTCATGGGGAAACAAGAGGGGGGAAAAAAACTGAAGCAAAGGTCGGTCAAGTCATGTGCCTGACAGAGGCTGAGGGGTGTGGCACAGGGATAAAGGACAATGGCCGGTGAGGACTCAGGAGGGTCCAGGAAAGATGGGAAACTAAGCCTAAGCCAGCCTCAGAGGTGAAGACTTAGGTAAATGCAGACAGTTTCCCAAGGGAGAGGAGGCAAGGGATTCAAGGTTAGAAGTCCACATTCAGCCTGAATAAAGATACCACATTTTTAAAAAACTTGAATGACCTACAAAAATTTAAAACTTGATAAATCACACATATTTTTCCATTTCCATATTTTCAGGAAAAAAATGAAAAACCCAAGTCACCAGTTTACATCCTACAGGGCTCACTTTCAGGTGGCCTCTAATCTTCCACAGTCACCATCATTCCCAAATTCTCCCCAGATGGATGGAGAGGGTGGTCACTACCCATCATTGTGCACTGAGCCTGCTCTGTTTTCTTATTCACTTTCTAGGCCCCTGTGCACATTTGAGTGTGAGCTCTCTGAATGAAAGAAGCAGGCCTGGTAGGAAAGTTGGCAGGGTCAAAGAGGGAACAGGTTTAGAACAAAGTGTAGCAGATCAGGAGACACTTGGGAGAGATGACCTGGCCTGAATAGGGATCCAGTGCAGTCAACAGAGGAGGCACTGGGCTTTGTTAAATAGTGACAAGAAGCATCACTGAGAGAGGTTTCAGGCAAGGACCAGTCTTTTTCTGTCCCAGTTCTCTGAAACACCTACTTCAGAATCAGAGGTGCAGTCTAGCCACAGCCAGAAAGGTGTATGAATTCTCTGAATTGTCTACAAACCTTATAAAACAGTGATGGACATAATCTTTAACAATGTGCCCCAAGGATTAATCAAAACAGGTATGTAAGTCCTTGGTACAGCCCTGGTTCCTAGTAAACCCTGTCTTCAATATTAACACCACTGCAGGCACTAGATCAGCAGTTGCCACTAAGGGAATTTGCTCCCATGGAAAACTCTGCAGGTGTTTTGGGTTGTCATGCCGTGAGATGGGGTGGGCAGGAAGGATCTTCCTGGCACCTAGTGGGTTGGGGTCGAGGAAGCTGCTAAACATGCCACGGTGCACAGAACATTCCCCACAATAAGGAATGATCTCACCCGAAATGTCCTCAGCGCGGAGGTCGAGGCCTGATCTGGTTCCATGGTAACCAAGGTCCACCTTCACGGAACAACAACAGAATCAGTTTAAAACCAAATGAGTTCCTAGCAACTAATTTCAATGCTTCAAAAGTGATGGAAACTCTTGCAGAATTCTACAGACCCCCGAGGCTATAGCAACAGTGCTGAGAAGGCAGAGTCCCGGCCCCAGCTCTTAGGATTCGGATTGGGCCCAAGTGGCAGCTACGAGCAGCCCAGACTCCTGCAAGCTTGCCCCGGTTCCAATCCTCACCCAGGGCCAGTCAGTAGCCCCCTGCTTAAAGACTGGTTCGAGTTCTCACTTGATTTTGATGCCCCCTCCCCTGTACCTCTGATGTCTGCTGCAGTGTGCACTGAGCCTCGCAGGCTGAGGCATCCATGGTCAAACACAGGGGACGGCCGGGCAGTTGGGTTTGATTTAGGAGATAGACCTAAGACCTGTTAGCAAAAGAGGAAGGCACAAGCCACCTGGGAGCCGGCCCCTTCCTCCCTTCAGAGCGGCCTCACGTCCTAAGTCCTCCAAGTTCCCAGCACCCAGTAGGCATGTTCCTGTTCTCACAGGATCCCCCTGGCATGAAAATCCCAAATCTTATCATTTCACCAGGAGCCAAAAGGCACTGGAAGGAGGGGAAAGTTCCCTTCTCCCTCTAGAAATGTACAAGACTTTACTTCTAAAATAGTAATCAGAACCAAAGACCTAATTATTACAAACAGAGGAGAGGCTCATCACCCCCAGAGGGAAATAGGCCTAGACAGGCCAGTCCCCAAATGAAGGACAAGCCATCGAAGACCTCCCTGGGGTGGCTTGCAGTAAGCAGTCAGATCTCTGAGGCCAGCTGTACACTCCCTCAGCATCCTCCTCCAGCAGCCAAAACCCACTTTGGAATGGCCTCGGGGGTCTGAGGCATTCTGTAAGAATTTCCATTACTTTTGAAGCATTGAAATTAGTTGCTAGGAAGTCATTTGGTTTAAAACTGATTCTGATCTTCCAAGGAATCACACATATAAGAATTCTTCCAAAGTGGGAAAAAGAAATTAAAAGTATCCATTATTTTCAGTCGTCTTAAAAATTCTGAATACTCAGCTGGCTGATGAGTGAAAATGTAATAATGTACCACTTCACAGACACTTAGGTTTTTGATTATCTCCCTTTTGTAGTTATCTCTTTATGTCAAAGCCACCACATTTTGTCAGGTCTCAAACGTTTTTAAACACCCCTGAAAATCATGAGGGTCCTCAGCATCATACCTGTATCTGTCCAGATACCTGTATCTGTTCATCAATGAACCCGGTTATGTGCAATTAGGCACAGAATCAAATCAGTTGCATTTTTTTTTCCTTTGTGAGAACAGAGAGTTTTGAGCATTTGTAGAGTAAATATTAAGGCCCTAAATTTTGGGTGGCTCCAGAAGACCAAATGAGCATTTAAAAAACTCTGAGATAAGGAACAAAACAGTTTTGCCATCGTCCACCTAAGCAGAGTCTCCTGCTTCTGAAGTCATTTACTGCAAGAAAATCAATTACTTCACCTCGTGCTCGGAGTCCTGTAAAAAAGGACCAATATGGTCCTAATTCTTCAGCTAATAAACCCATTCTTTCTCTTTCTGCTTCAGAGTTTATAAGCATCTTTCACATATTATGACCAGAAATAATGTATTCATCTGCTTATCCACCCGGTAATTCATTTGGCATCCTATTAATACATTCTTAGTCACATGGGATGAAGGAAACCGAGCCACAGGGACGTGATTCCACACCTCAGGACGCTGCGAACACATTTTAATCAAATAAGCAGCCAAAAAAAGTGAGAACGTACAACCAAACAGGAACACTACATGCTAAGATAACTCCATTCCAGGATATTAAGAAGGCAACGCATTGTGACCGCGTGGGGTGTATCGCTAGAAGGCAAGGTTTACTTAACACAAGAAAATCACTTAGTGGAATAGATTAAAGGAAAAAATATAAATATTTTATTAGTTGGAGAAAACATCTTGGATGCAAATTAAAACCCACTCATGATAAATTTTTTTTTTCACAAAATAGAAGGAAGAAAAGGACATTTTCTCAATCTGTTGTGGGGTTTCTATGAAAACCTAGAAGTGAACAGTTTATTGTTGTTGAAGCCGTGGGCAGTTCCCCCTGCAGTGGGAGGCACGTCAAGACGTCTTAGCCAGCTTTTTTGCTGCTCTGACTGAAAGACCTGACAAGAACAATTTTAAAGGTGGAGAAGTTTATTTGGGAGCTCATAGTTTCAGAGGTCTCAATACATAGATAGACAGCCCCATTCTTTGGGGCTCAAGGTGATGCAGAACATCATGGCAGAAGAGGGTGGTGGAGGGAAGTAGCTCACTTGTTGATCAGAAACAGAGAGAGACTCCATTCTTCACATACAAAATATATACCCCAAGCCATGCCCCCAACACTCACCTCCTGCAGTCACATCCTCCCTGCCTTCAGTTACCACTCAGTTAATCCCCAACAGGAAATTAATTCACTGATTGTGTTAAGGCTCTCACAACCCGGTCATTTGTCCTCTGAATCTTCTTGCATTGTCTCACACGTGAGCTTTCGGGGGATACCTCTCATCTAAACCATATCACAGGGGGAGTCTGTTTGCATCATCACCACAAGTCCTAGCCTATGCAATAAGGTAGGAAAGTAAAATAAAGCCATAACAACTGAGAGAGAGGAAGTAAAACTGATTTTATATGTAGAAAATTCTAAGACGTCTCCCAAAACCTCTACTAGACCTGGTAAGTGAATTTGTCAATGTTACATGCTATAAAGTCAATATTCAAAATTTGCGATTCTACACATGAGCAATGGATGATTGGAAAGCAAAATAAAAATACCATGTGAAGCAACATCCAATACCAGAAAGTATTTAGGGACATATCTTTAAAAGAAGTCAAGATCTTTAAATCAAAAACCATGAAACACTGATGGCAGAATTTAAAACATTAAATAAGAATAAAGACATGCCATGTTTGATTTGGACAGGGAGCTCAGTATCATGTAGGTATCAATTCTCCTGAAGGTGATGAATAAATTCTACTTTAAAAACAAAAACCTGAGCTGCCTCTTTTTCAGGAATTAAATAAGCTGATTTGAAAGAGTACTTGGAAATGCAAATTATGTACAACTGATAAAACAGCATCTAATGAAATGCGGTTGGAAGATTTGTCCTCTCTGACTTAATAACCTACTATGAGGTTCCAGTAATCACAATAGCGAGGCACTGTAGAAAGACTAGAGAATCCAGATATAGGTACCCACATATGGGGTTGGCAAGATTGTGAAGGCAACTCCACGTGAATTGGAAAGGGTTCAACAAATACCACCAGGAGAACCCCGTATGGAGCAGGGCCCTGCAACCTTAATCTCTACCTCATACCATTTACAAAAGCCATTTGACGTGGATGATAGACCAAACATGAAAGCTATGCACTATAGAACGTGTAGAAGAAAACAGAGAAGCATCTTTAAAACCTCAGATCAGGCTAAGATTTCTTAGCACACAGAAGGCATACAAAATTGATGAATTGGGCTTAAAATTGAAATCTTTTGCTCATCAGAAGACACTACTAAAAAAAAATGAAAAGACAAGCCATGAACCAAAAGAAAATCTTCACAATTCCTATATCCAATGTAGGATTATATCTATAAAATGTAAGGAACTTCTACAATTCAGCAATAAGAAAACAACCCAATAACAATGAACAAGATACTTGAATAGACAATAAACAATTCACAGAATAAGATATGCAAACGATTAATTAGAACACGAGAGCATGCTCAACATCAGTAGTCATCAAGAAAACTGCAAACTAAAGCCAAAATGAGATACCACTACATCTTTCATCTTGGTTAATTCCAGTCAGAGAAAAATACTCATAGATTAGAGAGACAGAGAATGATACTCATAGATTGTTAGAGAAAGTATAAAATGATGGCATCAATTCTAAAAATGGGCATTTTCTTATAATGTTAAATATATATTTGCGATCCAATAATTCCTAGGCATTTTTCCCAAAAGAGATGAAAATGCATGTAGGGAGAATTATTGTGCAAGCAGCTTGATTTATAACAGCCCAAGACATTTAACAAGACAGATGTGCCCTAGCAGAGGGACTGATGTATAAACCTGGTACAGTCAGACAATGGGATACTACTGCCCACTGAAAAAAGAAGAAGGAAAGCAATAAGTTACTGATGATACATGTAACATGGATGATCTCAGACACAAACTGCACTTATATGGAGTTTCAGAACCAGCACAATTCATCTAGAGTGTTAAAAATCAAAACAGGGGCTGCTTTGGCTAAGATAGGTCGTGATTGGGTGGGAGCAAGAAGGGACTTTCTGCAGGTGATGTGTGTGTGTGTGCATTTGTCAAAACTGATGACTTGTCAAAACAGATCAAACTGTCCACTTAAGATCTATGCACCTGCTGCTGTATGCAATCGGTACCTGAAAATATAATAATCACACAAGTAAATGCAAAGTGACAGTATTGATAGCTGCTTGGAGAGAGACCCGGCACCATGCGAGCAGTTGATGGGTGAGTGAATGAAGAGGGCGTGTTTGGAGGAACAGACGACTGGCCCGAGACCCTCAGAATGAGGAGGCCGCATGGCCTTCCTGGACAGCAGCTCACCACGTGGGTGCTCACTTTTTTTCAATCCAACAAGAGAGAGCTTTTACAAGACAGGTGCTGAGACCTTAGGTGATGTGATCATGGAGGTGACACTTCATCACTTTGCCACACTCAAGGGTTGGGGTCACCAAGACAGTGACTAGCGGGCAGAAATGTGGGGCCTCCTAACAGTGGGCCTGCCCCAGCCCGTGTAGCCCGAAGCCCCGAGGCTCTGCCCCCACACACCCCAGTCATTGTGCACAGACTGTGCAGCCCAGTTCCCCACCAGCTCATTAAGGTCAGAATAATTTCAGTTGACACTTAATAATCATACACATATATAGGGTACAGTATTGCTGTGGTTTGTATCTGTATCTGGAATGTTCCCCAAAGTCTCGTGTGTGGAGGGCTTGGTCCCCGATGCAGCAGTGTTCAGAGGTGGGGATTTGGGAAGTGGCTGGATCATGAGGATCTGAGCTCATCAATGGATCAATTCACCGATGGATTAATAATTCGGACAGGCTTTTGTGAGGCGCTGGCTGTCAGCTCTAGGAGTGGTCTAATTGGAGAAAGCGGGTCACTGCAGTGTGCCTCTGGGGATCCTGTCTTTGGGGACTCCCTGGCCTCGCTTCTCTTTCTCGTTCTGCTTCCTGGCTGCCATGAGCTGGGCAGCTGTCCTCTGCCATAGCCCTTGTGCTTCCTCCCACAGCCAGCTGACCAGCCAGGACCTGAAACCTAGAGGTCACCTGCCCTTTGTGCCTCCCACTCCGTCCCTCCAGAGGAGCTAGCACACTGGCCCAGAGTCTGCCACGTCCCCTCTTCTTTTCCCTCCTAACACTGGCTCTTGGTAGGATGTGGCTCAGGCATGGCGAGGGCTAAGTCTCTTCATTGGAGATGTGTCGTGGTCAGGGTCATGAACTCTGGCTGGACCAGGTCCTGCCACCGGCTGTAACTCCTGACACAAGCTGGAGGATCCTTTGGCATCTGCCGTGTCGGAGCTGAGAGCAGGGGTTAAGAGTGCGGGCTCTGGAGTCAGCTCACTGACTGGACCCAAGACGTCCTCCCTGGCCACCTGTGCGGCCAGGGGACCTGCCCTTGGCGGATCCATGCCTCAGTTTCCTCCCCTGTGACCACATGTAACATGGCGCCACCTCCTGCAGCTGCCTCCTGCAGCCACTGCCGCCATCCAAGGAGAGTGTGTCTGTGCAGCGTGGTGTGGCGCTGGCGGGAGAGAGCCCTGGACAAACGCTAACTGTTGTTATTATTCATTTCTAAAGTGGGAACAGTGATGCCTGCCCGGCAGAGGTATTTAGCATAATAATGAGCAAGGAAGGGATCCATAAAGGGGAACAGTGTGTTGTCCCAGTAAAATACGACTGTTTTCATTCTAAGGGGAAAGTTTTGTTTAAAGGAAGTAAATTAGTCTCCCAGGTCGGCTATAACCAAGCACCACAAAGCAACCGGGTGGCTTGGGGCAGCAGGAACTCACTCTTGCACAGTCTGAGGGGCAGAAATCCAAGGTCACATTGTGGGCAGGGCCATCGTCCCCCTGAAGCTTAGAGACGAACCCTTCTGTGCTGCTCCCAGCCTCAGGTGGCTCCTGGCTGGTGGCCGCGTCACTGGTCACTGCCGTCTCTGTCTCCCTTGGACTTTGGCCTTTGTGCTGGGCCACTGTCTTCACGAGGTCCTCCCTCTTCGTACAAGTCACCTGTCCCTCTGGATTCAAGGCCAGCCCTCTTCCAGCATGACCTCATCTTAACCCATGCAACCTGCAATATGTTGCCTGGTGTCACAAATAGAATGTACAGTATATTGCAGTACGATGCATCATCATCATCATGATGCAATCTATTGTACCCTCTTCTTCTTAATGAGGTCGTATTTTGAGGCTCCAGGGGGGTTAAGGCCTCAACATATCTTTTAGAGAACACAACTCAACTGGCGCCAGCCAGGTTTTGAAGCTTTGGCGCTCTTGTGGTGTGAGGCTAGATAACTCCTTGCTGCGGGGACGATCCAGTGTAGGATGTTCAGCCGTGTCCCTTGCCCCCTATTCACTAGATGCCATCGGCACCCCTTCCCCAGTCAGAGCCATCAGCACTATCGCGACATTGCCAAACATCGCTATGGGATTGAAATCACCTCTTTGAGAATCTACGGGTTAAAAAAACATACTTTCTAGAAGAACTCAAAGAAAAACCTCATCCAGGGAGGTGCAGAAGGGCTGGTGCGGCACTTAGGCGCTCACATGTGTACTCCCTCTTACGGCGTATTGCTAATAATAACGGCTAAAAATTTTGCACTGCTTAGCAGATCTTTTTGCTGAGATAAATATCCCTACCTGGAGGCCACCGTCATTATTATTAGTTCATAAACGAGTCTTAGCTTAAAATGTAAATCGCTTGGCCATAAACCAAATTTGGTGACATAATAATAAAAAGGGAAATCGATTTCCTCAGTAATACACATCTGTTCATTAAAGCTGTCTGCCGGTCCAGTGCAGCTGTTCCCATTTAAAAACTAAGGATCCAAACATCATCCTTTACCATGGAAAGTTGGTGGAGGACATATTCATAAAAGTCGGGAAGTGGTTTGGCAATTAATTGAGGTTTATTTTGTAGATAACTCTTACGGAGCCCTCTGAAAGTGCACATGAAAAAATGAGATGTCACCACATTTCCCTCGAGGTTCTGGGCCATCTGGGGTCTCCAATTTAAATCTTGCTGGGACAGTGCAGGAGGTGACAAGTTCCTGGACAATTAAGTTGTCGGTCGTTGTCCTCTCGATAGGAAACTTGGCGAGATTGGGGGGGGAGTCTCATTGCTGCATTGGAAGGGCTCCAGCCCAGCGGCCGCTCGCATCACCTCGCCCTGGGCAGCAGAGCTGGAAACCTGGGCTGCATCAGTGACAGTAACTGAGTCACTCCCCACCTGATGTTCTTGGCTTCAGGGCCATCCAATCCGAAGCTGAGTACTGCACCATCTTGGTACACAGGCACTGGTGTCCAGTGGCCTCACGCGACTCGGGGAGTCCCAGGGAGATTCCTGCCCCTCCACACACAGGCCCACCTCTGCCTGGATTCCCTGCATGTTGGACACAGTCCCCGAGGGTGGCCTGCTCTGTTCCTTGGAGATTGTTGGTTTGGTTGTGTCTGAACCGTGACCCTGCTCTAGCTTTCAGGATGAACCAGATCACATCAAAGTGTGAGAAGCCGAAAAGGAGAAACGGGGTGGTGAGAGCCCTGAGGCTGAGTGCAGGTCTTGTTCCCCTCTAGACTTTGGACTCTTCATTTGCAAAACTGGGGTTCACCTTCCAAGTCCACCGTGAAGATCTTTTTGGCTGTCTATCCACAGAGGTAGAAATGACCCCAAACCGATGGTCACTCAATGGGCATGTGCTCTGAGGGCACAGCACCAGGCAGGGAGGCCAGTGCCAAGACAAAGGTGGCCTCCGCTCAACCACCACACTGTCGCCCTAGGTGGCTTTATGGACAGTGCTGGGTTTAGAAGGCAGCAGTGACCCTAGCGTGATTCTGTTCCCCACCGGGATGCAACCTCGAAAGCTAGACTCTATCTCTGAGTGTCATTCTGCAGAGAGCAGCTCTTTACCTAGAAGTGACCGTTTCCCGTTTTGTGGTCAGGGTGTTTCTGAATGATCCATCCCCAGGGCGCTCCCGTAAGGTGATGTCAAGGAACCTGCCAGGTCTGTTTCCCCAACTTGACTTTCACAATTTACCAAACCACCGCATCCTGATCACCACCTTTTACACCTGGGGGAAAGGGCTTTTATGACAACGCAGCCTAAGACATGGGGACCTGGGTAACTCGCACAGGTGACTGTATTAGTGTCTCTAGAGGAACAGAGTCAACAGGAAGTAGAATTATAACAGGGGGACTTACCAGGTTGGCTCATGTGACCAGAAGCTGGACAGTCCACAGTGGCCATCTGCAGAGCTGGAGGAACCAGGAGCTGAGTCCACGAGGCTGAAGCCCCAGAACAAGGGGGATCATCAGTCCACCCTAGTCCTAGACCGAAGGCTTCTGGGGAATCACTGGCAGAGTCCACTTGGAAGAGTGAAGAAGAGAGAGTCCAATATCCTCAGACGATGGCAGCAGCCATCAGGAGCCCCTTCAAGAAGAATGGAGCTGGCATCTGCGGCGGCTTCCTGTTCTTCCAACTTGATTCCTTCCAAGCCGTCATCCTATTGGACGGTGCTGCCCACACTTAGGGAGGGTCTCCATTTCAGTTGCCTATCCCACATGCCAATCATTCCTGGCCACACCCTCACCGACATGCCCATCATCCTCCTAATCCTGGGCCTCTCCTAATCCAATCAAGTCGACCGTTCAGGTGAGCCATTACACTGATGGCATCAGGATGCACCCTGGCTGCCAGGCCTTGCCCAGTCTGTGAGCTCCAGGGCCTCTGCCTGGCCACAGCTGTGCAGTCAAACAGAAGAGAAGGCCCTGCTCTCACAGCCCCTGGATTTCTATAGTGTCACTGGCAACCCATTGAAGTCACAACTCGTTTACCCACTGGAGGTACATCATAAAAGAGGATTAAGGGTTGGCAGAGTAGGAAAACACTGTGTTTGTTTCTCTGTTTTGGTTTGCTTTGGTTTTAGCAGTCCATTTCTGGTCCCGGGTCACCCGGGTCACCTTCCTTTGGTCCACATGACGAACACAGGCTCACACGGAGCTCCGGGTTTCCCAGGAGTCGGAGGAACAGTGTTGACTTTCATTAGCTCACAGCACGGGCTGCTGCCGGAGGCGTTTTGCACGGAGATGCATTTCCACAGCAAGGGCCCGGGAAAGTCAGGCAGAGACGTGCATCTTGATGCAAGGTAGGCGCCCCTCGCTCTGAACCAGGAGAGATCTTCTCTATTTTATGTGTGCGATGACAAAGCCACTCTGCTGTCTCAATGGTAGAAATGTCAGAAAGGTACTGTTGCCTCTTTAATTTCCTGGCTCATCACCGGGTCATTAACTTTAGCACCATCCAAGGGCTTTCATGATCGTATTTGCCTTAAAGGATGTGCTGAGCCTATTGTTTAAAACACGGGCTCCCTGGGGACAGACTTGTGTATCAGAATCTATCCAGCTTCAGAGAAGGAACCTCAAAATGCAGTAGCCAGTGCCTCTCCATGAGGAGGCTGGCAGAAGGCGGGGGGACATCTAGAGGCAAGAGGGAAAGGAGGAGAGGGCGCAGCGGACCTGGTCCCTCCCAGGGCCATGCTGGGCTCTCAGTAGGAACTGCCTTTCAGGGCAGGTTGTTCAACAGCCGGAGCGCCTCTCCTAGGGAAGGCATTTGGCAAAGAAGCGAAGCTGAGCAGAGCCTCATTGGGAGTAAATCTAAACAGCCCTGGAACCAGTCAAGGGCCGGAGAGTGACATCTTCCTGCATCTGGGGGAAAACCGAGGCTCTGCTTTAATATTCTGATTCAACTAAGCACACGGTGATCTGCATTTTCACGATGGTATGTGGTCAGCGTCGCTGTCGAGGTGGTAAAGAAGTCTGTGTGGGAGGGGGCTGATCGCGTCCCCACGCGGGGAATTGTATCTGAAGCGTGAATCCCCGTGTGGGAAGTGTGGCCACCTCTTCCCTCTGTTCCCTGCTCTCTGCTGTGGGTCTTCAGATCATTCACAAAGACAAAGATAATTGGACCTAAAGACAGAGCCACCAACCCAAGCACTAGATGAACAGTCAGACGTCTGCAGAGAGCCAGCTTCTACTCCCAGGAACAGGAGGACACAAGGCCTGAGAGAGAGCGTGTGGGTGGCAAGTGACGAGAGCAGCAGTCTAGGAAGAAGGAGAGACGGGAATGGGAGGCTTCACCCTGAACCTCCCACTCAGGATGAAAAAGGAACCTCCTTCCTGCAGGAGGTCCTGGTACTGCGTGGAAGCCTTGGGAACTGTGCAGATGCTGCTCAGAGTGGGACCAGCCTCGGTACTCACTTCCTGAGCATTCAGAGCTCTCACTCCAGGCTTAGTTCTCCTTTCTTCTCCTTCCTTCTCCCCTTCTGCCATGGAAGACCAAGAGGACGGCCCAGGAGAAGTAGGGTGTGCTGGTCATCTTTCTATCTTATGATAAAATACCTGAGATAGTTAACTTATAAAGACAAAAGGTTTATCATCACTCACCGCTCTGGATTTTCCAATCGTGATTGATTGGTCCCACTGCTTTGGGCCCACAGCCAGGCAGCACAACATGGCAGGAACACAAAGCAGAGCAAACTGTTCATCTTCTGCCCAGGAAACAAAGACAAAGAGGCAGGGGCTGGGATCCTACCATGTCTCTCAAAAGCACAAACCTCCAATAACCTAAGGACCTCTCCTTAGGCCCCACCTCCCAGGAGCACCACCTGGGGACCAAGCCTTTAACACATGGGCCTTGGGGGACACTCAAGATTCAAACTATCATGAGAGGGCAGGAGAGGACAGACCACCTTGAGCAGGGCATGTTGGGAAAGCCTGGCTTCTGACCAAGGTGTATGTGGGTAGGACCACTTTTCCCTCTGAGCTGTGGACCCGTTCGTTCCATGTATTTTCTCCTCTCTACCTATGGGATAGAAAATTTGGGAGTGCCAGGGGTTTCTTTTGAGTGGCACGGAAGTAACGGACATCCATGTCCACGGATGTATGAACAGCCTCCAACCAGGGTTCAGGCAATGAACTCCGCTCTTAGGACAAGTCTCGTACCTGTGGCCTAGCAGTTCTCAAGCTCTGGGTGCAAGCTTTGAGAATCCTCTAGAAGGCATATTGCCGCACAGTCACTGGCCCACGGCAGCACTTCTGCTCCAGGGGGGGTGTCGAGGGATGGGGCTGGATGCCTTCCATTGCAAGCAAGTCCCCGGCAGGGCTGAGGTTTCCTGGTGGTCCTCTGTGTGAGAGTTCTGGCTCTATCCTGCCTCTCCTGGAAGCCAAATAAGACCTTCCCTGATCTCAGCTGCTGAATTCCATCTTGCAAAAGTCTCACACTATAGAGAGTCATCTTTTAGGGACCAAGGATAAGCCCACCCGCTGTCGCTGAGATTGGGGGGTGGGTGCAACTGGAGAATGTTTGGCAGGAGATGAGCAAGAGCTGAACTGGAGAGAGGGGTCTCCAGGACCTCAGAAGCACCCGGGTCCCTGGAACAGGCCACGTGTGTGAAGGAAAGGGTTCTTAGTGCCTGGTTTGCACATGCTGATAAAAGTGTCCCAGGAAGCACTTGACAAGGAGGCGAGCGAGCGCCTGTCTGGTTTCATGGGTCTCATCAGCATCAATAAATATTTATGGTCCTTCTGAAATGTTTAGGGTGCCAGGAAGCAGAACCGAACGTCTCAGAGACAAGGGCCTTGCCCTCCAAAGAGACCACATTCCAAAGGGGAAACCCAGAAGCAGGAGCGGTGGCCCGGCGGGCTGTGAGGCTCCTGAGAGAGGCAGTGAGCAGCTCGAGGTGGCAGTGAGCCTGAAATGCGCACATAAATTAATGCCTTTGTAAACCCAGTTAGATTTTATATGCACAAGAGCGGCCAAGTGGTTAAAGAAGGCTGGCAGAGAGTCCCTCTGGGGGAAAAAAAAAAAAAAAGAAAGAAAGAAAGAGAGAGAAAAAAGAAGAATCACTTAGTAATGAGAATAATCGCCATCTCATTTATTGACCATATTAGCTTCGATTTTTTTCGTTTGGGTAAATCTGAGCGGCCTGAAAATGCAAGTAAGAGGAATTTTCCTGCATTATTCTTTTGGGAAAAGCCAATGACAAGTTTATGTTTGCGGTTGTCAGACGTCCACTGTGGGTTTTACTGGGTCAGCTCAGGCCATCTCTATGATTCTTGGGAGCAATGCTGTTGAGTAATGACCGATGCACCGTCCACCCGAGGTCAACAAAGAATCTAAATGTCTCTAGAGTTCCTAAGAAGGATGACTTGGGTTAAGTCTACTTTCTTGGACTTTGCTTTGGAAATTGCTAGCAGAGACAGGGGAAATGTGATTATTCTCAGAGAGGGTTTCCCAACGTGGGAACCACTGGCATCTGGGGCCAGATGTTCTCTGGTGGGCATACGGGGCAGGGAGGGGGCAGGTCCTATGCATGAGAGCAGGTTCAGCAGCAGCCCTGGCCCCTGTGACTGGCTGCAGCTGTGAAAATTAAAAATGTCTCTCTGATGGCCACCAGGCCCTTGAGGAGGAAGAAAACAAAATGGCCCCAGCCAAGGACAAGTTGTAAGGTGCCGCAGTCTGGCTGGGCACAATTCAGGAGCCACTTGTCAAAAGAAACAAACTTTATTTTTAGAACCACACAGGCCAAACAAAACAGCTCCTCAGGAAAAACCTTCAGAGCCCAACTGCCACCACCGGCTTCCCACAAGCCTCTCCACCTCCCCCAGTCCTCCTGCTCTTGAGGCCGATTGGCTGGGTCGTGTGGGCGGAGCCAAAAAAGTCCCCCAATGAGCAGCTCCGTGGTCTGAAAGGGCGGGGAAACAGCCCAATGAGCATCACAGCAGAGGAGCCAATCAGTTGGCAGCTGGAAGTTTGCTGGCAGCTGGAAGTTTGCTGGGGCCCCTTCGCTGTGGCTCTCAACAGTAAGGGAACGTGACTATTCACAGAGGCTGCACCTTCTCTTCTTGGGCAATTCTCTAATGAGTTTGTCAAAGCAAAGCACACCCTTGAGTGGAGTCTCCCCTGCGGGGGGCAGCTCTGCTGGCTGTTCATCTATTCGCTCATCATACACCTGTGAAGTGGCTCCGCTGTGCCAGGCGTGGTGGGGGGTGACCAGGTGGAGTGAGGCTCTGGACCTCAAGGAGATTACCGTCTAGGGGAAGAGACAGGCAGCCAACAGACAGACTCATCGTTAATGACAAAGCATCAAATCAGAAAGGGGGCGGAGTTAGAGGCTAACACAGAGTGGCCCAAGGAGGCAGAGTCACTCCAGACGCCTCCCGAGGAGGGGACCTGTGGGCTAAGTGCTCTCAAGGATGAGCCGGAGGCAGCGGGAGAGTAGCAGAGGACTCGGCCCACGGAAGGCAGGACAGAGGACGAGCACCTTTGGAGGGAGGTTACTCTGTGGAATTGTTTACAGACTGACTATCTCAGGACGAGTCATGGTCCCCAGGAAAAGGGACCCGCAGAAGGTACACATTCGCTAGAGAATTGGCACACAGGCTCACGAAGACTGAGAAGGCCACCATCTGCCTGAAGGATCAGGAGACGGAGGGTCAAAGTCCTGGTTCAAAGGAGAGAAGTGTCTGCGCTCAACGGTCCGTCCGTCAGAGGGAAAGAATTCAGTCTCCCTCCGTCTCAACGACTGCAGGAGGCCCAGCTGCTCTGAGGAGGGCACGCTGCCTTCTGAGTCCTGCCATCCAAGCTCTGGCCTCGTGCACAAGTGCCCTCCCAGACCCATCCTGAGAAAATGCCCAGCCAGACACCTGGGCAGCCCCTGGCCCAGTCAAGTGGACACACAGAATTAACCCGGCAGCCTCCTGCCCAAGCAGACGTCGGCCTCCTTTCTCTAGGGGAAGAGGCGCATCCCACATGGTCCCCCAGGGCCCTGGGAGCTGAATCATGGGTGGTCTTCCCTCTCTGACCCCAAGGCAGGGTACCTGGCGAAAAGATGGCTTTGGGCATCGTAGGAAACTAAGGATTATTTCAAAGGTAAACGTTTGCCTCTTCACTCACTGAGGTGGAGCATGCTAGGAGTTTGCTGTCCAGGTTCTTCATGCATCTTGCATAGACATGGGAAAAAAAATTTCCCCCTTTTTTTTTTTTTAATTTGGTACTGGAGATTAAACTGGGATGCGTAACCACTGAGCCACCTCTACAGCCCTTTTTTATTTTTTATTTTGAGACAGGGTCTTGCTAAGTTGCTTAGGGCCACAATCAGTTGTTGAGGCTGGCTTTGAGCTCACGATCCTCCTGCCTCAGCCTCCTGAGCCACTGGGATGACAGGCAGGCCCCCTGGCAAAACTCCTTCCATGTTTAAAAAACAGCCAGATTATGTTAAAAACTGACGTAAGCCAATCGGATCATGTACATCTGTTGCTTTCTTTTTGGAAGCCACCAGCAGTTGGAAGTGCTGAGGAAGAACTACTCTCTGGAATCTGTGTTTCCAGGTCACCACGTGAGCTCATCTCAGCCCAAGCCCTGGGCCACGTGCAGACATTTCTTAGCAAGCAGACACAGACTCTATAACTTACAGCGTGAGCTCAATAGAATCCTAGCTGCCCGTCCTTGCAGGTGAGCTGGACCACACCTTGCATGATGTCCCTATGTGGACATCACAGCAGTTGAGGGGCAGGGTAGAGGTCATTGCCAGTGAGCAGCAGGTGACCAGAGTCCTCCAGCCACTGGCTGAACACAGGAATATTTTGGGGCTCAAGTCTCCAGCACCCTCCCTGCGGGAGAAGAGGGCGATATTTGTACGTTTTTTCAAATCCCTTCAGGCAAATTTGAGGAATTTACAGGAAATTTTCTCAGCCAAAGTGTTCACCCTGAGTACCACTAACTCCACCCACAAGAAGCCGGCATACATCCATTATGCTGAATAATGAGCCCCATTTCCACCAGCAAAAACCCACTTAGAACCTTCTTTGAGCTCATTAGCCAATTCTCTGGTGTTGATCAGAGTTCAGAGAAACAGAGAGATCAAGGGGCCCTTGTGGGAAGCTCCTCGGGACTGTGGTCTTTCTCATTAAGTGCTGGGCTCCTCCTGCTGAGTCCCGGATGGGGACTGCTGGCTGCCCCTGGAGAGTGGCTGAGACCCGCCAGGATACACAGAACCGCGGCTCCCTGGGCGACAGGGTGTTACGGCAAACTGTTGCAAGCAAAGTGGGCTGACTCTGTCCCGGGGGATGGGTGCAGGTAGGGGGCTGCTCAGTTTAACTATCTGGTCAACCAGGAGCCAGCACATACATCCAATCTGTAGGCCAATGTTCAAAGAATTAAAACCCAGTGGATTCGACTTTAGCAGAGCTCCAGACGCAGCGGCCTTTTTTTTCAGCAGAGGTCGGGCTAGACTTTCAGCCTGACCTGGGAGCCTCTGCTGCAGCCCCAAGTTAGCAGTTTCCAGTCTTTTCCAAAGAGACAGTGCCCTGGCTCCTCAGTTTGGAGGATCCCTACGAAGACACCTGTAGCTTAGTGTGCATTAACTGAGAAGGCAGATAGTAATGAGAAGGTTGGCATGAATTCAGCAGCCTTTGAATTTGTCTTTTCTTAGTCACAAGAGCATGACACACACTTGGTAAGAACACGGGAGTTTAGATTCAAAACTAAGGAAGGGGCTGAGGGTGCGGTTCAATGGTAGAGCATGCACTTAGCATGCATGATGCCCTGGGTTCCTTCCCCAGCATCAAAAAAAAAAAAAAAAAAAAAAAAAACCAACAGAAGTAAGGAGACTGAGAGGCAGTCTGCCACGAAGACCTTGCTATGTTGGAGGCCAAGCAATGTCTCTCTGTAAATTGGTCCAGCCTCTTCCCCCCGCCTCCATTCAAGCAGATGGGGCCCTAGAGAAAATAAGTGGCTGGTGTTAGGGCTCTGACATCTGCAAACCGTGCATCTCAAACACTGGGATCACACGCTTGCTGTGACGAGAAGCCTGTGCTCTGAGTCCCTGAGAGCTGAGACCCACGAGGGCCTAACCAGGCTGTATTTCCCACTTACACAAGGGTGGCCTGGAGAAGGACATGAGGAGCTGACTGTGGGCATGCACAACTCACCATAAAGATGAGCTTTGGAATGTGGACAGAGACAAGGTCCCCTTGCAGATACTCTCAGGTACCCTGGCCAGGTGTGATTCTAGGGAATCGGCTGACATGGAGATAAGGCTGATGTGGATAACAGAGAGGAAAACGAAGTGCACAAGGACCCCCCTGAACACAGTGGGAGAGAATGCCAAGTGGGTCTCCGGTCTTGTGAAGCTCTAGCATCTTCCTCATCACCAAGAGCACACTGACCTGGGTAGCCTTATAGCCAGAAAGATCACAATTTTATAATCAGAAATAAAATCTGAAGCCATGAGTCAGCCTTGCTCTGCACCACATCCTAGCCGCATCACCTTGGGCAAATCACACTCCCACTCTGAGCCTCACGTTCGTTCCGGTTACATGAGAGAGGCCAAATGCAACCCATAGTAAATGCTCAATAAATGAGGCAAGCATATGAGTCATTCATTTCAGCAAAGCGGCAGAAACCATCCAAAGATCCTTATGTTCAATGAAACTGTGTTCGCTCTGCACATTTCATTTGCAAAGCAGATATCCCAGGGTGTTGAGGGAGTTTGCTGGTGCCGAGAACCACGTGGGATTTGTTTACCATCGGGGCTTCCTATCCACCACACATTTATGTGACTTTTTAAAGTGTTGGAATAGAAATATCTTCCTGCACAACCATGAGAGAAAAGGAGCAACCCGGCCCTTCCCCCTTTTCTTGTGACTTCTAAGTGAGAGCCCAGGGGAACGGGAGCATTTTGTCCAAGCGTGTGAATGGCAATGTCATCCGGCGGCTCCGTCCAATCCAGACATGCTACAATAGCATGGGTCGGGAATCCACCCACCAGAAGGGTCTTTCTAACTAAGAATCGGTTTCCTACCCATCCATCGACCATCCTCTAAACGTTAAATGTAACAAATGTGACCTACCTAGGAGGGATCAGAGGGGCAGGCCCCAGAGGCGACCGCATCCATGGAAAGACTAATGGGAAAGCAACCAGGCCCCTTCCCCGTCAGCACAAAGGAAACAGGGAGGTAAGAAATAACGATTCCATCAGGCAGAGCGACCAGCCGACCCGGGCTTCCATTTTCAGAGATCTCAGTTCCTCCTCCTCCTCCTTTCTCCACGACGGGCCAGGTCCCTGGCGGGGTCACGGCTGCCAGTGCCGCTGACACGGTATGGAGTTTACCCGCGGGTCACTGGCGAGCTTTCCTGCCTGGGCGGCAGAACTGAGGTTTTCAAAACTTGCCGTCAATTTAGGGCACGCAGGTGGCTTTCCTGGTGGGAAGAGCCAGACGCTAACTCCAAGGTCAGGTCCCAGGCACGCAGTGATGACCTTGGTTACGGTCAGCTTTTTGCAGCCTCGGGCTATGGACGACTCGGGCCAGTCATTCTTTGTAGCAAGAGGCTGTCCTGTGCTTGTGAGATCTTCAGCTGCATCCCTGGGGTCCACCCTCTTGATGCCAGCAGGGACCTCCCTTCCCAAAGAGTGTCTCCAGATACTATCAAAATGTCCCTGGGCTGCCAGTCAGCCCCCATGGAGAGCCATTCACTGAGAGAATACTTTGGGGTTGGGGAGGATTTTCAAAGGCATCTCTTCCTGTATTTATTTTTTCATTCATTGGGTATTCAGTAGCCTTGGAGACATGCCAGGGCTGTTCTCACCCCTGGGCAGGTACCAGGGGACCAGTGGAGCTTGTGCTCTCTAGGGGTGCCGAGGTTCTCAGGGGGACACTCACCCAGTGTCTAAACAAACTGATAAGCAAGACAGTTGTGGGATCTCTGCCCCCGAGAACTGGTGAATTCCGCAGCATTCATCAGGGATGAGAATGAACTTCAGTTATTTAACTCTTACTGTCCAAGTGAATCTGAAGCTCCCTACAAACAAGCTTTAACTCTTTAAAAGAAGGGGAAATGGACCAAAGTCAAATAAAGGCCTGGGCTTATGGTAGAATGTGACTATGAATTTTAAAATTTCATCTTTTTCCCAGTGGCAAAAAAAAAAAAAACAACTAGATCTGCTACACATAAGTAAAATTAAGTGATAGCAGATTTTGATTTCCACTGATCAAATTGACCACCTACTGTGTGCTAAGCATTGGTCTGGCAGAAGGCCCCGGGATTCCTCAGCTCTTGCTCAGCCCCTGAGTCCGGGGGAATGGCTGCCCAGTCCTGGAGACTGGGACCTTCAAAGTCCCCGATGGAGGAGAAATGTTAAAAAGAAAATTAAAAAGCAATTGGGAAGCCCTTTAGATTGATTTGAGTGGCACCAGGAGAAGGAGGGTTTTGTGTAAGGATTTGATGATCAAAACGGGCAGTCCTGACTAGCATTTCTCTTAAGGTGAGCAGACACCTGGTTTCTTGATGTCCCCTGCCACCGGATGGGCAGGCTGGGAGAAAGTTGAGTTCTTACGGTGAGGACCTCCCCGCACACAGACCAGAGGTCAAGGGTGAGCTTGGTGAGCACATCAGTGCCCAGATGCTGTTTTCCTGAGGTCCTATTGGGATATTAAGGGGTGATGCACAATCTCAGGTCCAGGGGAATGACCATGGCCTAGGACGCTGGGGCCCTCTGGTCAGCCCCACCGTTTCACTGGACAAACTGATTTCCATTGGTTAGACCATTTCAAAATAAAGAGATAAGAGGGAAACTGGGCAGGGGCAGGAGCAGTCGCCTGCCCGAGGATTGAAGCCAGAACTTGTTGAAATACAGGCCAACATGGCGTAATGAGGGCTGATGATTGGCTGATACTTTTATTATTTTGATAATCTGAGCTGTCTATGCATTATCACATATAATCGCCACAGCCCCCCTGGGAAAATCTGTTCATAGTAGCTCCATTTAAACCCAGCAGTCAGTAGCTTGCCTGAGATCTTAACACTCCTTACCACTAAGTGACATCGCCACTGTTTCTGTCCACTAAAGAGAAAAGATGGAGTGGGCTGCGTATCGGTGCTCACTGCTGGCTGAGCTGCCCAGGGCGCTTTGCATATGTAATCCTGGGAAGGGCTCTTAAGTGCTCTGCGAGGGAGGCCGGGGGACTCCTGGTTTATAGGTACAGAGACAGCAGCAGGTAAGGTTAACTAATTCTCCCAAGGTCACCTGCTGGTGAAGGACAAACAGGAATGTGGTGTGGGTCCGTGGACTCAGGAATCTCTGCCCGGTCCAGTCTCTTTGCACGTTGTGGAAGCGGGTTCAGTCCCAGGCTGGGAGCTCTGGGCGGGCCGAGCAGGTGTAGCTCACCTCTGTCTCTGCCTTGCACAGGGCCTGATGCAGACCAGGCCCGGGGAAGACTGGAAGGTGAAGAGAGCAGGGAGACAGGGAGAGACGGAAGGAGGGAAAGCAGGAAACAGAGATAGAGTCCCAAAGGGAGGGATGAAGAGGCACCAGAGGGAAGGAAGAAGAGAGAGAGGGAGAGGAGAGGGCCAGGAAATGGGTCTGTTTAACGTTTCTAAGTAAATTCACAAATTTACTGTCTGTTGGCGTTGCTCCTGCTCGTTGCTATTTTGTGACTGCATTTGCTGTACCGTCGAGTGTTCCTCCTCCATCTCTTCTTTTTCAAACTTCGTGGAATAGTCAGGGTCCTGGTAGGAAAGAGATGGCACAGTCAAGTGGGATCACTGAGGTGCGTTTAATTTAGTGTCTACTTATAAAAATGCGGATGGCATCAAGGAGTCCAGCAGAAGCTGGTGAAGCCCTCTAGGTCCACTGGGGACTCTTGTCACCTCTGGGTCTGGAGGGGCTGGGGTGACTCCTGGAATCAGAGTGGCCCTTGTTCCAGAAATGTCAGCTTCCCAGAAAAAGAGAGTGAATTGAGAAAATATCCCACGATTAGAATAGGGATGCTCAGGATATTTAGCAACCTGAACAGCAGGGGGCACCAAAGAGAAGTGGGCGCTGACCAATCGGAGGGGCGGTAGCCATAACAACCCCAGGGTACATGCACCTCTGTAAGACTCGCAGGTGTTTGGAAAAGAGAACTACCTGCCTCCGGAGGTGTTCATCCCAAAATGCATGTAGCTTCTCTACGCCAGCCACACTAGCTGTGGCTCAGGAAGGGCAAGGCCAAGTCCCCGAGAGCCACAGCCCATGACCATGTGGACAGGTCATATGGGTTCGAAAGCAGGATGGTGAGATACCCTTTGCCCAAGGCCAAAGCCTCACACCTCTTCTAACTTGTGAAAATTGCACAGGATTGGCAAGGCCCTCCCACTCAGACTCAATCCCCTCACACGTGAGAATCTTCCAAACTATTTTGACAGATGAAATTGCAGATAATTAGCTTGGCTCTGCCAACTTGAAATTACTGGGGATGATTTCTGTGGCTGTGTATTGAGTTTCCGAAAGACAATCTAAAATTGAGAAACAGGCCCGTGTTATCCTCATCTTACCCCTCCAACACATCATTACAAGAGTAGGGGAAAACTTTGGGCTAGTCATAAACATCTATGATAAATTCGGGGGAATATACCACTCAATTAAAGCTATGCAGCCCGGATCTCTTCTTAGCAGTAAGATTGAAAAAGTGCTGTCACCTAAATGCCTTTTTTTCACTAACATCAGCCATTTTTTTTGACAGATTCCATTTCTCTGCTCGATGAGTCTTTTTTTTTTTTCCTTAGAATAAGATTGGCATCTGAAAGACAAAGTAAGAGCTTCAGAAAGTTGGTGTCTCTGTCTCTATTCCTGCAGGCTCCTGTGATTCCCACGACGGTGGATTTTAAAGTCTCGCTCCTCCACTTTTCTAGGATTCCAGAGGTTTTGCATGATTCGTTCCTCTCTCTTCCTGCTCTGCAGGGGGAGGGTAGGAAACATCGGGAGCCTTGCTTCCCCAAGTCAGCTGCAGACTTTCTAGCCCAGAACAGAGATGCCACTTGTCCACAGAGGGACACATGCACCCAGCGCCAAGATCCACTCAGCCCAGCCTGCAGGAGCTGGCTCCTAGCCTTCCTCCAAATGCCTGGGTTATGTAATGAATGATTATGGTTTTATGCTGCTGACTTTGGGGGTTGTCTGCAATGCAGCCGTAGCTAACCTATACAGCACGGCTACTGGACAGTCATTATGATTGACACTTTTTTCCTCGAAAGGAAATTAGACACAGTGTTTATTTTTTCCATGTTTTCTATTAGTGCATTACAGATGTGCAAATGGTGGGGTTTGTCATCATATATTCATACGTGCACACAATATAACAATATAATTTGACCAACATCCTTCCCCAAAATTTCTCCTTATTTCCCTCCCTCCCTCCCCTGGTTCTTTTCCTCTACTCCTCTGGTCTCCCTTTGATGTTCACGAGACCCCTCCCGCCACACACACCTCTTTCTTCTTCTTTTTCCTCTCTAGCTCCCACATAGGAGAGAATACACACAAAGCTTGACTTTCTGGGTTTGGCTTATGTTACTTAATGTAATATTCTCAAGTTCTATCCATTTTCCTGCAAAGGGTACAATTTTATTCTTCTTGATGGCTGCATAAAACTCCATGGTGTATATACTCCACATTTTCTTTAGGCTTTCATACATGGACAGTCACCCAGGCTGGTTCCATAGTTTGGCTATTGTGAATTGTGCTGCTATAAACTTGGGCATGCATGTGTCACTGTAGAATGAGGACTTCATTCTTCAGAATAAATACTGAGGACTGGTATATCTGGGTCATATGGTGGTTCCATGCCTCGTCTTTTGAGGAAATGCCTACTGGTTTCTATAATGGGTATAATAATTTACAGATCCACCAACAGTGTAAAAGTGGTCCTTTTTCTCTATATCACCTCCAGCATTGATTATTGTGTTCTTGATGGCTGCCACTCTAACTGGAATAAGATGAAATCTCGGTGTACTTTTGATTTACATTTCCTAATTGTGAATGATGCCAACTATTTTTTCATGTATTTGTTGATCATTTGTATTTCTTCTTTTGAGAAGTATTGTTTACTGCATTTTCCCATTTAATAACCGGGAAATATACTTTTTGGTGTTGACTTTTTTGAGTTCTTTGTGTGTGCCTGATGTTAGCCGTCTGTTGGAAGAGACGTTAGCAAAGGTTTCTCCCATTCTGTGGGTTCTGTCTTCACATTCTTAATTGTTTCCTTTGCCGTGCAGAAGGTTTTTAACTTGATGTCACCCCATTTAACTCTTGGCATCACTTCCTGAGTTTGGGGGAGTGCTATGGAGAGAGATCTTGCTGTGTCTGTGTGTTGGAGCATTGACCCTGTGTTTTTTTCTGGGAGTTGCCTAGTTTCTGGTCTAATTCCCAGGTCTTTTTTGATCCACTTTGAATTGACTTTTGTGCAAGGTGAGAGAAAAAGATCTAGTCTCATTCTCCTACATATGAACCAACAGTTCTCCCAGCACCATTTGTTAAAAGGCTGCCTTTTCTCCTCTGTGTGTTTTTGGGAGCTTTGTCAAGGATAAGACGACGACTACAGGTGCATAGGTTCGTCTCTGTATCCTCTCTTCGGTACCACTGGTCCCTGTGTCTGTTTTGGGCCAGTACCATGCAGCGTTTGTCACTATAGCTCTGTAGAATAACTTGAAGTCAGGGTTGTGATGCCTCCAGAACTGCTTTTTTGGTTGAGAATTGATGTGGCTATTTGGGGTCTTTTATCCTTCCAAATGATTTTTTTTACTATTTTTTCTAGTTCTGTGAAGAATGTATATGGGGATTGAGTGGAATCTGACATTGCTCTTGGTAGGATGGACATTTTAACAATATTAATTCTGCCGTCCGTGAACCTGGGAGGTCTTTTCATCTTGTGTCTTCTTCATTTTCAATGTTCCATTGTTTGGATTGTAGAGATCTTTCACCCACTTGGCTAGATTTATTCCTAGTTGGTTTTTTTTTTTTTTTTTGTGTGTGTGTGTGTGTATGTCTTTGAGACTGTTGTAAATGAGATATTTCTCAGAAGATTCTTTATTGGTCTACATTGATTTTTGTATGTTGATTTTGTGACCTGCCGCCTTGCTGGATTGATTTACCAGTTCTAGCAGTCTTCTGGTAGAACATTTGGGACCTTGTAAGTGTGGGTCATATCTTCTGCAAACAGTGATCATTTGACTTCTTCCTTTCTTATTTTTATTTCTTTCCTTCCTTTCTCTGGCCTAATTGCTCTGACTAGAATTTCTAGTGCTATATTAAATAGGGATGGTGAAAGTAGATATTGTTGCCTTGTTCTGGGTTTTAAAGGAAATACTTTCAGTTTTCCCCGTTCTCTATGATGTTGGCTTTGGGTCTGACATATGCAGCCTTTATGATGTTGAGGTAGGCTCCTTCTTATCCCTAGTTTCTTCAGTGTTTTTTTCATGAATGGCTACTGCATTTTTTCAAAAGCGCTCTCTGCTTACATTGAAATGACAATGTGGTTTCTGTCCTTAATTCTAGTTAGTGGTGATTGTGTGTATTGATTTGCACGTGTTACACCTTCCTTTCATACCTGGGATAAAGCCAACTTCAGCACGGTGTGTAACCTTCTTAATATGCTGTTGAATATGATCTGCTAATTTCTATTAAGGATTTTTGCTCTAAGTTCATCCTGGATATTGGTCTGTAGTTTTCTTTCCTTGATGACTCCTTGTCTGGTTCGGGCATGAGGGATGCTGGCTTCAATAGGATGAATTTGGAAATGTTCCATCCCCTTCTGTTTTATGGAATCATTTGAAGAGCACTGTCCTTAGTTCTTCTTTAAAGATCTGATAGAATGCAGCTGAGACTCCATCTGGTCCTGGGCTTTTCTTTGTTGGAAGGCTTTTTATTACTGCTTCTATCTCTTTGCTAATTATTTGTCTACTTATGTTTTCTTTATCTTCTTGATTCAATTTTGGCAGGCCATGTGTCTACAAGTGTATCCATTTAGTTCTAAGTTTTTCAATTGATTGGAGTGTAAGTTTTCAAAGACTCTCTGATTGTCCTCAGGATTTCTGTGATGTCTGTGGTGATGTCCCCTTCTCATCTCTAATTATGGGTCTTCTCTCTTTTTCTTTTGGATAAAAAGAGATAAGGGATTATCAATCTTATTTCATTTCAAAGAACCAACTCTTCATTTTATTGGTGATTTTATTTTTTATTTTAATTTCATTGATGTAAGCTTATTTTTTTTATTCTTAATTTCATTGACTTAAGCTCTGCTCTTAATTATTTCCTTCCTTCTACAGATTTTGGAATTACTTTGTTCTTATTTTTCAAGGGCCTTGAGATGCATCATTTGGTTGTTTATTTGAAATCTTTCTGATTTAGGTCCTCAGAGCTAGAAACTTTTCTCTTAGAACCACCTTCCTAGTGTGCCAGGGGTTCTGGGATATTGTATCACTGTGTCTCATGTGATGCTAAGAATTTTAAAAATTTCTCCCCCAATTTCTCCTATCATTCTTTCATCATAGAAAGGTATATTGTCCAATCTTCATGGGTTTATGAAGTTTCAGTAGGGTTTTTAATGTTCATTTCTAATTTCATTCATTATGATTTTTTAAATGCAAGGAATTATATTGAATTTTTTTTTGTATTTGAAAAGAGTTGCTTTGTGGCCTAAAATTTGGTCTGTTTCGGAGAAGGCTCCTTGAGCAGTTGAGAAGAACGTGTGTTCAGCTCTTGTTGAATGCAATGTTCTATAGATATCTGTAAGTTCATTTGATTTATGATGTTTTTTAAATTTGTAGAGTCTTTACTGAGTTTATGTCTGGATGACCTATCTATTGGTGATAGAGGTATGTTGAAATAACCATGTATTATTTTACTGGGAACTGAGTCTTTAATTCAAGTAGTGTCTGTTTCATGTGATCAGGTGCACCAAAATTGGGGCATAAGTATTTGATATCTCCGTATCTTCTTGTTGGATTGTTCCCTTTACTGGTAATAAATGGTCTTCTATGTCTCTTCTGATTAATTTTGGTTTAAAGTGTGCTTTTTCATATGCAAAAATAGCTACTCCTGCTTGTTTGGGGGCTCCATTTGCATGGGATATTATCAATTTCCATTCTTTCACTTTCAGCCTGTGGCTGTCTTTGCCTGTTAGGTGAGTCTCTTACAAACAACATATAGTTGAGTCCTGTTTTTACACCCATACTGTCAGCCTTTGTCATTAAATTGGAGGGTTGAGACCATTTGTATTCACCGTGTTATAGAGAGGTGTTTATTGATTCCTGTCACTTTATTTCTTTTTAATGTTTAATTTAGCATCCCTGTAATTCTGTCTTGAATCCCCCTGGGTACAACAATCTTCTCTGAGCCCGCTTCACTCACATTCTGCTAGGTATGCCCTAGGTCACACAGGGTGCTGCTGGGACAGTTTGACAATATTTGCTATGATCTCCCGGACGACCACAGCATCAGACTGCAGCATAGACTCCTCAAGATGGCTCTTGCCTCAGGTTTCTGCTTATTAGTTAAGAAACACAGAGTTCTCTTCAGATACCAGTTCACCAGGCGACCTCTGCATCAGCTAAGTTCAGGTTGCTTTTCTGAAATACAGGATTTTCCATGCCACACCTGTCCGTTGTATTTTTCTCTGTGTTGTCCCTCCCCTCTGACTGGTGCTGCTGCAACTTGGCTCCATTGGAATCTTTTTTGTTGTTGTTGTTTTTTGCTCAATGCATCTAAATTTCTGAGTCCTTCAGAAACTCTTGACTGTCCAAAATTTAATTTCAGTGCATTCCCTCTTTCACCACCTTGCTGAGAAGCAGTACCCCCTCTGCTTGAATCCTGAGCCATGGAGAAACTAGAAACGTAGGCTTCCTCTAATCTGCCATCTTGAATTCCCTATATTTAGTGTTTAAAAGCGTGAAGTAGGTCTAGTTTTCTTAAATTAGGATCCTGGATCTGCCACTTGCTATGTTTGTGATTTGGGGCCAGGTGCCTCATTCCTTCATCTGTTAAATGGGTATAACAGCATCCCGTTCTGCAATTATGAGTAACCAAAGGGTCAATGCCCATGAAGCATTTAAAGAAGTACCTGGCGCACAGTAAGGGATGTAGAAATGTTTGAGAGTTGGTGAGAGCAGGCCAGAGGCGGGTTGGTTGAGCCCCAGGTAGCTTGGTTTCCACTCCCAAATAAAAAGCTTTGAGCTCACGTCTTGGGGTGAGATGAGCTCAGTTCTCCAAAAATAGGAAATGTCATCAAGACTGCCTTAGAAGTTTTCTGAGATGACTATTTGTTTCCTTCTCTGAGACATAGGCATTTGTATATGGAGGACATTATTCCTTTTCCATGGGACAGTGACTGATAAACCCAGTGCAGGCCAACTCCAGAGAGTGTGGGTGACCCCCTGAAGGGGAAAGATCCCTTTGTGTTTGCTCCTCCCCTTCCCCACATCCAGGCACTTGGTGTTGTTATACTTTGGCTTCCAGATTACCCATGGATTTCATTTCCCCCAAAATCCTGGGGCTGTTCCCACCACCATCTCTGATGCCCTGGATCTCCTTGAGTCCTGATGCACTGAAGGCAGTCACCACCCTGAACAAGATTTCTGTACAACAATCGATTCATTATTAAGTGATTCCTCCCGTGTTTCTGATTTTCTGCTGACCAAATCCATGTCTTAAATAGTGTTTTACCAAGAAAAACTTAACGATGGAACATCTAAGCCCCTTCGTGGTCATTGGTAAAGATAACTTGACCAATGTGGGACTCTCTCAACAGCTAGCAAGTGGCTGTCCATTAGGATCAATCCCAGGCTAACGGGCTCATTAGTTACCCTCATTGCACTGGACACTTTGGGGTCAGTCCCATGACCATCCCAGAGCCCTCTGTCCTGCACAACTGCTAGAGACATTCACCTTGTGAAGGTTTGGTCACCTGCTTGTACCGGGTTTTCCCACTGCAGAATCTCTGCTCTGTAATCAGAGACCTACCTGTGCTTGAAGGCTGCCCTGTCCGGTGCCTTCTCCCTCAGGAAGCTGTCAAGGGCTCTGCTCACCCAACTTCTCCATGGTCCTTTACGGGGGAGCCCCTCCCATCCCCACCTGGTCTGTGAGCTCCCTGAAGACAGTGACCATGTCGTGTTTGTCTCATCATCTTTCTCATGACTCCCAGAGCGTCTTGTGTACACCAAGCTCTCAGCAAATAGTAGTGAAAAGAGGGAGGAGGTGAGATGAGCGAGGGGGAGGAGAGATGAGGGAGGGGGAGGAGAGAGTTCACCGGCATTCCATCCATTTGGAGATGATACCCCTACTCCTTCCCAAATATGCAGCAGTTCACATCCCAGGTCTGTGGTAAGCTCTGCTGGCTACCAGACTTCCTGCACCACTTCTGCTGTCCTTCTTGGGGTGCCTGGGACAAGGACAAGTACTTAAGGGGCCCCTTCACTCTCTTTGTTTTTCTTTGACACCAGCTTAGGCAGTACTGTCCTAAGAGAGTCACAAAGAAGGAAGTGCCCCATCTTCAAGAGCAACATGAACATGACTTGGCCAAGACAAGCCCACTGCTGTGAGCTCAAAGCCCGTCAAGCCAGGCTTGGGGTGTAGGGCACCTCACATTTCAAGTACTCATAAGTCATAAGGCCACAGGGCTTAACAGAGAATCGGCATCACCTTGCCCAGTCTACCCATCAAAATCCACCTTCCTTGGGAGGTACACTCTGTCATGGTGCAGCCATCTGCAGAGGTGTAGTCCAAGACCACAGAGCCAGGAGAAGGGCTAGGACCAGAACCCAGCTCCCAACTCCCAGCCAGCACCTCCCTCCATCCTGGGCTGAGCTGGGAGGGCCAGAAGGCACAGGTGACTGTCTCAGAGCTACACCATTCACTGCGACAAGGTGCACTAATGACTCATGGGCAGAGTAATAAACCTCCTGTGCTGAGTATGTAGTGTGGAAACTTCATTCCGCCCATTAATCCTCAATACATGTGGTTGCCAAACTGCACCTCCCGGGTCTGGCCTCCTGGTGCTGAGCCTCCATGGTGGCATAGCTTGCATCAGAACAGGCCCTGCCAGATGTGACGGGAGCACCAGAATTAGCAACGGAAACTGGTTAAAAATAAAAGGCTTTTTTTTTTTCTCATGCTATTCCTATCTGCTGTGTGTGTGTGTGTGTGTGTGTGTGTTGTGATGAGCACAGCACTAATGTTACATACACAGTCATTAGAAAATGTATATTTGAATTCCTACCGAGAGAGAGAGACCTCTGAGAGCGGCAAGGTTGCATCCCCAAGCAGCGGCGTACCCATGTTCCAGGTGGGGTCCACTCACAGGAGCGTGAGAGTACAACTGATTTCCAAAGAAGGTGACGTGGGGAGGGAGGAAGAGGAGCCAGGGTCACTTGAATGGGATCTGGTAACGGGGGAATTTTTTAAATCAGGAAAGAAGAGAAAATTCCAGTTAGAGAAGATGTCACAGGCCCAAGAGACATCAAAGCTGAGTTTTACCAAAGCTTGAAATCAGCAGATAATTCTCTTTTTTTTTAACATAAATTATTCAGAAGAATCACAAAAGAGAGGGAAAGAGCAATTTTAGGACGTTTCCGGTACAAGAACACACGTATCATCACAGGTCAGTCTCACTTATTGAACACAGATGGGGAAAATCCTAAATAAGGTATCAGCAAATGGAATCCAGCCGGGTGTTAAGATAAATACATGGTGACTAATGAGCTTTGCCTCAGGAAGGGCAAGGACAGTGGGAAGTCTTAAAAGCTACCAGGGTAGCTCCACACATCCCCGATCAAAGGGAAAACGGCAATATGATTAATTCAGTAGATGCAGAAACAAGTGTCCAGGAAACGTCAATACCGACTCGTGACTTAAAAGAAACCAGAAAAGCGCTTACCCAATCGGAAACACAAAAACAGCTGTCAAGACCTGAAAATAAGTTCGACCCTCGTTGGTGAAAGAGGGTGGCGTCACCTGTCACATTCCAACGGAGGCAAGGTGGCCCGCCTCCCCCTCTATTATCCAGAGCTCTCTTTGAATTTTTGTCCATACAATAAACAAGAAAGAACAGGCTTGAGAACTGGAAAGGCAGACCCACGTTCCTCACACTTAGTTATCTGCAGAGGTTCTCATCACCCACGTTAAAAACCCAAGGAGAACTGCACACACAATTTTAGAACTAAAAAGAAAATTCAGAAAGACGGTGGGACACCGAATCCATGCTAAAAATCCCCCGGCTTTCCCAAAACCAAGAAGTACCTTAGAAAATATAATAGAAAAAGTCAGAGACGTCTCTCAAGCTTCAAGCTAGGAAGGAGCTCTTTATAAAACACCTCTCCTCTCCCGCCCCCCCCCCAAAAAAAAAACAATCAGCAAATGAAGCTCAGATATGTGGTTTATTTTAATGATCAGCCGTTTGAAGTAAAAAGACCAATCACAGATTGGGAGTCGTAGATATCGTAGATATCGGCTGCATCCAACTGGATTAGGGTCTGCATTGCAGGAAGAATTTCAACACATCAATTAGAAAAGGGGAAAACCCACCAAAAAAAAAAACAAAGGACAAATACTATACCCCGGAGGAGAAGGTCACTCCATTCAGTCTTGATGCAGGTGGATCTGAAGGCCCCCAAGGCCGTGTGCTAGAGGCTGTCCCTGGCTTATGTGGTGGTGGATCTGGAAGAGATGGGACCTCCAGGCTGCAGAAGGTTAGGGCGTGAGCCCTGCCCTTGGAGGACCTGGGGGACCATGGCCCTTCGCACTCTCTCTTTCCTCCCCGGCTGCTGGGAGGCAAGCAGCTTCGTCCCTCCGTGACGTTCTGCCTCCCCACAGGCCCCAGAACAACGGGGCTGGCGGAGCCCAGCAGGAAACCTCTGACACCTGGAGCCACAGTTAATCTCTCCTCCTTTTCAGATGCTCATCTCAGTTGCTTCCAGAAAGCTGCAGCTAACAACAAAGCGTGGATGTTTCCCAGCATCCACGAGGAAAGCTGAAACTCTGACGGTCGTGTGAGGGTCCCTTCGCCAGGTCCTGAGCCCGGGCTGGAACAGCCCCCCGGGACAAGCTGTCTGGCGGGGAGGGTTGAGTGTCTCTTTTCTGGAAATTTTCAGACCAGAAGAGTTTTGAATTTGGAATTCGGGGGAGTTGGGAAATGGATGGATGGATGGATAGATCGATAGATGGATCCAGATATATTATCTTGGAGATGGGGCCCAAAGCTAAATCTAAAAATCCACTTATGTTCCATATGCACCTCAGGCACTTCACTTCAAGTAATTTGATCCAAAATATTTTGGGCACCTGCATTTTGACTGCACCCTGTCCCCTGAGGTCGGGCATGGGATTTTCCATCTGTGGTATCCTATTGGCATTTAAAAAGTTTTGAGATTTTGGAGAATTGGGGGTTTCAGATTTCAGATGAGGAACATCCAACTTACAGCTAGTGAAACCAAATGGTCCACATGCCAAGGGCCAGCGCTTCTCTTGCAGGTGGTGTGCCCTGGAGAAGCTCTCCTCTGGGGGTCCCGGGAGGCGGGCAGGAAGGTGTTTATCACAGTGTTGTTTACTCTGGGAAGAAAACACAACCTAGAAACCGTTTGGATGTCTGTAGGGAGGAGAAAGGGTTCTGCTCCTAAGGAAATGACTTATTGGAAATTCTCAAAGAAGTATAAATAGTGATAATGACAAAAAACAAAGGGTGGAGTGACACAAAACATTCTCAGAAGAAAGCACATCTGTCCCCGGCACAGGCGCAGGTAGGAGGACAAGGGCAGTGGACTTGAAGGACACCCAGTGAACCCCTCAAGAAGTTGAGTCTCACTGTGCTCTTTGTTTTCTCTCATCATCTTAGGGTTAGTGTAAAAGACAGGACAAAGGCTCGGCGTCCCTGCTTCAGAGCAGCTGAGAACCCTCCATCTTTGTGTGTGGTGGGGGCGGGAGGCAGGGTGTGCAGATAAACCCTCCTCCCGAGTCCACTCCACACAAAATGCTTCCAACCCAGAACCTTGCGCACAACTGCTCAGGGCAGGTCCGGGCTGGGCGTTGTCACAACGACAGACCGGGTGATTTGAACCGTAGATTCTTCTGCTCTTCCTCTGGTGGAGACCCTGGGGGATGCGGGACACTTTGAACTGGGATGAGACTGTTGGAGTGAAAGGTGGTATCAGAAATTGGTCGGTTGGCCAGGCAAGAAGGAAAATGTATGATTCATGAAGCATCCAAACCAAGAATCCTGTAATGTTTTCAAGAAGAATGTGTCCATTCAGATCAGAAACTTTTGATGCTTAAAATTCTGGTGGAGTCTGGACAGTAGTTTTGGGTTGTTGGAGAGGCCGTGGGCTGAAGGCCATGGGCTAATACTGTGCCCCCTCCCTCGGGTCCTATGGACTCCTTTCTCTACTCCCTAGCTGGGTAGAAGCCGGCAAACCCCAAGATTTGACAGGCCGACACCCAGGACCGCTGGCAGTGGTGTTTAAAGGCTGGTGGTGTTTAAAGACCTAGAAGGCCGGGGTTTGTTTGAAGGCCTGCAGGCAGGGGGCAGTCTCGCCTGCTTGGGGTGGGGTTAAACTTTGGGTTCTTCCACTGCCTGTAAGTGGTTGGATGGAGCCCGCCCACCCTCGGGAAGGCATCTGCTTTACTCAGTCTGCTGTTTTCCCAGTTAATCTCATCCAGAAACAAGCAGGATAATGATGGGCCAGACATCTGGACACGCTGCAGCCCATTCAAGTTGATGCATCAAATTATCCATTGCCTCTGCCCCCACCAAGTCTTGGTTTCCCCCTTGGTAAAGAGCAGTTGAGGGCACAGGGCAGAAGGGCACATAAAGAGGTTGCTGGATAGAAAGTGCGCCACCCAAGCTGCCCATCACACGCCTCGCTAGTTCTGCTGGGCACGTGCGTGTGACCAAACAATAGACTTCCTGGGCCCACTGGGATCTCTACTTCGTAAACATGGCAGCTTCGGAGAGTTACCAAAGACACGATGGAGGGTATCTCTCCTGCCAGGGCGTGTTTGGGTGGGTTCTAGCTCCTCCGTTTTGAACCATGCACCTGGGGACACCTGCCTGTGGCAGCTGGTGCCATCTCCGGGGTTTTCTGCCTAGGAGAGGATTCACTGGGTCGTCAGCAATGCAGGACTTCAATTATACAAGATCAGGCTATTCTGCCTCCCAGAGTGATCATTTTGTCCTTGTGGAGTGAGGTCACTGTGATCAGATACCTTTCGGCTTGTAATGAAGTTCTTATAAAGGCTACTCAGCGATAGCAGAAAATTAAACCTCTTGAGGTGAAATAGGGGAGGGAGGCGACAGAGAGAGAAATGCAATCACAGACCCGTAGGAGTGGGGCGGGCCAAAGAAATGTCACATCCACATCGGCGTTGCAAGACAAGGTTTCTGCTGGGTGTGGGGTCAGACAGACCCAGGGTCCACCTTCCCTGGCCCGCAGCCTGCCCGTGAGATCGTGAGCCCGTTCTTGACCTCTCGGCTCCTAGGCAGTCTCACTGTAGAACGGGAATCGCCACACCTAATGCAGAGAGTTGGATAAACTGAGGTCATGCCTATAGCACATGCCCAGTAAATCACCATTTACCGAGAAAGACAGACTCTAGGTCTGTTGTTTTAAACAATCAAATGTGTACTAGGATGATTATTGAGTCTTGGTATAGGTCTTCAATTCTGAAAATTATGAGTTGTTTTTTCTCTTTCTTGTTTTGTGTGTTCTGTGGTTTCGGTAGCATTGCTGGGCTGGAACCCAGCATGCCAGGCAAGTGCTCCTCCGCTGAGCCGCATCCCCAGCCCCAATCATATTGCTTTCAAAATGGGAAAATCAATTTGTTTTTTTCAACGATCACTTTACTTCCTGCTTTGTGTGGGTTCCCTGTACTACTTCAATTTCTCCACGTTCTTCCCAGCGTAATTTATGCCCTCTGTGGAGAGTTGGGGGAAGGGTGTTTTTTGACTGCAGGTAAAGCCAGGCAGGTCCTGATTCCCCAGGTGGCTCTCAGGCCAGGTTTTGCACACGGTAAGAACCATCCCAAGACAGACCTATTAAGGTAAGGATCCTAACTTACAGTTCCGTCTGCAAACTCTCATGTTGTTCTACTTTGGCTGGGGTGTGGATTTTCTCAGTTTTAGCATCTGCGCTTGGGAACAAGGAAGGCGTTTAGGCCCGGGGCCATGGCATGTGTGTCTTCCCAGCTCTAGTATAACACATTGAGGGTCTGTTCTGGACACAGAGAGTCTCTTCAGAGTCTTCAGATTTGCTACAACCTGCTTCTTGTCTTGTACGTGTATTTCTAGAACTATTGAACAGGTAGGAGGGACAGAGCAGGGTACCTGGCTGTTATCGGTCAGCTTGGGCTGTACCTGAGTCTCTCTTTTACTTCTGTGACCGAATACTGACAACCCAGTAGAGGAAAGCTGTATTTTGGCTCATGGTTTCAGGGGTCTCTCCCTGTCCACTGTCACCTGGCTTCAAAGCAGAAACTACTGTGGAAGAGGATAGCAGAGGAGAGCTGCTCAGCTCGTGGCTGAGAAGCAGAGAGAGACTGAAAGAGACCGGGGACAGATACCATCCAAGGTCACACCCCAGTGACCGGCTTCCTCCAACTACACCCTGCCTGCCCACATTTACCACCCAGTAACATCCAAAGGATTAATCCATCGAGTGGATTAATCCACCGGTGAGGTCACAGCTCTCAAGAGCCGATTGTTGCAGCCTCTGAACACGGCCACGCTGTCTTCACACATGAGTTCTGGGGAGACGTTCTAGAGGCAAATCGTAACAAGCTGCTGTGACCAGGACCAGAGCCTGGGCGCCGAAACAGCATTGATCCCCTCACCGTCCTGGAGGCTGGAAGTGCAAGATCAGGCAGTCAGCAGGGCCGGGGTCTGGCGAGGACCCTTCCTGGCTCTCAGTAGCCGCCTTCTTTCTATGTCCCCACCTGGCAGAGAGGAAATGTTCCCTGGCATCTCTAGCATCACACAAATCCTTTCAGATGGGTGCTCACTCTCGTGGCCTCAGTTTCCTTTTTCTTTCTTTCCTCTGTTTTTCTTTCTTTCATGCCAGGGATCAAACCCAGGGACCCACATAAGCTAGGCAAAAGCTCCTCCACTGAGCCACATGCCCAGCCCCTTAACGACTCCCTTAGAGGCCCCAGCTCCAAATACCGTCTTGGGGGTGAGGGTGACGGCAGGAGAGGGCAGACACCATCCTCACTGTACCACCAGGTAAGGTTCCTGCCTCACATCCGAGGGGGCATAACCTGCAGTGAACAAGTTCACAGATAAGTACACACAGCCATCACGGGTTACCAGCAACTCCACGAAGGAACTGAGGAGGGAACGAGAGAGAATAAAGAAAGCTGGCGTCACTCTACAGAAACAGGGTCCGGAAAAACCTTGCAGAGGAGATGACGTTGCAGCTGAGATCGGAAGGAGCTCAAGGGTGGCTGTGGGAAGCATTCCGGGCAGAGGGAAATGTCTAAATGCAGAGACTGTTTGGGAAAGACCATGGCGAGTCCTAGGAGCCGGCTGAGGGGTGCAGCACAGGAGGCAGCCCTCCCACATCAGCACCCAGAATCCTTGGCAAAGTGTAGCAAGCACAGTTTACACTGCAGCAACTAAGATGATGAGAGTGATTCCAGGAACCAGCTACCCAAGAGGAGGTGAGAGGCCACCTTGGGGACACAGGAGCTAGTGTCTTTAATGCCAGGAAAGGTACAGAGACTGAAGTGTCGGACTCAAAAGAAGGCGTAGTGAGAAATGAAAGTTCCCACAGGAAGCCAGGCTGCTGGGAGGGCCAGTAGTCCCCACCCCGGGTAAGGGCCAGTGGAGGGAAATTACATGCCCAGGGAGACAGGAGCACTTGAGTTTTGGGGATCCAGGTCTTGTCAAAAAGAAAAAGAAATCATGAAGATCAAAACCAAGCACTCTCACCAAAGGGTTCCAATTTATACCACCCACACCAGCCGAGAATTCCTAAGTTGAGAAGGAACTCAAATTCTGGTATATGAGCAGTGACACCCATGGGAAGTCTCATAGAAAGAACCCCAGACTTCTGGAGATGCTCACCCTCAGCCCAGGCCACCCAGAATTCCCACAGGTGAAGCCCTGCTGAGGATGAGCTTCCAGTCTCCAATTACAAACGCACAGGGAGAAACTTGACCCTGTTTGAGAGTCAGGGGTTACACCAGATTAAAGATGAGCCATCCCCCCAAGAACTCCAGATGAAAGAATCTTCCGAAAGACTCTATTATATGTCTGAAATAATCAAGCACAAAACAGACCACTAAAATATATATATGGCAGATACTTAAAAAGAGGGAAAACAGAGGAGATTCTAAAAATAATAGAATGTCTTCGTAAAAATAACAATGTAGTCAAAATTTTCAGATGATGGCTGTAACATCAGATAAGTAAGATGAAAAGAGAATTAATAATCTAGAGATGAATGTGAGAAGATTCCAGAATGTGTTGTATGGAATTAAATGTGAAAGTTCCGAAAGATGAATGAGGTAAAAGCATTGAGAGGTCCAATATACTTTTTTAAAATTTGTTCTTTTTAGTCATATACGACAGCAGAGTATATTTTGACATTTTCTAAACATGAGAACATCTTAGTCTAATTCAATATACTTTTTTATTTTTGGGTACTGCGGATTGAGCTTAGGGGCACTCGACCACTGACCCACATCCCCAGCCCTATTTTGTATTTTATTTAGAGACGGGGTCTCACTGAGTTGCTTGGCACCTCGCTTTGGCCAAGGCTGGCTTTGAACTCACAATCCTCCTGCCTCAGCCTCCTGAGCCACTAGATTACAGACGTGGGCCACCTAATTCAATATACTTTTAATAGGAGTTCCAGAACTAGAGAATAGAAAGACTTGAGAAAGAGTTATTAGGGCTGGGAATCTTCAGAATTTAGATGATAGGTCTGTAGAGGAGGTTGAATAATGGCCACCCAAAGATGTGAAATTCTACTCCCAGGAATCCTTATCTGATAGGGAAAAAGGTCTTTGCAGGTATAATGAAGTTAAAGGTCTTGATATGGAAAGGGTAACTTCGTTTACACAAGTGGCCCTAAAAGCAATCCCAAGTGTTCTTATAAGAGCAGAATCCAGGCCGACTCACACAGAGAATGCAGATGAAGACAGAGTGCAGAGAGATGGGAAGGTGCTGGCCTCAAAGACTGGAGTGAGGTGGCTGATAACTGGTGGCTGCTGACATCCCCCTGAAACCAGAAGAGGCCAGAACAGGTTCACCTGCCGAGCCTCAGAGGGAGAGTGGACCTGCTGACCCTGTTACTTTGGCCCAGGACACTGGTTTTAGACTCCTGGTTCCCAGAACATGGAGGAAATAAGTTTTTCTTTTCTTAAACGACCACATCTGCAGTACTTGGTCCCAGTAGCCCTAGGAAACTAACACAGAATGTTTTATTGGTAGATTGAGAATGAACATCAAATTACAGGAAGTACAAATAAAACAAGCGTGCAACCAGGGAACACCAAACACAGAGAAAAGACCTGGAAAGTAACCAGAGGGGAAAGTCCAGGGCCCCCGAACCGAATGACAGGATCTTTTTCAAAACATTAATAGAGTCCTGAAGGCAACAGCGTGTTATCTGGAGGTTGCCTACAAGTAAAAATGGTTGTTGAAGAGCAAAAGGAAAATGGAGACATATCCAGGCAGGTGACGCAGAGCTTGCCACCCACAGACCCCCTACTGAAATGGCTGCTGGAAGGTGCAGGTATGTCAGAAAGGAGAAAGTTAGACCCAGAAAGACACGGTGAAGTACAAGAGGCCGCACTCATCAGCGAACCTGGAAAACACATGATTAAATATAGATAAGCATCAAATGTTTAAAACAACAACCACAGATTGAATATCATGAATCCAAAATGCTTGGGACTGGAAGTGTTTTGGACTTCTGACTATTTTTCAGATTTTGGAATGTTTGCATATGCATAAGGAGAGAGCTTGAGGATGCGACCCCAGTCTAAACACGGAACTCCTTTCTGTTTCATGCAGACCTGAGAAGACACATGGCCTGAAGGTCATTTTGTTTGATATTGTTGGTGTGTCCAGGGTGTTGGCTGAAACCCATTGCAAGAGGTTTCAGATTTTAGATCATTTCAGATTTTGGACTTTGAGATGAAGGACGCTCACCTATATAATAAAATTATGATTTGAAACCTTAAAAAGGAAGAGAGCACTAAAACACCGGACAGGAATGACAGGTAGGGTAAAAAGGCAAGTGTTTGAGTCACAGAGTTCTCATCTTTGCATGATTTGGCAGCAGAGAGACTCATCAATTTTAGATCTTAATATTTTCATCAACACAGTAGGCCACAGGGAAGAGAGAGCAAGGGTATGAAAACCACGTGATGACCGGCAAATACAAAATAAGACTCACAAAATAAATATCAGTGTATCAAGAAACACAAAGAGTGTAAACAAACTAATCTCATCACTCAAAAGGCAGAATCCTTGAGGAATACACAAAATCTTATGCTCAATGCTTTGGTAAGAAGAAGAGCAAAAATAAAAGTACTCAAATACTAGAAGCCTGGACAGGGGGGAAAAAAAAAGAAAAGAAAACAAATTTTCACTATTTAAAGACAGAATTATCTACTTAGAAAACTCAGGGACTCTACATACAAACTAATAACGCTAAATTGCAAATTTAGCAATTTTGCAGAGAACAAGCTTAAATCTACAAAAACCAATTGTACACATCAGCCAACACAATTAGAAGATGTAATTTTAAAAAGAGACCACATACATTAGCAATAAAAACTTAAAGGAATCTAGAAATAAACCTTTATGGGGAAATTTATAAAACTTTATTGAAAGACATAAAAAGGAAGAAAAAGACCTAGAGAAATGAAGGTGTGGGCAGCAGATCCTATTTATTAGTGGGAAGAGTTGATATTATAAAATAGAACTGTTTCCAAGTCAGTCTTTAAAGAAGCTAATATCATTCTAGTCGTGATTCTGAAGCCAGATTTAAAGTTAGGTAGTCAGTATAGTTAGGTAAATCGGGTCTAATATCGAGTGAAATCTAAAATGGAGGCCATGCTGGGAATGACTCAGGGAAAACAGGACAACTCATGGAGTGTTAATAAAGTTCCGAAAAGGCCCTAGGCCAAAGTCCACCTGGAAGAAATGTTAATGAACATCCCCCAACGGATTCGAAGACAGCCCATCCCAAAGAAATGTTAATGAAGCCCAGGATACAGCCCCCAACAGATTTGGAGATAGCTCATCCCAAAGAAGTGCTAATGAACAGCAAACTTGACTCGGAAATGACCAGATTACTCCTTTGTCCCAAACCCTTCCCACCTACATTCCATCACCAAACCTATAAAAAGGGGAACACATTGCCCGCTAACTGGATTCCACCTTTTGGGTCCCCTTCTTCCTCCGGGAGAAGTCTTTTCTTCTGTCCTTTAATAAATTTCTAATTTCTACTCTGGCCTTGCCTCGGCGTGCTTCTTTGGTGTTATTCTTCAACATCGGGGAGCAAGAACTCGTCACCGGTCAACAGCGGTAACAATTCTAGCAGAATTTTCCATGGAAATTAGACATGCAAAATTAAGGGAATTTAAAAAAAAAATTAAATGAGCAATTTGGGGAGAGGGCTGTCCTTTCCCGGTGACAAAGACATCATAAATCGTCAAAGTTCAGACAGTGTGATATGGATTTTACGGTGGTCAAATTCGCCAGTGGACTGGACAGCCCTCAGGTTTAACCCCATGTGTGTAAATGTATGAGGAGACCCCAACTATGATCCATGTGTCGTCAGGAATCATTAAGAAAAAAGGGATGTCCGGGCCCCAAGTAGGACCCAGAGAGCCATGGTTCCATTTGGAGAAAAAGTGAATTAGATCTTTTCCTCAGTACCCCAACATCAAGCCCAGGCAAATAAAACCTGAATCAAAAGGGCCAACGTTTAACACACTTAGCAGAAGAGAAAGAGCACCTTTGGTAGAGAATTTCTTCAAAAAGTCAATGGGTGGAGAAAATAAGGTAAAGCTGACACTGTTATGATTAAAATCATCCAGAAAACAAATCTTGCCACAGAGCAAGTAGAAACACGGATGGCACACATCACAGGGTGGGGCCGGGCGCCTAGAAACAGAGATGGGCATCCAGAATACACAGAATTATCGAGGACAAAAGACCCCAGAGAACCGAGGCAAAGGTATAAATAGGGAATTCAGGGAAGAGAAAACTTGAGTAGCCGGTAAGCATATTAGTAACCTGGGAAGCAAAGCACAACGGAGAGATCTTTCCATGCCCGGCAACGCTGCTGGTGGGGGGCTTCTACCCCATACTGGGGTGCGGTGGGACGAGGCAGAGCCCTGGAGGAGAGGCGGCCCATGCTCAGGATGTGCTTTGGACTAGACTGGCCAAAAAAATAACAATGACGACACGGAGCCGTGGTGAGGATGCCGAGAAACAGGTTCTCACATCCTGTCTGTGAAGAGCAAATGAGTTCAAGGAGAGGGGCATTTGGCCATGGTGACCCTGGAAGGGGGCTAGTTTTCAGCATTTCCCTTTCTCTGAACCTGCCCAGATCAGACTCCCACGTGTACCCAAAGCAACTGGTAAATCCTCAGAGTGTTTGTTAGAGCACAATTTGGAAAGGAAAAGAAAACTTTCTGTGATGGGGGAGGGGCGAGAACCTAGAATCTATCAGCAGAAAAACACAGGCGTCACCTGCAGGGAACTCACACAATGGAAAACCACAGCAGGGGGGACGGCAGCCCCAGAGCTGCACGTGGTGGGTGAGGGGTGGGGGTGGGGGTGAGGGTGTACAGAAAAGGAGGGCTGGGGGTGGAGCTTCAGAATGATTTATTCAGCACGATGCCTATTTAATAAGTTTTGGGAAAAATGCAAAATAGTCTTCTGCACAGTGTGTGTGTGTGTGTGTGTGTGTGTAGAATATACACATACGTTGCAAAGACAGAAAATTGTGCCTGAGAACGATGAAGATCCAACCCTCTGGGGGCCGCCTGCAGGGAGGCTTCCTGGTACCCATGAAGCTTTAATGCTGTTGAGTAAGAGAGGAAGCAATTGGAGGCAGGTCGGATGTGGCGGGCTTGGGGTGGACGCCCAGTGTGCCCCGGAGTTCCCTTGATTTTCCCTGTATGCATGAGCTATTTCATTATAGGACTTTTTTTAAATTTTTTTAATTAGTTAAGTAGAAAAACAGTCCAATGGTGATTGTGTTAATCCGGGTGGTAAGGAGACAGTGCCCAGTGTATCTAGGGAACGGAAGGTGCGGGGAGTCATGGACAGAATCAAAATGTTGTGGAGGTGGGAGTAGGGGTCTGGGGTAAGTTTGCTGTCCGAGGCACAGCAGGTGTTACAGCCAGGACCACCGCCCTGTCCACAGTCCCGGGACCTTTCTTGGGACTCCAGCATATTGCCAGGGTCCCATTGCTGTGCTGGTGGGGGTGGGTCTCCTCCACCCACGGACAGCTGGTGAGAGCCGAGCTGCCCCGGGGGGGTAGGGCAGATGCTAAGGAATGTGACCACCAGCCACCAGGGCCCTGTGGAATTGGCATGTGAACGCCCCAGCTCCCTGGCCTCTCCTCTGGGTGATTCTGAGGCTTGTGTTTTGTGCAGGTTTAACAGCAGAGGCTTTGGGTCACCCCTTTCCCAGCATCCCTTCCCACTCCCCTACCTGTTAGTCCCACTGTCCCAAGGAACCGCTTCCACCTGTGTCCTGGTCCTGGCTCTGCTCTTGAGAGAACCCTTCCAAAGCCTGCCTGCCTGTCACCAAGCACCTCAGAGATGTCACCTCGATCTGACTCAGCGAGGAGAAATGACAGGTTCCAAGGAGAAATGACAGGTTCCAAGGGCCGTGGGCAGGTGAAAGGGGAGACAGCACACACACACACACACACACACACACACACACACACACACACGCACACACGGAGAGCAGAGCTGAGAGGCAGAGGGCAAGATGCGCAGCTCGTGAGCTTGCAGAGAACAGGCTGCCCTCCTGCATCACAAGATGAGTGCCCCTCCAGGGGACAGGGGCGGCTGTGGAGCCCCTCTGGCCCCGGGCCTGAGCTGGCATTTGCAGCAGCGCCCCATATGGGGAGTCCCTTGACAGAATCGGGGATCGGCACCACCTGACACATGCTCTCCTCTGTCTAATCCCACGGGAATGTCCTCTATTTGCTTTGACATTGCAGGCATGTCTGCAGAGCAGGAGTTGGCAAAGACGGATTCTGCTTTGATAGAAAATATGATTGAATGTCACTAGAGAGTGACTTCTTGATACAGCATCAAATAACAGTTCAGTTTCCCCAAAGTGAGATTTCAGCCCCGGATTAGGAAGCATTTGCCTTGACAGTAATGTAAAATATGATGGCTTCAATTTTTAATTTTATTACATGTAAACAAACACGATCATCCGGTTGTTCCAGGTAGTCTCTGCATGCATTATTCCACCGATGAGACAACACCTTTAAACGGGGCTTTGCCTTTTTATTTTTTAACTCTAAATCCATTGCACCTGGCTTACTAAGTGACTCTGACTTTTATCAACAGCAAAACTATCGTAGTGAGGTTCTTGGCATTTCTCTGGCTGCTGATTTGGAAGGAAAATGCTCGACTTGACTTCACCTTCTCACGAAGGTGAATAAAGATGTCTCCAAGGAAACCAGCTCTGGCTTCTCCGTCTACAGTGTATTTACCCAGTGCCACAGAGTCAATGAAACACATCAGTGCAAATGACCATCAGGGATGTGAGCCTGAGGTAGTGTCCCTTCCCTACCGGCTGGAATAAAACCAGGGAAACAGGCTACTCGAGGCACAGATTGGGCACAGTGCCCCAGGAAGGCCTCAAACTTCAAGGCCATTGGAAAATGACATCATCAGAAATGGAACTTACAAGACACCTACATAGAAAGAGCCGCTATCTGTAGACATGTCCATCCCAGAAGATGGTTGGTATAGAGTTACTAATGGAACCGGTGTCTATTGTGTAGCCAACCATAGAAATGTGTAGGTCTGATGGAGATGAGCAAAGGTACTATAGAACCTTGGAAAGGTTTTACTGAAAGTGATATCAAAGAGAAGCTTGGAGCTCAAAGTCAGGGAGATCTGAGTTCAGATTTTGGCTCCACAATTAGCTGAAAAGATCCTTAGCAAGTTGCATCGCCACTCTGAGCCTCAGTTTCCTCCTCGGTGACATCTAGGGGCATGCAGGCGTGTCGTGATGACTGAAGACACGTGGCGTGCTCTGTAGCACACTTGGCACATAGGAGGCCCTCCGCCGACGACAGTGGCTGCTACTTCTATTACCACTGTCAGAATGTAACCAAAGAAAGAAAATTTCACCTCTAAAGTAGGTTGTACATTTTCTGGTGGGAAGCAATTTTGCTGTTGGTGCAAGGGAGAGGATATTGGAGATTAGGAACTTGTCAGAATTTATCAGCATCAAGCCAGGAAAATGACTTTGCCTCTAGACAGCGAGGCTTGCTTTTTAGACAATTAATCTGACTTTCCTGGCTAGGGGGAGGGATTTTTTTTTAGCAGATCCGACTCCTATCTTTTAATTGTATACTCCCCAAGCCGCTTCTTGTGGACGATGGAGGATGCTAAGTAGGGCAACCCAAACGGCTCTCCCCAGATCTGAGCCCAGGCCTTTCTCCTGCTGTGGGTCATGGGACTTGCTTCTGTAGTGTCCCTCGGAGTCTTGTGCGTCCGGTTAACATGAGTCAGTCACAGGACGCTTCTGTGTCTACAAATGAGAATCGGGTTCCTGCCTCTGCAGAAATCATGAGTGGATGGGGGCTTGGGGACCATCTCCCCACCCTGTGAAGTCTCGTCTGAGAACCCCCAGATGGCCGTGGAGTCACAACCATCGGTAAGTGCTCAGAAAGCCCATGAAAAAGGCCCACGGGTCTGTTTTCCATGACCCTGTGAGCCTTACGGAGCATGTTCAATGGGGAGAAGTCCATCTGGGGAGCTGTCTGTCATCACACAGGGCTAACCACGCCAGAATATGCCCGGCCCTGGGATAAACACACCATATTGAGTCTTCTCAGGTGCATTCCCATTTGCATTTTGAAGATAAGCACCCTGAGGCCAGGGAAGTTCAACGCCTTTCTCAACATCACAACAGCATATAAACACTCTTCCTCCTGAAGGCTGTGCCCTCTCTCCTTCCTCACTGCCTGCCAAGTCACCGCCCCTCCCAGTCCCTCTCCTCATAGCAGGACAGGAGGACCCAGGGCTTGGGCTTTGTGCAGCCACCCCAGGACCTAGCAGGGAGTCAGATCTCTGTGTACACATTGGTGTTGGACACTGCACCTTGGGTTATAGCTGGAGCTCCCACATCCATTAAACAGATGTACCTAGTTCATGATCAGCTTACATCCATTACCAGCCATTGTTTCCCCACCTCCCTCCAAGAGATCCCCGAGAGATGTACCGTGTGAATTGGAGGAATCAGCGGAGTGACTCTCAGAGAGTGTGGGCACCCCGAACCCCCACTCAGCACTGGGTTATTGATTATGTATCATCTCACGTTCTTCTCCTGTATGGGTTTTATTTTGAGGATGGGCGGGGGGTACTACAATTTATCTTCCAACAATGTCTTTGAAATCTCCATCCCAGAGGGACCCAGGAGAGACGCATTGGGAGAAGGCACATCCCTGCCTCGCTGGTGGGGACTTGGAATGTGCTTTCCTGTGAAGACCCTCGGGACATTTGATCATTACCAAATCAGAACAGTGACACACACTGATTTTGAGGCATTGTAGGTTAAACATGCCCTGTTCTCTAAACCACAGCCGGTTTAGAAAATAAACAGATGCTGTCAATGAGTTTGGAAAGTGCTGGGTTACGTATTGTTGAACAGGTTATCTTTACTCGAAATTTCACAGGATATGTGAGAACATTTATTGTGTTTGTGAGCAAGTGCCTTTGCAAGATGAGCCTCCGAAACTATTTTCACCCCAACCAAATTTCTGTTTGTATGTCTCAGATTTGGCAAAACTCAGTTTTCGAAATGCAGATGTAGGCATTCGAACCCGGCACCGTCCCACCCCTCACAGCCCCTTCTCATGTTGAGCATCGGATCTCCAGGAAAGCACTTTCCAATGTCTAAATAGCCACTGCAGATGAGCCCTTAAACTGCCTCCTGTGCCTTCCAAGGTGGTTTCTCCATGGCTGCCCAGTGAGATGGCATGTACGTGCCAGGGTAGAGATGATACCAATGGTACCGTGGGTTCAAGTTCAGTTTTGTGGTGTCTATGTGACATCCTTGCACACAGGAGGCATAAAATAACCTTCCTGGCACACCTGGTGTGTGGGTCAGAGGGCTAATTCTCCCCAACCAATAGCCATATTTTGCAAACTCAGCTTTGCCAGCCCCAGTGACTGGGACTTGGAAGGTCTTTCTTGGACAGTCCCAATGCTCCTTGGTACCGTAAAGGTTCTGAGACGTGCCAGCGGCAGAGAACCTAATCCACCGTAGCCAACCAACAAGAAAACGGGCAAATCCGTTTTCACCTTTGTTATTTTAACCCATTCTGTAGTGGGGCTGAGTGAGTTTCCTATTCTGATCTGGATGTTTCAAGGAACATCTGTCGTGGTTGCTAACTGCCCTAGGAGTCCTGGCTCCGTCCGTGTACAGGTGTAAATCAAATCACCGTAACAAGCCCAATTTCGGAGAGTCTTTGAGCTCCAGCTTCTACAGCTCAGGACAATGACTCACAGTACTAGGCTGGCCAAGGGCAAAGGGTTAGACTGCATAGGACACGTCCAGGGTCAACCTGCCTTTTGCTGGTCCAGTCCTTTGTTATGATCTGGATACAAGGTGACCCCCCCAAAGCTCATGTGTGAGACAGTGAGAGAGTGTTCAGAGGAGCCTTGATTAGACCATGAGAGCTGTCACCTAATGCGTGGATTAATCCACTTTCTGAGTGGGTTAACTGAGTGGTAACAGTGGGCAGGTGGGGTGCAGCTGGAGGAGGTAGGTCACTGGGAGTGTGCCTCTGGGGTCTATATTGTGTCCACTGGTTGCCAAGTCCTGGGCTACTTTCCTGTACCACACCCTTCCGCCATGATGTTGTCCTCACCACGGGCTCGGAGCTAAGGAGCTGGCAGACCTCAGCAACCAAAATAGACCTGAGCCAAAATAGACAAACGTGTCCTGCGCCAAGCTGTTCCTGTCAGGTATTTTGGTTGCAGTGGTGAAAACCTCACCAAAACACCCTGCAAGATTGGTGATCTTAGGGAATACCCAGCAGTTATGTGTATTTTCCTCTCTCTCTCTCTCCTCTCTCTCTCTCTCTCTCTCTCTCTCTCTCTCTCTCTCTCTCTCTCTCTCTCTCTCCTTGCTCATATAAGGGATGGAAACAGAAAGAAAAATCTCACTGTCTGGCTGCTGCACATTGGTTCTGATGTCCCTGAAAGGTTTAAAAACAGATTATGCTGGGGCTGGGGACGTGGCTCCAGCGGTAGCGCGCTCGCCTGGCATGCGTGCGGCCTGGGTTCGATCCTCAGCACCACATACAAACAAAGATGTTGTGTCCGCCGATAACTAAAAAAAATAAATAAATATTAAGAAATTCTCTCTCTCTCTCTCTCTCTCTCTCTCTCTCTCTCTTTCTCACTCTCACTCTCTCTTAAAAAAAATAAAAAAAAAAACAGATTATGCTGACATTGAGGTTCAGTTTCGTGGTATCTATGTAGCAACGTCCTTGCATGCAGAAGGTGTAAAGTGCCCCTTCCTGTGGACCTCCACTGAGGGGTCCAGGAGGGAGATGGCAGCTGTGTTAGCCAGGCTTCTGTTACTGTCACAAAATACCTGACTGAATCAATTTAAGGGAGGAAAGAGAAATCTGGGCTCATGGTTTCAGAGGTTTTAGTCGATGGTCTTTGGCTCTGTTGCTTTGGGCCTGAGCAGCAGAGTTGGTCATGGTGGGGCCGCATGGTGGAGGAAGCTGCTCACTTCTCAGCAGCAAGAAGCAAAGGGGAGGGAGGTCCCAACATCACCTTCAAGGACACACCCCCAATGGCCTAACTGCCTCCCACTAGGCACCACCTCCTACAGCTTCCTGGTAGCCCCACAGGCTGATATCTGAGCCTTTACAGGACATTTACTATCCAAACCAGAAGAGCAGCTACTGATGCTGTGATTGTTGTTGGTCACTGAGTCTCTAATCCTAATCCCTTAGGCTTTCCCTGAGGCTCTGGCAGAAGAACCGCACCCCCAACCCCATGGAAGCCCATATAATTGTTTCCCCAGCCCTCGTTGACTTCAGACGCTGAGACTCAGGGTAGGGCTTTGGCCCAAGGCTGACTTAAGGAAGCCCTTTATCCATCCACACAGCTTGTTCACTCACTCTTAAGAACCATGCGAGTCTTTGATCAGATCATCATGAAGAGAGAAGAGGGGGACGGTCCCACAGAAACTCATTTTGTGGAATCGAAGGTGCTGCCTGCTAGCACCCGCCCACCCCCACAGTGCACTTCCTTGGAACAGAGTTTGAGAAACTTGTCTGATGATGAGGTTCCCAGATTGAGAGATGGGGGACTGGATTCCATCCTAGCTCGTCCCCAAACCCCAGGCTGAAGCTGCTCACGGTCCCTAAACCCTCAGTCCCTCACCTGCTCCTCCGTACAATGGAGGAAGACCATCGGCACACTTTCCTCCCCCCCAAGGGTCGTGATGACGGACCAGACCTTCAAAAATAGCGGTGTGGCGGTTTTACGCTTTTCAGTGTGTTTTCACACCTAGGTCTGCACTTTTTTTATTAAAACATCCCTGAAATAACATGGTATAAATAGTAGCAAATATGACATTCTGGACAGAAATCACACGCTGAGCACATGAGCACCCGAAGGCGTCACCCACCCACAGTGCACGGCAGCAGGGACGCTCTGGGACTTACCAGGTGACCAGCACCCTGGGTTCAGAGCCTCCTTCCAGCCCGCGTTCCCTCCATAGCCCTGCACAGGGGGCCGATGACTCTGACCTAGTCCCTCCCTGACTTCTCGTCAGTGTGGTTCACATGAACTCCCTGACTGACCCGGCCCAGCGGGGACTCGTGACCCAGGCCTAGACGTCATTCTCCCTCCTGGAACTTCTGGGGGAGCTTTTGGGAAAGACAACGATTTCCCTTCTGAGCCAAGCTCAAGACCCCATGTGCCTGGAATGACCCCTCCCAGCACTGCCTACCCAGGGGGTCCCTAGCTGAGAACCAAGCCAACCCAGGAAAAAGTAGTGCCCCCTGCCCCCCAAAAATGGGAAAGGCAGAGTGCTGCTGGATACAGATGTCCCCAGAGCCAATTCTAGACACTTGTGGCACCTCAGGCCACACAGTCACGTACTTGCTCCAGCAAGTTCAAGTTGAGTTTCTGATGCAATCAAGTGAGTCCTAACTCAATGACGACCTTGGGAAAGTTGCCTGACCTCTCAAAACAAGAATGAGGAGGCACACCTCACAGGTTGTCTGGAGGATTAAAGGAGACCATGACACAAAAGATCGCATTCAGCAGAGTGTGACCATTGCACTTCATACACATTGTCTGGTTTGCTCCTCTCCGTGGCTGAGCACAGATGGATTTCTTCATTTCACCATAAGACACCTGAGATGGAGAGAAATTAGGCTCTTAATCTGAAGTCTATAATAAATGACAAGGCCAGGTTGAAGCCCAGGTCTGATGTCATAGTCCAGGTGGACTTCACCAAGGCGCTCTGCTCCCCAGCAAGCAAGTCTGCTCTCCTGCAAGGCTAAGTTCACCCACATGTGCTCAAAGCACATGGGCAGTTGCATACGTTGTCCACTGCACAGCCCTTTCGAAGGCCATTCACCTGGACACTGAATGAATAGTGCCCTCTAGAGTTGTGCAGTACACAGGTTGCCCCATGTACCCCAGTCCTAAAAACTGCAGACACACAGAGGACCTTGTAAGGACAGATACCAGGAGGAACTCGGGGTGCTTACATTACAGAGTCTACCTGCTCATCTCACCACACTCCTACGCCTCCCTGTCACTCCCATCCCCTGTCTCTTTGTCCAAGTCCCCAGTTGGTCCTGCTAAAGCCTCTGAGCTGCATTGCCAGAGGAGAGAAGGGCCAGAGAGATTCCCAGGCACCTCTGCAGCTGAACCACTGCCAACCCAGTCTCTGGGCCGGTCAAGATGCTTCGGCCAACACAGTGATTCTGATAGCACAGGTGAATCCTCCGAGATCCCTTTGCTTTCTCTCCAGTGGGTAAGAACGTCATGCAAAGCACGTCGTGGAAGACTCACACTCACTCCCATGAAGCAGAGCCGGCAAGCTCACTGGTGGTGAAGGGTCGGGTGGGAGCAGGGACAAGGTGAGAGCGTGGGAAGGAATTCCTGGCCTCTGGGTGGCCCAGAGGTCATCCAGAGCCCAGCAGGCCAAGGCAGGACGGGGTTCCACCCAGCGTTTGCAATGCCTGTCTCGGGGGCCAGGCGGTGGGAGATGGAGCTGCCCCAGTATCTTGCCAGGCCTCGGGAAGCTCTTGGCATGGCTGGGGTCATCCGGAGCACTGGGCCATCTTCCCATCTGCTGAATTAGGGCTCTAGCCGTGCTACTCCCTCGCCTCACCTCCTGGAAGGCCGTTTCTGGTGGCCTAAGAGTGACCGTGAGATCTGCATCCGTGGAGTCCAAGGAGAAACCCTGAGGTGACCTCAGAAGCCCAGCGGGGACTCAGGAGAAGGAACCCCACAGTGCAGGAACCCCACCGTGACGTCTACTGAGCGCTGGCCACAGGCCCCTCATGCTCGATCCTGTCCAGTCCTGCTGAAGGCCTGTGAGGGAGGCACTACTGGCCCCACTTCTAGGTAGGGGCGCAGAGAAGTCAGAGGGTTGTTGTGGGTCACCTGCTGGTGGGCAGAGCTGAGATTCAAAGCCAAGTTTGTCCAAGTGCAGAGCCATGCACAGCGATCTCGCTGACCCTCAGCACCCTGACCCTCCTCACCCCGCCCATCCCTCTCCCATCCCCCAACTTTCCGGAAAATGCTTTCATCTGGATTTGGAAGGAAGGCCATTCCAGAGGCTGTTCTGAACTCACAGAGTGGCGTGGCCTCCCCAGCCTCCTCTCCGTTCTCCTGGCCCGAGTGGCTCGGCTCAGCCACCCTGTTCTCCTGGCTCTTCCCTAAACTCACTGACCATGCCCCTACTCCTTGGCTTTTGTATCTTCTTTTTATCTCCTTCTGGAATGTTCTTCCTCCAGCCATCCTCATGGCGCCCACACAGGACTCTGCTCAAATCCATCTCCCCGCAGAGGCGGTCCCTGCCTGACTGACCCCCACCACTGCTCTTCCCCGAGTGCCTGCCCCACCTTGTCCTCCTGACTCAGTGACCCAGGTCACTGCCGGGCTTACTGCTTCTCCTGCACCTGCTGCCCTCTCCTCTGGGCTGCACTGCACGGGGACAGGGCCTTCCTGGTCAGCTCACGGCCGTGTACCTGGTCCAGGAAGGGCTTGATGAGCACCCATGGAGGCCCAGAGAATGAGCGGTGCACTGGGGCCTCAGCTGTCCCCGCTGGGTCCTGCCCTTGTCCAGGGAACATGGGTGGCACTCAGGTACCCAAGGTCGGCTTGTCACGTTCACCCAAATGCTCTACACCTGGTGGTGCCCGAGTCCTCCGTACCTAGGCCTACGGGCAGCGGCTGGAGGGAGACAAGTGGTAGGAAGTCACCCACCTGCCTGTCTCCAGCCCAGAGCCTCCCGAGCCCCGTCAGGAAAGGGAGGCCGCCTTCCTTCCCAGGATGCCTTGCTGCTCCGGATGGTGCCAACCACAAGGAGTCTGTTCTGACCCACCCTGTGCCCTTAACTCTCCTCCCTTCCCAACCTTGGGCTTACTCTTTCTCTTAATCAGCAATCACAATACCAATATCAGGTAGCTAGTGTGTACCAGCAAACAGACTCTGATACCAACCCCATAAGAAATATAAGATCACTAACTTACCGGAGGGCCAAGAAGGGAGGCCCCGAGGCAGAACTGACCCAGCCCACAGTAGTCAGGAAAGGCTTTCCCAAGGCAAGGACATGTCCGGTATGTGCAAATGTCCTGAGGTGCATGGGGCCAGATCACCTTCCCCTCCCCTTCCCCTTCATTATGACATGGCTTGGTAGGCTCTCTCCACCTCAAGTTTCTCATCTGTAGCAGTTTCTGTTTCTTTTTGTTGATACAGTGTTTAAATGAGTTAATGGATATCATAAAAATCTTTAGGACACTGCGTACATGTATATATGTATGGCATATATGTATTGGTTAGCATGAATACAAAATGTGATCTATGCTGGGTCTTTGGCCACTGCAGAGGGAGGCTCACGGCTGAGTGTTGAAGGACAACATGGCTGGGTGCATATCTGCTGCACCCCTAAGTCCGGGTTTACCACAAAGCCAAGTTGTGCAGGTATCTCAGTCTCATGATTGAACTGCAGTTTCTAGGTTCTCATCAATTTAAATTGTGACTCCCATTCATGATGGACCGCCTGTAATGAACTTCAGACCTGTGCCTCCCAACGCTTCGCACTGCAGTGGGCTGCGGCTCGGGATCTCGGGGATGGATTTCTTTCAAGTTGACAATTGGCACAGGCCCTACTCCGTGGGTTCGATAAATGCTTGGCTGGCTTCCTTGGGCCGGAATCTATCAAGTTTGAACGAGGGTCCTGGCAAGGTCACGTGTAAGCCTTACATTCTGATATATGTCCGTCCCTCAGTGCCGGGTATGATAGCTCCGCTTAATTAAAGTCTGCCAGGGAGAATGAGCTCATTTGCGGAGACCAAGTTAGCCCGTTCGCTGCTTTTCCTGAATGTTCCCTGACACTCGGAGGTGCTAGCTCGGGAATCTAGGTTAATGAATGAGCTCGGCGAGTCCCAATCAAGAGAGAACGTGGAGACTTAGATGCCTGTGGACCTTCTGCAGGACACCCTCCATGTTCAAATGTCCCTTCCAATCCAAAAACAGGTATAAAATGCACACACACACACACACACACACACACACACACATAGACACACACACATACATGAAACATGAGATTTTTAAAAGAAATTGTATTCAATCAGATCCAATAAGGTTTCAGCCCTTATCCATGAGGATACGTGCTCAGTGAACACTCGTCGAGTGGGAAAGTGGGTAAACAGGTGGGTGGGTGGACAGATGAAGGGCACCTCAAAGAAGAAACAGACTGATCCACCAGGGGGTCTGGGTCACAGGGCAATGTGGACAGTGGGTCCAGGGCTCCTGCCTCCTGCTGGCCGTGGTGCTGGCCATCTTGTTCATCCTGAGAGGAGGTGTCAGAGGTGGGCATCTGGGGGTCCATTTTACACAGAAATTTGCTTAATTCTCCAAACCCAAACAGCTACTAAAGGTGAAGCCAACATTTTTCCTGGGACATGGGGCTGTCCCAGCCCCTGCCGGGAGGACAAAAGGACTTTGGGAGGGAGGATGTGAGCAGATAATGGGGACCCCATCTCCGTACGAAGAGCAGGGGGCTCCCAGAACCACATGACATCAAGCGCCATGTGTCGTTGGCATCTCTCACCCTCCACTCCAGCCTTCTCCTCGTGTCCCTGCCAGCGACAGGGAGAGATGGGGACACAAACCAGTCTCCCTCCAGCTCCCAGCCCCTCTCGAACGGACCGTGCGTAGAGCTGTCCAAGGCACATGATGTCAACTAGGTGGACGGTGAAACCTAAGTCACGTTCGATTCCGTAGCTGGGAAAAATGGCATTGTTTTTTCTTTTATCCAGGATGGAAAAGAAAGCCCTTGCGCTCTGGGATATAACTCAGGGGGCGGTGGACCTTCAATGACACCAGCTCCTGGGCTGGCTCTCCCCGCCCAGCCTCACGAACTCCTGGGGCCCCAGGAGCACTTACAGTTTCCCCTCCTGGTGCACAGACGTAAGGCGCCTGCCGACGGTCCAGGTGGACCCTGGGCACTTTGGGATGTTATGATGGGTGGCGGTGTCTTTCTCGGTAGCCGCGCGTGTGCAGCTGTATGTGCTGTGGAGATGGATGTGTACACACACACAAGCACACGTACACACTCACACACACACACACGCACACACACACACCCCTCTTTTTGTTCTCTCTGGGTCTCCTGACCCTCTTCTGAAAGCCCAGCTTGTTTGTTTTCAATGCTGGTCTTTATTGAGGTATAGTTTTCTTAAAATAAGGCACACGGCTTATTGTGCAGTGGAGGATCGGGGAACACACCCCCCCAGTGAGACAGCTCCCTCCAAACAGGCCCCAGCGGATCCGTCTTCACAGAGAGCTCCTACACCCCTCTCCAGTCACTCCCTGCCCTCTGTGGGGACAGCCTCTCTGCTGATCTGTCACCACAGAGGAGTTTCTCCTGGGCTGGAAATTCATTTGAAATAGTCCTCCGTCCTCTTGTATCCATCTTCTAGGTCATCCCTAGTCCACAGTATGGACTCATGTTTGGTCCCCCCGACTCTTCTGACAGCCCCTAAGCCCAGATGTCCTGGTATTGGAGATGGGCTTCTGGGAGGCCACGGGGTCAGACATGGTCATGAGGGTGACACCTTCGTGATGAGATCGGTGCCCTCATCTAAGGAGATGCCAGAGAGCTGGCTGGTGTCTCTCCCCAGCCTGAGGCCCCCGGGAGGCCATGTGGGGACCCTGTGGGACGGAGCCGTCCAGGTGCCAGCCAGGAAGGGGCTCCCAGAGCCTCACCCTGCTGGCAGCCGATCCCAGACTCCCGGCTCCTGTTGTCTAGGCCACCCAGCCTGTGCCATGGTGTCAAGCCCCAAAGGAGGAGCTCTGAGCGTCTGTCCTGAGCTGCACTCTGCCCCTCGCTTGGCTCCATCTCGGCCACTTCCCACGGTGGCCCAGAAGCCAACCCCTGTCTGAGCCAGCAGGAGTCACCCCGGAGCGCTTTCGAGGATGTGTGTCAGGAGGGTGCTGAGGACCCACGTCCCCACCCCGACCCGGGAGTGAGCCGAGCTCACCGGCCACATCAGTTAAGGCTGCGGCTGTGGACGGCCCTGCCCAGGGTCCCTTGGTAACAGGCGCTTCGACATTCTCTTCTGGCTCTTGGGGTCAAAGGCAAGGGGAGGAACAGGGAAATAGACCCGGAAGGAAGAGGGGAGACCTGCCCTATGACACTCACTGAAGAGGCTGCGGGCGCTGTGGCTTGGACCTGGAAAGTCCCCCCAGGCTCCTGGTTGAAGTTCTGGTCTCCAGGGCAGCCATGTGCAGAGGTAGCTCTTTCAGGAAATGACTGGGTCCTCCGTGGATTAGTTCATCTGGTGGAACGGTGACCTGAAGAGACCACCAGGAGGTGGCAGGAGGTGGGGCACCTGGGCCTGGGTGGGAGGAGTCGGTCACCAAGGCTATGGCCCCCATCTTATCCCTGGTCTCTTCCTCTCTGTCCCCTGGCTGCCCCGGGCTGAGCTTCCTTGCTCGACATGCTGCCTTACCCGGGCCCAGAGCCACGGAGCCTGCCGGCCATGTGCACTGCAATCACTGACACTGGGAGTGGAAATGAATCTCTTCTCCTCTAAGTTGTTGTTCTCAGGTGTTGGTCCCAGTGATGACAAGCTGAGTGACACCGCAGGAGAAAACACATTCCTATGCAGCCCTTGGAACAAAGTAATATCCAATGTGGAGACCACGGGTTTGCAGGATGAAATTCAGAGATGCTCAGCCCCCCACTGCTGGAGCCCTGCCAGCTGTCACCCAGGGTGTCTGCCCTGGGAACACCCAACCCAGAGGACAGCCGTGGGGTGGGCAGGTGCCTGCACCCCTGCTCAACAGCTGGACGTTCCCACCTTGAGATGTCCACAGCCGTGTGCCAGAGGAGAGGGGCCTGCGGCAACCCTGGGGGCTCTCGGGGCCTCTGGCAACAGCTGAGAGGCTCCCACACCAACGGGGTGTGGCTGGAAGGGAATTCACGCTGTTCCTTGAGGTCTCCCCTCAGAAGGGAGGTGAGACCCATGGGAAAGGACCGCTCCCTGTGGCTGCTCTCCAAGGCAGGCCCGGGGCTGTGGGTCACTGGGCAGAGAGATCTGGGTATGTCGGGTTCCGCTGGCCAACGGCGTCCAGCAGAGCCCCACGGAGCCCTGTCCCCCATCACTTTGGTAGCTTCATGGTGGCGATTCTCATGACAGCAGATAAAAGTAAAAAGAGGACGGGGGATTTACTTTGGCATTTGGGGTAGACCTCAGCGCGTCATCTCCAGGGGATGTGTGCCCCCTGAAAGACCAGACAGGTCCTGGCCTAGCCAGCCAGGCAGGTGGACAACAGAGCTACCTGGGAACAGTGCCGCCCCTGGGGCAGGAAGGACTTTGGGGGAGCCTTAGTATGGACTGGGCTTTTAGGGTGAGGGACCAGAAGAGACCTGGCTTCAGCTTGGGGAGCAGAATGTGCGTCTGTGTGGCGGGGGATGTGCTGGGACCCTGGCCCAGGGCTTCGCCTCGGATGCTCCCCCTCCACCAGGGACTGTGGCTCCCCCATCACACCAGCCCCTGTGCCCCAGAGGGAGGATGGAGGAGTCCCTCAGGGGGCCCTGGCCTTGCCCGGCACCAGGGTCTTCAGCCTTTGCCTTCAATGGCTCTTTACAGAATATTCTTCCACTGCACCCTGGGTCCAGGACACAGGGCCACAAAGAATGCCCCCACGGCCTGACCATGCCTTGACCCACAGTGGCCACCTGCAGTGCCCACCCAGCCACCACCCATCACCCAACATCTGGCTCCAACGGCCCTTCCTGCTGTTACTGAGCTTCTCACGCCGTGTCCCCGAGGCACAGGCCACCTCCTCACGCACAGGTGTGCCCGGGGTCAGGAGGGCAGCACCCCACCCCTCTAACATCACACCTGCACGTGCTGGAACCCCGGCCAGCGTTTGCCAGTCCCGTTCATCCTGCCAGCCTGGTCCTCAAGTCCTGAGCCTTCTCAGACGGCCAGCTGCACCACCTTCTGGGGTCAGATTCCTGGTTCTTTTTTTTTTTTATTAGGGGGGGACTGGGGATTGAACTCGGGGGCACTCGACCACTGAGCCCCATCCTAGCCCTATTTTGTATTTTATTTAGAGACAGGGTCTCACTGAGCTGCTTAGGGCCTCACAAAGTGGCAGAGGCTGGCTTTGAACTCGCGATCCTCCTGCCTCAGCCTCCTGAGCTGCTGGGATGACAGGCACGTGCCACCATGCCTGGCAGTTTCCGGGTTCTTGATCGTCTGCAGTGCTCATCTGCCCCTCGTTACGTTTGCCCCGTCCTGCTGAGCACCGTGAGCATTTCAGCTGTAGCCTGGGTCACCAAATAATGCTGCCTGTGGCTGTCCCCAGCCTGCCCCTCTGTGCTTGCTGATGATCAGACAGAATCCCGAGCTCTCTCCTTGAGCCCACACGTGGAACTGCTCGATGTGTCAGGACATTGTCGTGCTCAGGGGCCATGCTCAGGCCCTGGCCAGGATGGGAAGGAGGGTCAACACCCACCTCCCTGGACATGAGCCAAGAGGGACAGCTGAAGAACTCATGTGTCCCTCACTGTGTCTCAGACTCCCAGGGAGCTGAAGCCCCATGGCCACAGTGATATCCTGCCCCTCAATAGACCCTGTGAGGGCCACTGCCCACTCCCTGTGTCCTTTCTCCACTCCCCGCACCCCACACTGCTGCCTGGGACCTGGATGCCCGATGTCAGTCCCGGGGCTGCTTCTGGTACCCTGCAGCTAAAGGCAGAAGCTAGGAGCCCAGCTCGACTCTTTGACCTTCAAAAAGCACTCGGAACCTCAGGGACCTTATCTTCCAGTAGGGACAGGGACAGTGACTGTATGGAATGACTGTGCTATGGTAAGGGGGCTAAGCTATGCCCACACACACACACACAGGCTGGGTGTCCTATCCCGAGTCACCCAGGCAGTAAGTGGTGGAGTCGCGATTAAATGATGATGACAGTGACCATGACGGTGGTGGCGGCGGTGTGACCTCCAGCAGCTATTGAAGGTCTTGTTTGTTTTTGCTTGTTTTGTGCCAGGCGTCTGTACCTGTTTTCCTGTCGGGGTCTGTAGGCAGTCCTGGGAGGTGGCACTATAATCACACCCATTTGACAGGAGGGAAGCCCCAGGCAGCCGCTGGCCCAGGTGTGTTGGGGGGGCAGCCACAGGACTGAGCTCAGGTCTCTGTGGTTCTAGATTCTGCTTTTCAACCCCGATACTGAGCTAAACACCACCAGCCCCGCCCCGCCCACCGCCGACTTCAGTTCAGTAATATCATCATCGTCATCTCCAGTTCTGTTCTCCTTCTGTCACTAGCCACCTGGACGGAGCCCTTTCGTCCCCCAGGGGAAACGGATAGGAAGTTGCCTGTTTCACTCTGCTTCTCTTGAAGCGGCTTCTGAAAACACCCGTGTTGTTCCCTTGATGTTAGATCCTGCGTGAATGTGGTGAGTCAGAGAGCCAGGGTCTCTTCCAGATAAAGCCATGTCAGCGTGGGACCCGAGAGCCACTTCCCCGGGCTCAGAGACGCCTCCTCCTCCCGTGGCCGCCTATTACGGCTCCTTAACTCATGAGCTTGAGCATATCCACAGTGAGGAGGCTCATTTTCGGAACAAAGCCAGGGAAATGCACGTGTCCAGGGGCCTGGGCTTCCCCTCAAAGTCCCCGCCAAGGCTGGTGGGCAATTTTCCCTAATCACCAGGAGCGCGGCTTTATGCCGGACAAAGAGAATCAGGCGGCAGGACCGGCCTCGCCCCGCCGTCAGAAACCGCGCAGGTAAAGATAATTGTGCAATTTTTTCCAACAAGATCAATTTGCTGTAATTTTCTTTAAAAGAGAGAGAGAGAGAGGAGAGAGAAGGCGGGAGCATCATCAAGCCACCTCCCTGTCCCCTCCCTTCCCCTGCCACCTCCTCTCAGAGGCTGTGCCCCTGCCAGGAGTGGCAGTCCCTGAGCCCGCGTGCAGGTCACACATGAGAAGCCGGGGACGCTCCCCGAGCTGGGAGGCGTGTGCGGGCGGCACGTGGCCGAGTCGGGCTTCAAAGAGAAGCCCTGACACCTCCGCCCTGTGTGCTTCTACCCTGCCTATTTAAGAGGAGTCACCCAGGGCAGCATTGAAGTGACAGGAAAAAAGAAAATGAGGAAGGGACGAGCCGGGGAGGAGGAGGAGCTGTGTGGGCTCCGCGATGGGGTGACAGGTCCCGTTTTCTCGCATCCTCTGGAAGGCGCTGCAGGGTGGAGGCTCTCCCCAGAGTCCCCTCCTTCCCGTTACCCTTTCCACTCCCCCTGGACCCCAGGGGGACTGTGAGGCAGCCAGCAAAGTCCTCATTTCCCTGAGGCCGAGAGACATCAGAGCAACACAGTGCCCTGCCTCTCGGGGTGCTGATCCCCTCGGGGTTGGCGTGGCACGTTTCCAGGGGGAGTTACGAACACAGACACTTGCCAGTGCCCAGAGTGGGTCGGGCACCGCGTCTCATGCCCAGATGAGCCTCGAGGAACAGAGCACACAGAACAGAGCTCCCCGCCATCCTGGGAGGACTTTGCAATGAGGGGGATGCCCCCCCAACCAAATATGCAAGATGCGTGGTCTCCCCGGTGGAGAAAGATAAGTGGGGGGACAGGAAGTGCCGTGCGGGCGGGCAGGAGAGATGGCTGAGGACGGGAAGCGGTCACAGGTGTCTGGTGCAAAGCCCCGGGCAGGGGTGGTCTGATGTGTTTAAACAAGGCGGCCAGCCGTGGCTGGAGGGCAAAGAGAAGGGGTGGGGACAGCACTGAGCAGGACTGGGTGGGAACGGTGACCGCTGTGGAGCCACCACGTGGGTCTTTGGTGGCTACCATGGGCACGTGGACTTTCACTCTGAGCGTGATCTTCTCTTCTCTTTGCAAGATGAATAAGATGGTGGCGGGGGCCGGGCAGGCTCTTGATGCACTTGCTGAAAATCTTCCAGAGATGCCCGTGGCCCGTGACGTAGAAGCTTCTTTGCCATGGGAAGGTTTCTTCCAGCACCAGCTCTCAGCCTCCCGCCTTCTTCTCATAGGAATCCTGTTGGGGGGACAGTCTCGGTGGTAAACACGGGGAACCCTGCCCCAACAGAGCAGGCAGAACTCCATCCTGCTCTCACCCTCATGGCTGCCACCTCAGCTCAGGAGACATGGGAACGTCTGTACGATGCGCGTCCACTTGGAACCGTCTGCAGGAATGTTCTAGACCTGCACTCTCCAAAGTGCTCACTGAGCCCTTGAAACGTGGCTCAGACAGTAGAGGAGCTCCAGTGGGAATTTCATTTCACTTTAATTATTAGAAGTGTCGTTGGTCCCGTGGAACCAAGAGCTACCATGTTGGCGGCGCAGGCCTCCCAAGTCCAACGTGATGGACACCCCTCCCCTCTTTGGCCTGTCCTCTCACTCTGCTCCTCCGGTCCTCACCTGCCAGCAGACAACCTGGCCTCATACTGTTTCTTCCGCACAGACCTGGGCTCCAGGTTCTCTCTGCCCCCCACACCTTCTGCCTGGGGTCCTCCTCCAGGTACCTGCGTGGCCGGCGCCTCCTTGGGTTCTTGCACTTTCCGGGCACCCCAGACCCACCCCACCTCCCACTCCCACGGCTCCCAGCCCTGGCCTGGCCCTCCGCTTCCTCTTTCAAAGCACTTCATCTGCTCACCCACCCCTCAAGTAACCCCAGACCCTCGACCCCCAGCCCTGAAATCAGCCAATCGGTGACCACAGATGGCTCTCCGGCAGGCATGGCGGTTGCCTCTGGCCATCCAGCAGTGACCAGGAGCTCTGACGGGAGCCGAGGGTCCCTTCAGGAAGAGGGACATGCAAGAGGGGAAAGGGAGAAGCAAGTGCCAGGGCGAACCTCAGCCCTAGAGGCAGGCGACTCTGGCGGAGGAGACCAGAAGGGAGAAGCCGTGTAGGTGGGTGCCAGGGCAGGGCACCGGGAGACGCCCAGGTGGGCAGGAGGTAGAGCCTGCGTGCTGAGGGCCCCGGGATGGGAAGGAGCTGGGGCCTCGGAGCTGCTCTCCTCTCATCCTAAGGCTGGCTCCAATCCCTCATCCCCGGACTCTTAGGGACATTCTGGGCCTAAAGTGTTTTCCAACCACAGAGCACTCTTTCTTCAAGTGATTTCTTCTGTCAGTGACGTTATCCTGGTGCCAGGTGGGAGGCCTAGAGCCATTTCTTGGGTCCCTTGATGATCCTCGTTTGAAACCCCCCCCGGCCCATAGTGCCCGCGTGGCAGAGAGCAATGCCGCAATTGCAGTGGTGTGGAGGGTGGGCCTTGGCTCCGCACCTCCTTTCTGGAGGCGAGGGTGGGACTCCCATCTCGGGGGGTGTGTCAGAGAGCTCCGTGTTTGTTATTATTCACTCAGTGGATCCTGATGTTCTACTGATCTACTTCTGTGAAGGCTCCCGGGGTCCTCTGCAAACTTCCAGGTGTTTAAGAGTCACCCGGAGAACAAATGGAAATCATAGAGGCGGATTCCAGGGCGGAGTGGGCCTGGCGATCTGTATTGAAGAGCCTCCCAGGTACAAGTCCTGCGTGGGTCCTGCACAAAACGCAGACTTGCAGGTGCATCAACCCCCTTCCACCTGAAATCGTCTGGGTTTTGGCTCTGGCTCAAGTCGGCCTCATCAAGTCCAACGTTTGTCGAGCCGGATTCCAATGGCCAGGGAGACTCAGTGCTATTCAGGGGGCGGGGAAGGGAATTATTTCCACTTAAAAATAAAATCGATTACCGTGACAGGACCACCTGGCTTACTTGGCAGACTTCTGGGGGAAAATGCACATTAACGACCATGACCTTGACAAACACTGAGCTGGGTAAGTGGGTGGTGTTCCATGTGAGGGAGATGCTGGGTTCCTCCTCCCCATTATTACCTGGCCAGGGCTCCGGTCCTCCGTGGCTGTGACCGGAGATGAGCCGGGGGCACGGGAAGCTGCAGAAGGGATGACTCATGCCCTGTGGGCAGGAAGGTCCAGGCCGGCTCTGCTCTCCTCTGGACTCCCCACGCCGCCTTGTCCAGGCGGATCCAAGGATCTATCTTCTGCCTTCCGTCGGCAGCTCCTGGCAGGAGTCCCATCCGCTGGAAGCAAGAACCTCCAGTGTCTGATTCAGTGTGTGACACTTGAGCCCCAAAAGATGTTTGTGGAATGACGGATTAAGTCACTATCGGAATCAGCTCTGTCACAGGCAGGGCCCCGTGCAAAATGACAAGATAGCACCCTGGTCCGAGCGTTGGTAAGAATGAGTATCACCAGGAACTTCAGGGCAGCAGTGGTACGGCGCTGCCCTGCGGCTCTTCCGTGTGGGGATGGGGCAGCTGAGCCCAGGGTGCTTGTCCGGGAAGCTGGCCCTGGTCACCGCTCACATTCTCTGAATTCCAGGGCACTGTTAAGTCAGGAGTCTGGCTCTCTGACTTGGAGACATGAAAGTCCTGGCCTTCAAGGAACTGGTGACTCAGAAGGGTATTGAGGACTCCCTGAGCCCCCAACCCCAGCCTCCTGGCACAACTGGCATCTCTCTTAAGCTGAGCCGAGTGCAAACCACGGGGTGGGGCCGTGTGTTTGCCTCTCTGTGACCCTGAAGGACAAGGACATAGAGTTCCAGGACTCTGAGTTCTCCTGAGGACCAAGACCCAGTCCTGAATCCCCGAGAACCTGAAGAGCCCTAGACGATCTTCAGCACTTAATGTCCATGGAAACGACTAGAGGGTCAACTCACAAACGGAGGTCAAAGGCGATGTCAGGGGCTGTGGCTGGGGACTGGCTTTTCCAAGTCTACTTCCTGAACTAACCTTCTGTGAGAACACAGACAAGTATATCTTAAAAATAAATAAATAAACGAGGGTGGGGTGTAGCCCAATGGGTAGAGCTCAGGCCTAACAGGCACAAGGCCCTGGGTTCGATCCCCAGCACCAGCAAAAACAAAACAAAGTCAGGCTGGATCGCTCTTAGCATTTCCTGGAACTGCCCACAGAGCCCAGGAGCTGTTTTAAAATGCACATCTCGGGCCGCCCCCAGTCCTGCTGAACCAGAAACTCTGTGGTTCTAGCAAGTCCCCCAGGTGATTCCCGGGCCCCGGAGTATCTGGAACCAAGGATGCAGTCTGAGAAGCGACAGTTTATGTGACTCTGGTCCAGTTGTGTCTGGATTTTAACACAAATTAGTTGTTTGCAGCTGAAGACGGAAAAGGCTCAAAGGATTCGATGCTGAGGGGGAATGTTTCAGGATGAGTCGGATCCTGCAAGTCGGCTTCACGTGGGGCCTTCGATCAGCTCGGCAGGAGGGTGTTGGGACGTGAACGGGAGAGAGAAGGAAGGCGCACCGAGTGACAGGATTTTATTAGTGGGAAAGGCACTATCTGTGGCTGTGAAGGAGGACCAGAGTCGGGAGGATGGATGTGTGCAGCAAAGAGAACCTGAGCAGGAGCCAGAGCTGTAACACAAATGACTTGGCACAAGTCAATTGACATTTGGGGGCCTAAATTTCTTCACCTAAAAGATGGACAGAGTACCCAGGACCGCCACGTGAGGTTGGGCAGGTTGTGCCCTGCACAAGAGGGCCTAGCTGAGGGCTAATGGGAACTAAAGTCCAGCTGAGCCAGGTTTTGTTCCCCCAGAGGAAGGGGCATCTTTGTCTCAGTGGCTCAAAGGCACCAAGTGACCCAGCTGAGGCTGTGACCATGCCTCCCCCCACCCCGCTCATCTCATCCTGTTGAGGATCAAGAGAGGATGGTGGAGGACGCCAGTGGAAAACTACAAAGTGTCACATAGAGAAAAGACAGGATCTTGCAGAAGCTTATTCTGACCGTTTCTCTCAGTCGGCTGACCCAAGGCTTTTTGAGCACAAATCACTCTCTGTCCACCAAAGCTGATGCTGTCAAACTCCAGGGCTCAGAGAAGCCAGCCAGACATTTTAGCTGCAGGAACAGGAACTCACACGGTAGACCACTACACATTTAGGTTTTGCTGCTCCGAGATCATCGCCCAGGACATGGTGGCCCTGCTGTCCAGCAGTCTGTGAGAGGTTGCAGCTGGACCTTCTGGGCCGGAAGGTCTGGGTGCTGCAGAGCCACAGACTCTTCAAGGAGGCAGAGGACAGTGGCAGGAGAACCAGCCCTGGACTTCTGTTTCTCTCGTGCATAAGAAGCAGGAAGGCCCCTTCTGGCCTTGGCATTTGGCATTTAACACTTTCTTGTTAGGACACCCCAAGTTCCCTGTGGGCTGATTTCATGAGTACAGAAAGGTGAGCACCGTGGTCCTGCCAGTTGCCACCCTGTGGCGCTTCGGCTAGAGCATCTCCAGGTGAGCAGGCCCTGGCTGCCAAGGACACACACGCCGGCCACAGGACTCCCCTTCTTGGAAATGCATTATTTATTTCTTCTTAGTGTCCCCTTCTGAGGAACCAATGCACCCTGGGGCCTTCTCGTTGAGCCGTCTGCGTCTGCGCTGAGCTGTCAAGCATCTCTCGGGCCCCCACCTCTTTGTCCCCAGGCCCCCTTAGGATGACTTGCAACCTGACATGTTTGGGTTCCCCCAAAGTTCATCTGGGTCTCCAAGGTAACACATGGAAAGAAAAGGGCTCTTTCTCTGTTGTTTTGCTTTGCAAACCAAAAAAAAAAATAAATCTCAAGACCCTCCCGATTAGATCCCGGTGCTCCGTGGGAACGGCTCCCCCAGGGGATTTCTGCACCAGGAGATAAGGTGGCTGGCTGCCAGAAGGGCCACAGGATCTTCAAGGGCTGCCTAATTAAGTTCCAGCCAGCAGCCTACCTCTGTGGGCCAGGGGGGGCTCTTGGAAGATAAGACACAAGACACATCCAGAGATGGAGGATGGCGCTCTGCTCCAGTGATAACATCAATCAAGAGCATCCCATCTCCTCTGCAAACGGAAATCCTTCCAGCAGGAGCCCCGCTGTCCTTGGAAAGAGCTGGAGAGAGCAGCACCGGATTGGAGGTGCTGGCCGTCCTGCCCGTCCTGCGGGGCTCCAGTGGGGTGCAATTACGGTCTTAACTGGGATGGGAAGATAAGGTGAGATGTCATTAATGGAGGAGAGCATGTTTTCTCCATTCCACAAGCTGATTCCCAGTGACTCACTCCTCCCCCCGAGCCTCCCACGGGGATGTGGAGGCATTAAAGGTACATCCTTTATTCCTGGGACCTGCGGATTTTGCTGCCTTCATTAGAATTCTAATTACAGACGGGTTTTCCTGCTGCCAAAGTGGCGTGTTTTCCTGGCTAATTTGATAGCAGGGTTGCTCCTCGATTTTGCATTTGGGGTCTGAGTTCACTGAGGCTTTGATTGTCCTTTGAGGGCCAAAAAAAAAAAAAATTAAACCTCGGACACTGTCCTACCTGAGAAATCACAAGATCTCCCCGAGGTGGAGACAGGTAAATTGGAAGGACTCTTGTCTCCCCTACTCTTTGGTTAACTGCAGAGTAGAATTTTTAAAATTTACCTAGATTTCAATGGTAGAGCTTCTTTTTTTCTTTTCTTTTTTTTAATATTTTTTTAATTTTTAAAATGTATATATGACAGCAGAGCATACTACAATTTATATTTCACATATAAAGCACAATTTTTCATATCTCTGGTTGTATAGAAAGTATATTGACACCAATTCGTGTCTTCCTACATGGACTTCCACCATCATTTCTAACCCCCTGCCCCCTCCCTTCCCCTCCCACCCCTCTGCCCTACCTAGGGTTCATCTATTCCTTCCCGCTCCCTACCCCACTATGAATCCGCCTCCTTATATCAGAGAAAACATTCAGCATTTGGTTTTTTGAGATTGGCTGACTTCACTTAGCATTATCTCCTCAACTCCATCTATTTACCTGCAAATGCCATGATTTTATTCTCTTTTATTGCTGAGTAATATTCCATTGTGTATATAGGCCACATTTTTAATCCATTCATCCACTGAAGGGCACCTAGGTTGGCTCCGCAGTTTAGCTATTGTGAATTGTGCACTATAAACATTGATGTGGCTGTGTCCCTGTAGGATGCTGTTTTTAAGTCCTTTGGGTATAGACCGAGGAGAGGAGAGTCTCTTGACAGACTTCACAGTGTGTGGTTTGGGCTCAGAGAACCTCTCACACTTAGAATTGCAAAAGCTTCCAGTGCAGACCTTAGCAACACTCAGCCCTCAGGGAGACCCAGGCAAAACCCACGGGAATATGAAGCTCGCTCGATGTTCTCTTTGGGGGTCACTTACTCTCTTATCCCATCTCCAAAAAAAGAAAAGAAAAAAAAAACCCTAAATACATGATTTTAATTAAAAATTGTCTTGAGAAACGCATAACACATTTCAAGGTAATGGTCAGAAAAAAAAAATAGGAAACTTTCTCTCCTGGAACCCTCCCAGGATATTAGGAGGGAAGATTCTGGGGGCAACTTGCCTTGGGTGTCCTTGTGCTGTGGCTGCGCTGGACGCTGGGTCCAAACTGGAGTTAGCTCTAAGCTTCAGCATCTGGTACTTTCCCCTCCTCTTTGAGTCCCCCATGAGCCTGAGAAATGCCATACGATCTCAGCTCTGTCCCCCGACCCTGATGCCTGGGTGGGGGGCTTTCTGGGCCACACGGGTTTATCCCTTCACCCTTACTCCACGCTCAGAGTCAGTGAGGCGCAGACATAGTGACCCATAGTGACATTGGCACCTGGAGATCCGAATGGGTTGCTTAGCTTGGGGTTCTGGATGTTCCAGTCCAAGACCAGGCAGCTGGCTGGCTTTGGGCCTCTGGCAATGGTGGGGATCATGTGTCAGAGCAAAGTGCTCACATCATGAACCAGGAGGAGAGAGCGAGGACCGCTCGAGTCCCACAGTCCCCACCAGGAGCAGGCCCCCGTAACCTAAAGACCTCCCGCCAGGCTCTATCCCCGAGGACTACAACCCTGGGACTCACACCGTCCACGCAGACCCCGAGAGGACGCTTACCCAGCCCACGGCTCCAGTGTCTGTTTGGGCACTGAGACGCCTTTGGAGGGCCCCAAGAGGGACACCCCCAACGAGCTTCCTAACGCTTGACTCTAGAATTCACCTGATCCACAGGCAGAACGGACAAGGCCCACCTCCCAGACGGGGCTCAGGCCAACCAGAAGCTTCTGAGTGAGAGAGAAGGTTCCAAAAACTGTCCCAGTCCTTAGGAAGGACCCTGGACAGAAGGACAGAGCCCACAGGGCTGAGCTCCTTGCCCCCGGGTATCCCCAGATGGGTGGAGATGCCAAGAAACGACGGTCCCCGCAGGAAAGTAATTCCCCAGCTTATGTCGGCCTCAAGCTGGAGGGTTTGAACATCAAGTTCATGGTCAACCTGTTCTGCAGACACCGGTGTGAGGTGAGAATCAGCCCCATCAGGGCATGCAGGTCAGTCCTGAGAACACTCTGCCAGCACCAGCCGCTGCTCCCCATGGGCCCCTCGGCGACACCGCCGGGCAGCTCGGCCCTGGCTCCCAAAGCCGCTTAAATTGCAAGAGGAGCGACGTAATTCAATTAACTCCACGGGCCCACTGTGCTCCACGGTCCCCGGTGCTGTCTCCCATCTCCAGTCATGCCCAGCCCCGTGTCCACTGAGGGCCCAGAGGGCAGGCAAGAAACGACTGTATCAAGATGACCCCGTGGTTTCTTTAGATAACCCTTCAAATTCAATATTTGAATAGAACTCTTCTCCCATTATACAATTTCTGGAGAGAAATTCAAATCCAGAAGCTCTTTCTTTTATAAATTAAAGCGTAAAGGAATCAAAGTCCTGCTTCTTACCACTCAAACATCCCAGCGCCCGATTCTTCCTGGTGCCCTTTACTCGGGTGGTGCCTGCAGTTCACCCTGACCCCGGGGTAGAACTCAGATTCTCCAGGGCTGGGCTTCTCTCCTCTCCAGCTCCGTTGCGCTCTCGTTCTCTCTCTCTGTTCCCAGCTGCCCTGAGCTGACCTCTCTCCTTTTCCACGCCCTTGTGCCGTGATGGTCTGCCTCACCTGAGGCCCTGAGCAAGGGAGCCGGCTGACCGGGGACTCAAACCTCGGGAACTGTGAACCCAAATCAGCCTTTCCTCCTCAAGTTGACCTTGTCGGGTTACAGTGACACAGAGCTGACTCACCCTTGCTCCCACCTCACCTCATATGTGGAGGAGGAAAACCTCCTCCCCAGTCTCCTGAACACAAGAGCTGCTGAACCAGTGTCCTGGGGTCACCCGGTGGGCCCTGGTCACTCTTCCAGGTCTCCCCTCAGAGGCTGTTTCCACTGCATTTCAGCGAGCTAGACATTTTCGTCTCCTTTTATTTATTTTTTCTTTCTGTACCTGTGGAATGTACATCTGTGCTCCATATTTGCCTGTTTTCCCTCGGATACATAGTTTTGAAATATTCATAGGCTCTGGTGGGTCCTTGTAAAGGCCAGATTCTGGGCCGGATTTGCCCCCAAGCCCAGCCTGAGTGGATCCCACTCCAGGAGCAGGCTCAGTCCCGGGTCCTCAGGCTGCTTTGCACCTTGAAGTCTGACAGCAGAACCAAAAAACAGACCTGATCTGCATTTTGCAGCTGGGGAAAAAAAAAAGAAAGAGGAGAATCTTGAAGAAGATAAATAACTTGCCCACAGACATCCAGCCAGGGAGCCGACGAGGAGAGACGTGAACTCATTTCTGTCCCTCCCTACATTAGAGAAAGAAAAACGGAAGAAAAAAATACTCCGGAACCGAGGCACAGACAAGTGCGACAGGGCCAGCTCGGGGCACAGAGAAGCTGTGACTTGAGTTTGAAAGATAAGTGAGCAGGCTCCCTGCAGCAAGCTGCGGGTTCACGCACCAAGCACCACAAGTCCTTCCCAACAGCCGCCAGTCACCATGATTGAACAGCAACCCTGGGCTGAGACCAGTTCCCAGCACCTTGGGCACTGCCCCTTCAATCTTCCTAAGGCCCAGGGGGACCAGGACACTGGCTCAAGGTCAGACCAGTGGTAAGTCACAGAGCAGTTTGTGTTCTTGCATGAAGTCTGAAGTTTCTAGTTCGTGGCCAGGAGGAAAGGTACCGCACTGTGCCACCCCCATCCCGGTGGGGCGAGGAGGCGGCTGGGCCAAGAGTGAGAGTGTGAAGGACGATCGAGAAGGCTGAGTTCTCATCCATGCTCCCTCCGTGTAACCAGGAGAGACCTCAGCGCACCCTCCATCACCATGACGAGTCTGCAGAGGACACATGGTCATTCTGACTGTATTTCTGGGGACTTCCCTTTTAAAAAGCGAGCCAAGAAAGACCAAAGCAAGAGCTCTGGACACCCCTGGCTTAACCCATCTAGCAAACACACGTTCTGAACTGGAGTCACCCCTTGGGGCTTGCCAACATCTCTTGACGCCAGCCCCAGCAAGGAAGTAAGAGAGGGTTGGCACAGGAGTGTCCCTGTGCAGAGCTGCTGGTGGCAGAGGAAGCAGAGTCTAGCCCAGGGCTCGGTGCAGGCAGGCAGGAAGGACCAGACGACCCACACGAGATGCCTGCATGCCTGCACCCTGCACGTTCCGCACTCCGTGACGTTCCCGGGTGACAGGTGACCTTGTCACAGAGCTTGAGAACTGGAGGAATCTGGAGTGTGAACTTGGCACCTGACCCAACCCCTTTGTTATGCAGGTGGAGAAGCTGAGACCTGGAGAAGAGATGTCCCCACCGTGGGTCTCAGTGCTGGAACCCGGCTCAGGCTGGAGACCTGTCGGCTCTTTGCCTCGTGAATGGTGGGTGGGGACATGGGTGAAAAGTGACCGAAATCCAACTCAAATGGACTCCAAACAAAGGGTTTGATCAGCCTCCATTACTGGAGAGTGTGAAGGGAGATGGAGCCAGAACAGCTGGATCCATGATCTCAGGTGTCCACGAGGACTCCGTCCCTCCCTGTTCTCGTCTCTCATTTCTTCTGGGTTGGCTTCAGCCCTTGGCTTCGTTATCGAGTAAGTCAGCCACCCTGCGAGTCGCCTTAGTGGCTGCTGGCAGCCGGGGGCTCCTCTTGCATCTGCTTCTGACCACATCAATCCCTCTGCTTTGGTTGCTTGAAACTTTTCCTAGAGACGAGATTTGTTCCGAAGCCGAGAACAAGTCCAGAGGAAATTTTTGCTGTTACCCTCAGAAACTTGGCTGATGTTCGTGTGCTGCCTCCAGCTTAGAGGCTCTTCCCGGGGGTGGGGATAGGAATCCACGCTTCCCTCGGCGGCAGGAGTAGGGCTAGTGGCCTAAATGACACTCGGCACAAAACCTCGTGTCTCTGTGCACATTTTTCAGGAGACAGGAAATGCAGAGCTTTCGACATCTGTGGGCACGCTTCCCCGGAGGCAGAGACCTGGCCACCCCGAAGTGTCTTTCAGGGGTTATTTGGAGAATTTCACTTGGGATGAGGGAAAAACTTGAATTTTAGAGTCTTCAGCCAATATTCACTAGAAACAGGGAGATTCCCACATCAGGGATATCTTGCCGCAGGGTTTTTGTTTGTTTGTTTGATTTTCTGTGCGCATCAGGCTGCCTCCAAGAGTTGACCCCTCCCTGACCTCACCTCCACTATTTCAGATGCACTTGGATAAAATTTGTGAGTTTCGCAAGCCTCACAAACCCTCTTTGATGCTAAGATTTAAAAATAATAATAATAATGAATGGATTCATTCCCAGCTTTAAGTAAAATCGTGGTGACAGCGTTTTGCCCTGGTGAGGTCTGAATGGCGTCTCTCGGAAGAGGTTTAGGGTTTTGTGCCTGGTTCTAACGGGGTGCTCCCAACTGCTCTTTGTGGACAAATTCTCTCACGCAAATGTGAGCCAGAGTGTGCCCTGGGAGGAGCTGGGGCAGGTATGGAACCTCACCTGCAGGGTCCCTCTGTCTGTCCACACCTGTCCTCTCCTTTCTGGTCCCTCTCCAACCCTCTTGCGTCACATGGAATTTCTGTTTTCCCAGTTTCTGATGGATCTGAGGAATGGGATACCGCATCCCGAAAACCTAGCACAGGGCCCTTGACTTAACCAGAGCTTCCTACCTGTGGGCTGGAAAAGCTCCCCACCTACCACTTTCCCACACTGTGGAACGCGGTGCCCAATGCAGGGAAAGCAGGTAAGGCTATTCGGGTTTGCAAAGGAGAGGTGGGAAAGAGGCCCCCAAGGGTTGCCCAAACACAGTCCCTGCCCCCTCATCTCCGTGGCTCTGATGCGGGGTCAGAGGTTCACCGTACTTGCTGCCTAGAAATGGTATTGGTCCTTCAAAAAGGCAATCCACAAGATCCATACTTAGCCTGCCCACCTGTGCCCAGCTCAGAACTCCGTTTCCCTGGAGCCTGAATCACAGAGGACTGAAACGAACTCAGAGTAAAGGGCAAGTTTGGGGAAGGTGTCTGGACCCGCAGAGTTGGTGGGAGGCTAGATGTGCCAATCTAGGTTCTGAGGATAGAACGGAGACAGATCGATTGTTTAGGGACATAGAGAGATGTTAGGAGGAATTTCTTGATTGCTGGTGATTATGGGGGCTAAGAAGGCCCAAGATCTGCTGAAGATCTGGACAAGCTCAAGAGAAGATGAGAGAGGCCAGTCCAAGTCTCAAGGTCTGAGACCCAGGAGAGCTATGCTGTGAATTCTGGGTCAAGTCCAAATCCAAAGCCCAGGGCAGAAGAAGACTGATTTCACAGGCTGGAGACAGACGGAGTGAAATCTTCCTTTCTAGTCTTTTTGTTCTTATCCAGGCCCTCGGCAGATCAGAGGAGGCCACCCATCCCGAGGAGAGTCATCTGCTTTATTCAGCCCACAGATTCAAATGTGTGTCAGAGTTACTCACACAGACACACCAAAAATATGTTTAACCAATTGTCTGGGCACCCTGTGGCCCAGTCAAGTTCACACAAAAAGTTAATGCTCATGCTGGAGAACCAGGCCTAGACTGAGGCACAGCCAAGGTCACAGGGAGGATTGGGTAGCAGGAAGCCCAGCCCTGCATTCAAGACGGGAAGACCCGATGGGCATGTTGCTATGGCAATAGGGGATCACCAGCTGGGTCTTCAGTCCTCAGAAGAAAGCATCCAACTGGCTGAACTTAGGTCATAGGCTTAATTCCTCCTGTGCTGAGAGGTAGGATCCAGTCTCTCTGGTTTCCCAAATCCAAGATCACTGCCTATAATTGACCCTCTCTTTAAAACCATGCACGATGGGGAGTTGGTAATTCCCCAAAAGGAAACTTGAATGCCTCAGGAAGGACAGACGTTTTCTGGGAAGCCAATACACACACACACACACACACACACACACACACACACACCAAATGCACACACATAATGAAGAGATGCTAAAAATAAAGTCTGAGACCATCCCTGCACAGGAGAAGCTGAAGAGACAGAATACCTCGCAAAAGATGATTAAAACCCAAGGCAGCGCTGTACATCACAGCACTTCCCACCAACATCACAAAGTGCTCAGTTGTGCAGAACAGACATTTACAGATGGAGTCTTCCTTCAAACACCAAAGGGGCTGGAGAAGGGAGATGTCAGCACGAGCTGACGTTTCAGGGAAGAATGGGCCTGGGTCTTGAAAGATGGACAGGAGACACACACAAGAAGGAGGAAATTGTGGCGGGAAGGGAAAAGCAAGTGGTATCCAGAATCCTAACCTCCTTCCCTGAGGTCACACTGGGCGGGACCGTCATCGTACCAAGGACAGCTGAGGATTCACTTACCACCTGCGGAGTCTCACATTATCTGAAGGAGGCGAGTCACCCCTGCCTCACACGGTAGGAGGCGCAAGGGGAGGTGCCTGGTGTGGTGTCAGCCCGCAGACAGTATTTGGCAATCAGTTCCTCTTCTACATCTTCCTCCTTAAATCTCGGTTCTTCACATTAAAGTATATTGGGTAGTTAATAGGAAATGGTGAGAAATAAATAATGAGAATGAATGAATGAATGAATGAATAAATAAATAAATTTAAAAAAAGAAATAGAATTAGGCCGATCCATTCTACCGTTGGTCCTACTCTGGGGCTCTGCCCCCAAGTGCTCTGTGGAAATGGTCAGTGCTCACCTGCATATGACCTATTGTTGACCTTGAAAACCTCTCCTGTCTCATGCACTCTCTGAGTATCTGCTTTCTCCTCCATGTCTAAGGCCTCTGGTCATCTCATGACAATGCTAATAATCACTGTAGACTTATTTTTAATTTTTTAAAAAATGTTTGGTTTTGGGGGGCAGAGATGTGGCTCAATGGTAGAGCACTTGCCTAGCATGCACGAGGCCTTGGGTTCAATCCACAGAAGTCCCACCAAAAAAAAACAATTGCTTTTGCTTTTCCCTATGAGAATCCACTTATCAAAGTCCAGTGCATCTGGGATGCAAAGACAAGCAGAAGGTCCACAGGACCAGGAATCAGTCACTATGGACCTTCAGGTTTGGATCCATGACTAGGCCTTGGCCCTCTCTGTGTATCAAGTGGCCTCGGCTGGAGGCATGTGAAACGAGTGGGTGGGGAAGGGTCAGTAACCCTGACTGACAGCACAGCATGACCACCTCATCCCAATTTCTTCTCTCTTCACATGTGCAATCACTCTGCTTAAGTTACCCTTGACTGAGTTTTATGGGGGAGTTTATATGCTACAGTGAGGACCAAGCATCGAGGGATTCCCACGAGTCCTGAGAAATAGCCTTCTTGGATCTGTTGCTGGGGTCACAGACTTAGATGCCTACAGAGGCCAGACGAGCAATGATAATGAGAAAAGCAGGCCAATTCCCATCCCTCTCGAACTATGCACCCCTGCCTTTGCTTTTCCCATTTTTGATGGAAACATGTACGGAGAAATATTTCTTTTTTTCTAAGAGATTTTTAAGTGCTCCTTTAAAGCTGCAGTATAAAGGTAATAATCGAGAATGCAATTTTTCAATTATTGCTTAATTAAAAACAATAACATCATCAACAACAGCCACATGGAACCTACCAAATTTAGTTAATTTTTTTTTTAACAGTACTAGTTTAGGACATCTGGTCTACCACGGATTTCAAATCTGCCCACCACATGCACCCTATATTCAATAGTCTGCCTACCATGAGCCCAGACTAAGAATATGAACAGAGGGGAACCACACAGAACTTCTTCTGTAGCTTCTCCTATTACCATATTCAACAAAGACATAAAAGGGCCTGGCAAAAAAGTAGCTGTTCCAGCAATGCATTTTTAGGACAGTATTATGGAGAGGTTCTGGTGTGTTTCACATGCAATGAGCCCTTTCCTTCAACCGGACAGTAGGGTGGTATAAGCCAATCTAGGAAATCCTCCATGGAGCTTTACAGAATTGAGACATTTTGGATTAATTTTCTCTATGTGCAGTAGGGAGCCGGGGGAAAGAGGTGTCATTTCTCCAAAGGGTGGGAACAGAGGGCTTTTGTTGATGCTATTGTTTTGCTTCTTTTAGGGTATTTTTCCCCAAAAAGTTGTTGAAACTTAGGGAACATTAAAAAATACTAATCATAAAAATAAGAATCTAAAGCAATTATTTCATACTTATATAAATGTCACATGGTGGTTAGTATTTTTAACAACCATATAGCCATTCAGTTGTCATAAAAATATCAGGTTTCAACTCAGTGCTGAGAGTGTCCTATTTATTTGTTTCTGATTTAGAAATGTCCTCTCTTTCGCTAGATTCCAAATAGCTCCGTGAAGGCAAGGATGCTGTGCCTCCTTCTCTTCTAAATTCCCCAGAGCTTCTACAACTTTCTGTCCTGTATTGGGATCACATATAGGAGGAGAGAATGTGTTTATCCACCTCCATGTGCCATCCCATGGGCACCGTCTTTCCCGTAGTTAATGGGAGCCCAGGACTGAATACAGAAATGAATTTTACTGGCGATGGGGCATGTACATTACTGAGGATTGCAAAATCCCCACTCACAAAAGTGCGTACTGGCAAATAAATCACCTATTCAGTTTTTACTGTACTTGGATGAAGAGGAAGTAGGAGCAGGAGGAGGAGGAGGAGAGAAAAGAGAGAGAGAGGGAGAGAGAGAGAGAGAGGAGAGAGAGGAAGGGGAAGGGAGGGAGGGAGGGAGGAAAGAAGACTATGGTCTCCCCTGGACTGTGGAGGTGTTGACCATCCCTGGTCAGAGAAGCAACCGAGAGAGTGGTGCATCAGTTATCTATTGCTATACGACACATTCCCTCCAAACTTAGCTGCTTAAAACAGCAAGAATGTGTTAGCTTCTGAGTGTCAGAGATTCGAGGGAAGCTTCTCTGGGTGCCTCTGGCTCAGGGTCTCTCATGCGGCTGCAATCAAGCTCGGCCAGGGCTGTTGTGGAGGCAGGAAGGCTGGGTCCTCCTGACCTGGGCCTCTCCCAACAGCAGGCCTCTACAGGGGGAGCCTCCCACCAGCAATACTGTCCAAGACAGATGCTTGTGTCTTTTATTATCCAGTCTCGAGGAAGATGGGCCGTGCGGAAGGGAGCTGTGTGGAGTGACAGGAGGTGAGTGTCCCTGGGGCTGTCTTGGAGGCCGAGTTCATGAAATGGGCAGGTTCAGGATTCATTGTTGTTTGCAAAGAGGTTTGAGGGGTCCTATCTTGGAAAAATTATAAAATTCTCTCCTACCAGGATTGGAAATACTCACTTATTGGAGTGGATGACGGCAGTGATCTGCAGGAATAAACCAACCTGGCCTGGCCATTCCACAGAAAGCAGTAGGTGTCCTGCACAACTCCACAGCAAACACTCGTCCTCCCAACCTGCAGGTCAGCGGGAGGTGGTCACATATGACTGTGCTTTAGAAGTGAGCTGGCCACAGAGACGTGATGAGTCACTCGAGCCAGAGGAACTCCGCCGGACCCCTCTCCTCAAGGTCAAGGACCGCCATGTCCCCTTTCTGCCCCTCCAGCGCGGAGGGTTTTGATTGTAATGGCAAATGGTCATTTCCTGTGAACTCTCTGAACAGATTTTGCTGAAAAAGAAAGAGCCCCGTTAGAGCTGAGGTTCAATAAATCGTGGTCGAAGGAACAGGAGGCCGGGAGCCAGAGACCATCTCAACAGACTGGGCTCTCTGACATGGGTTTTGGTCCTGGGTCTCGGTCCCGGCTTCCTGGAGCGGAGGTGAAATGGATGTTGGCGTGATTCCACTTCGTGACTTCAGGCCAGGCCGTGAGTTTGAGATACCTCATGGAAATGCACGAGCCTGGATTTCCGGGGCGTTCCTTTGGACCTCATTGAATTTCACCATTCTTGTTTATTTCAGGCTCTCTGGTGGGCCTGCGGGTGCCCTGAAGGCAGGACTGGGTCCCTCTTGTTTATAGAAGTATTTCCAGAACCTGGTACAGCACAGAGTTCTTAGTGGATCTTCCATAAATATTTGCAGAATATTTGAGGGAACCAGGAAGCAACCCTGGAATGGCATCTGACTTCAAAACGGGCCCGGGTCTTCGCCGGGAGGGCCTTACAGCTGGCTAACTCTGAAAGACCCAAACTTGAAGCAAGGGTGCTATGGCAACCCTTGGTTCCTTTTATCTTCTCAAACTGGGTGGCCCTGTCACTTGCGTCCTGCCTGGCAGCTTGAGGGGTTGGACTCTCCAGGACTTGGCCCCTTTCCTCAGCTTAAATCCAAAGAGAAACAGACAACCCTGGGGGTGACAGCCCCCTTGCCTGCCGGTGGGTCCTTCTCACCCATTTCCCTTTCTCTCAGACCGGCTGCCCAGGCGCTGAGGGTCAGGCAGGTGTGTCTGCACCGTGCGTGTGTGCACGCTGATGCTCGAATGGGCCGGGTGTGAATTGGGCTCAGCTTACAGTATCTGCCCGCCCCCCGCCCCCTACATTGTTCTGCACTGAGCCAAAGCTCTCTGTTTGATTAATGGGAAGCCGATCTCATGGGCAGGGTCGGGGGGAACCCTGACAGCAAACCTCTGCACTCTCTCCCTAATCAGATGAACGAGGGGAGAGAGGATTTAAATTGCAGGATGACACATCGTTTTTATCTCTTACACCAATTCAAATCAATCGGGGTTGGCTGCCTGGATTGCTGTGTCATGGAGGAGGATGCCCAGGCTGGCTCCAGCTCAGCGGGAAAGCGCGATACCATCAATTAACCATGGACAGGAAGGGCCAGTAGCGACTCAGAGGCCACACATAAGTCATGGCAGAACACGGTGGTCCAGGACCCTCAGAGCAAAGCAAGTGTTGGGCCTCCAAGGGCCGACAAGGGTCCTGACCTGCAGCAGCATGGACAGACCTCTGTGGCACCCGTGTGGGGGGTGACTGGGGGGCGTTGGCACCGGGGAAGCGAAGGAGGAAGAAAACACAGGGGCCAGCTGCTGTGACCCATGTGTCCATTTCTGTGAATTCTTTCTTTCTTTCTTTTCTTATCTTTGTTCACATGATCCCATGAAAACCAGAGCCACATGAGTAACTCTCAACAAATGGAGTCAGCGTCACACGGGTGACATTCTGAAAGCAGGAATGGCAAGTCCCTTTCCCCTCACCCTCTGGTTCCAGCCAGTTGGTGGCTGCTGCCTTTGGGCTCCTAAATTTCTGGGTCTGGAAGGTGTGTGGAGGCCGGGGCCCTGGGGCTGGTTGGTTGCATGGTATGTCTCTGCACCTGTGGGGAGAGAGCAGAGGGCACCGGTTACCCACAGGCCTGGCCTGGCCAGGCGCCCAGGGACACACAGCCCTCTCTGCTTTGCTCATCGCCCCGCCCCACAGAGCGACCCCAGACTCTCAGCTCCTCAGAGGCCTCGTCCACTCCCAAGGGCGAGTGTGCTGGATGGCAGCCCCGTGCACAGCCCTGCTACAGCCGGGAGCCGGAGCAGGAAGCTGTTTGCTCCCCGGGGATATTGGCCTCTCCTGCTAGCTCTGCTCAGCCTCCAAAGCACACAGGCACCAGAACCACTTTGAGCCATAAACAAGGCCCCCAGGCCACTTCTGTCCCTCTGTGCCCTGGCCTGGGAAGTCCCCTTCCCTTCTCTGGCCATCTTGTCCCTAATTTCCTTTAATGTCCCATAGATGGCCGGAGAAGGTGATGAGCTCCTTCCTCCTCAGGGCCTTCTCTCTGCAGAAAATCAGAAACAGCTTCATTTGGGAAACAGGCACCCAGGCAGGTGCCCACACAGGTCAGGTGCCCGCTACCAGAAACTCTTGGCACAGCCATGTTTCAGATCTTGGATTTTTTTCATGGCAATATTCGCATATACATAATTTTTGGATTTAGGCTCATTTTAGATTTCAGATATCCAGATCAGGGCTCTCAACCTGGACCTCACTTTTGATAAGGCATCTCACATCGTCAAGGGCGTGACTCAAGGCCATCTGGACCCCACGCTGTGCTCTTCACACCACAACCAGGCAACCTGGTCCGGCCTGTCATTGGCAACCCCTGTGGCTATGGAAACGGTTCCTAGCATCGGTTTTGGTGCCTGGTGGAAGCGCCTGCTGTCCACACAGGGATCTGGGTATCTCGCTGGTATCTGGAATCCGGTGACAGTCTGCCATCTGTGTTTTGCCTGGACATGGCCACCTGTCATCCTTTCTCCCAGGGTTCAAGATTCTCAGTAGGGATAGTCCACTAAGAAAACTTGGGTCTAACTGGAAACAGTTTATCTGTGGCCTTCTTCTGACCTGAGGGAATAGGACGCAGCGAGTGCAGAGAAGGGTGCAGGGTGGGGGCGGGGCACCCGTGGAAGCTACCTACTCCTCCCCCACCCAGAGACGTCCAGAAACATGCATGCTCTGCAGAGAGCCGGGAAAGGGTTAAAATAAAACAAGGAAACGGACTGAAAACATTCCTGGAAGCACCTGCTTGGCTCTGAGACCATCTGCTCTCCCCGGGGAAATGGGAGGATTTGAGCGTTGAATACTATCGCTCACCCAAGGTTTCGCCAAATGCCAAATAGCTGTGCACTTTGACTCACTGCAAGAGGGAAGCAGATGGCATTGGTTTCTCTTGCTTTTTTTTCCCCTAATGTTCCTGGCCACCAGGGCAAGGGACTACTGAGGAGAGACTCTCTATGATTTAGGGGATTTTAGGAAAGTTTCTAGCTTTTCTCTAAACAACCCCGGATACAGGAAACTTTACTGTTCATGGTGTCGATTTTCTTCCTCTTCTGTATTTGCCAAATGCTGGTTCATGTGTGTATTTCAAAGATCGTAAAAGCCAACGTTTGTATCAACCTCACTGATATGAGGCCATCCTGTTAGATATAGACCTTGTCCTAGGACCTCCATATTAACCCTGATCCTAAAGTCCTTTCGTCCCACTCCAACACCCTCCTGTGAATGAGGTTTCCCCGACCAGCCTGGACTTTTCCTCATTTGAATCTCTCTATTAAGATGTGTAGACTTCTGTAAAGTGCTTCTATTAACAGTTCCTGGCATACAGTAGGCCCTCAATAGATGTTAGTGATTATTAGCAACGTGTGCCTTAGAATCAGCAGCCCACGTTCATCCCCTTAATTACGCTCTCCCAAGCTTTTGATACATATTATGACAATTTCCAAATGATGGTCTGCAATTAATTACTATTGCTTCTGAATTCAACCACAAGGTAAAATCCGGGCACCATCCTCAGCCCACAGGGTCTCTCTGTGGCAGGTACAGCAAGCAGCTCTAAGCTTAAAAATAATGAACCCGCCCTGTCCTGTGAGGTGAGGGGTTTAGGCTCTCGGCCTAGCCCCACCCATCATGTCTCTTTGATGAAACCAGCTTCAGGGAACAAGCATGTCATACTCCTTCCCTTTTCTCCTGGACACACACCTAAACTACATTTCCCAGCATCCCTTGCAGTAAAATGGGCCACATGACTTGGTTCTGGCCAATGGCATGTGAGCAGAACTGATGTGCTCACAGGGATGTCCAGGCTCAGACTCCAAAAGCAAAACAATAACAAGCCCTCTGGGACAGCTCTCCGTGGATGACTATGGGAAGGAAGTGCTTCAAGGTGGCATCAGAGACATGAGATGGAAGGAGCCTGGTCCCCCAAACTCCATTTGGAAGGCCCCAAGGAGCTATTTACCCTACACACCCACACTGAACTGTTCCATCAGCAGGAACATTTATTATTGTTAGCCATTATGTTAAGGTACTGAAAGTCTGGGTTTCTTAGTTGTACAGTTAACCTATGCTAGCAAAATAATTCAGGGGGTCTTCAGAGCATCCAGATAGATGAGCACATGATTCAGGGACTGGGAGGGTCTATGCAACCCAGAGAGCACAAGTCATCTCTGCAGAGGAAGGCCAACTGGGAGCAGACTAGCTAAGCAAGTGATCAAGTGAGCCACCCCAACAAGCTGATGAGCTAGGTCATTCGATTATGTTCTTTGCCATAAAATAGGTGGGACAAATAAAGAGACAGAAAATCTCACTGCTCTCAGCGAAACTCCGGTATGGGCCAGAGATTCCACCCCTGCCCCATTGCACAGTGACATGGGCATTCCCAGAGTGATGGGCTGTGGCTCTGCTGATTCTGGAAGCTTCACTCTGAGAGCTTGATGAGGCCCATAGGTGGTATCATTTTACTTTGGCTAAACCTAAGAAGCCTCAGGAGGACCACCTGTCTGGGAAGTCTCTGTCCTAACCAAGCAGTGCGGGACAGGGAAAGGAGCCCTGAATCTGGAGGTGAAGACCTGGGTCTAGGGAGCTTTAAGACAGTAACATGCACAGGGGAACCTAGAGCAAGGCATGTCCCCTCCCTAGACTCCTGTTTCCTCATCTTACACTCGAGGGCACGGAGCCAGATCTGAGGTCACAAAGTGGAGGCAGAGAAGAAAGGGCGGCCAGCAGGTGTGTGTGACTTGGCTTGCGAGGCAGCGTTATGATTTTTCTTAATTACTTCTCAGCAGTTAAAAATTAAGGAATTTCCCCAGCACTGCTAGAGAGAGAGAAGAAAAAAAAAAAAGAAAAGAAAAACTCAAGGGTTTTTGCATTACAAACTCTGATTGCTCTTAAAAAGTCTACCAAGGCTAGATGCCTGCCCCCCCCCCCCAGGGCAAAAGTTGGCCTTGCTCTCCAGACACGACACACTCTCTGGTTTACACAAATCCTCCCTCCCCCAGATCACTCATTCATTTCCATTACCTGCCTGGGTGGCCCTTGCTGGCACTTGGGTTTGAGACCCCAGTGTGAATGGTTTCTAGCAGTCCCTCTGCCTGGTCCAGATGTCACACCACCTTGATACCTAGTGTACTGCTCCATCACTAATTGTGCCCAGCACACAGTGGCTTAAAGCACGACTTTGATTCCGTGCCGTGAGCTGCTATTCTGCTGGTCGATGATCTGGTGCGCAAGGTGTGACAGCTTCGGTGGTCTGAGGCTCAGCAGGTATGACCAGAAGTCTGGACTCTGCTGGATCTATCACCTGGGACATCTGCGTGTGGCTTCCCCAGCGTGGCATGGCATGGAGACAGTGGGACTCACATGATGGCTCAGGACCTCCAAAGTGAGCATTCCTGGGGACCCAGGTAGCAGCCACAAGGCCTCTTTAGACCAAGCCTCAGAAGCCCCAGAAGGTCATTTCTGCCATGTTCTATTGATCATGCAAGTCACTAAGAAGAGCCTAGTCATGGTGTGTGTGTGTGGGGAGGGGGATTACACTCAATGTAAACGATAGAAGAGAATCTATGTCACTTTAATCTATCACAAGTCTATTATTTAAAAGTTCCTTTCTTAAATTAGAAGATACAGATTAGTCCAAGTAAAAAGAATCTTATAATAATCCACTATGCTTCATAAAAATGATGTCTCTGGCTACGAAGCAGAAAGACAGGTGTGTACAGGAGATAGTGCACTCTAAGCTGCACCCACTGCCCTTCTCAGAAGCCCCCTTTGGCCTGCTCTATCACATAGGACACTTGGGGTTACAAAGAATCGAACTTCAAGCTCTTCATGAAAAAATAAAAGAAATTATTGATTCACACCAATGACAGTAAACACAAAAGTAAATATTCAGGACAATGTAAGTGGGTTTTGGGGTTGGCATTTTCTTCTCCTATCTGGTTTAAAAGAAAACTACATGAAGCAATAATGATAAAACCGTCAGTTGCTTACAGTAAGTAAAAATTTAATTTGTATTACAATAATTGCACAGAGGAAGAAGAAGGGAATGGTGCTTTATCTGATGCAGAGTTTCTAAATACTATTAAAGTTAACCTTAATTTGAAATAGGTTATCTTAAGTTGAGATGTTAATTGCAATCTCCATGACAACCACTAAGAAAATTACACTGTAAAAGAAACAAGAAGGAAGGAAAATGGTAAACAGGAAAGTCTGTTTAACAAAAAAAGATGTCTGTAATGAGGAAATTAAGAATGTAAAAAGACATGAGATATACTGAAAATAAATAGCAAAATGGCAGACATAAATCCTGCATTATCAATAATTATACTAAATGTAACTGGATTAAACACTCTATTAAAAAGGTAGAGGGATTAGCAATATGGAGTTTTTTAAAAAAAAAAAAACATTGCCAAACTGAATACAGCATACAAGCAACCTACCTCAGATTCAAAGATGTAAATAGATTGGCAATAAAAAGGTGGAAAGAGAAATACTTGATTCATGGTAAAAAAAAATAGATTTTACATTAACCTCCTATGGATCTAGGAGTTCAAATAATATTGTTAGGACTTCTCACCCACCTAAGCTTCCTTCTGTGTCAACTCCCCTCTCAGGGGACTCTACCTCTCCTGATGGCACTCAGAAGCTCTAGGCTTAACAACTTCAATGCAAAATAACGTGTTTTTTTTTTCATCTCCTTTGCCAGAAAACTTCTAGTTTGAGTCTCCTTGGATAGCTTTGAGCCAGTTTCCAAAACCAGGCATGAATCATATGCCCTGACCTAGATTCAAAGGCAGTTTGTTCCCCTTCTCCTGAACAAAATAGCCAGAGAGTAGGAGGAGAGCTTCGACCTGAAGGCCAGGGATTAGACCCAGGACACAACAAACAGCAGGTCTCTCCACACAAGCATCAAGGTGGGCTGGCGGGATGTTCTCTGACTGTGGGATAAAGCAAAGCTAAATCAAAGATGGAGTCAAGCATATGTTTTTAACTTTGTGTTTTAATTGTCCAAGAGTTTCTGTGCTAATTTTGCAAATCTCCTTAGCTCCCTGATACAAGGAACATAGTTAAGTTCTAAGGGATTTGGAAAAGGGAAAGTGGAATTTCACATCATGAAGCACCTGCTGCACACCCGGCCCCTTTTCCTAACCAGTCGTACCAAGCCGTGAAACCCTACGAACCAGATGGAACTGGATAGAAGCACGGGATGGGCAGCCATTTGGCCAGTGTGCCTGTGTGGCACGTGGTAGTCTGCATTTCCACCCAAGTCGCCACAGTCCCAGAGCCCAGGGTGTTTGTCCCTGCCAGAGACTACACTACCTCCGTCACCTTGTGCAAGATGCCACAGCCACAAGTCTTCCTACAGCTGCGTGACCTCCTAGGTGCCCAGGTCTAAGCGAGACCTGGGAAGAAGCCAAAACCCTGCCCAGGCTGGAATTCGGCTTCATTGACAGATCTGGGTTTGAACATGAGGATTAAAGCTAAATCAGAGAGATTGAAGACTGAGCCCTAGCAAAACGCAAAGTCAGAGTTTCTTGGATTTCACTGCCCTGGGAATATATTTCGCCCTCAGAGTCTGATTGTCGGTGGTTCACATAACTTGCATGCCCGGGCGTCTCTGTGGGTAGACATGGTTATCTGTCTGGGAATTGGCCTCCTCGGGGTGATGGCTCATGATTCTGGCTTTTATTTGCCTCTCAGTTCCAGCTCACCCCACACCAAATCCTGTCTCTGCCTTCCTCTTGGTATCAGGGATGAATTCATGATGAAAACCGGTGACGGTCACAGTTCACCTTCTCTCTGGGCTTCTCTGGGGCAGAGGCTGGTCACCACCCTTGAATCAGAGAGCCCCCTCATCCGCACCTCTCTCTGAACATGCTCCTCTCATTGTTGATGGACAAGGCAGAAATTCCTACCTGTCGTGTGTCCCACTACACACGACTTCTCAGAAACTCAGCCATCAAAAAGCAGAGTGATGCGATCAGATTGGGCAGGGGGGTGTCAGACAGAACCAAAGAAAATAATCTACCTCGTTCATCACGGAATTATCAAGCATTCCAATAAATCTTTCCTATCAAAACGATTTAGCCAGGCATCAGAGGATGCCTTAGGCCGAGTATAAACGTAGCCCTTTTATTTATGAGAAACAAAAAGCCAGTCCCTACCCACAGCTAGTGAAAACTAAAAATTAGGAACTTGGTTTTGTGGGAAACATGCCACCTCTGCCACTTGTTTTTATTCCAACCCCCCTCCACCACCTTTTTTTTTTTTTGTAAAAAATGAAAGGTTATTTTGCTAGCAGAAAACTGTTATTGTTGCTGAATTTGCTAAGAAAATTGGGCAATTTATCAGTGAAGATGGCAACAGCAAATACGCAGGGTTGCCAGAGGCCTTATTTTGCCATCCTCAGCAGCATTTAACAAGTTACCAAAAAAAATTCCAGGTTCCAGGATGGTAATAATGAAATGGGGTCTCATGGACAGGGAGGTCAGTTCTGGATGGGTTTCCCCGGAGCGTGTCCTCATGGACACCAGAAAAGCGGTCACGCTGTCAGATTCTTATTCGCTTTAGCGATGGGTTGCTGGATCAGATCTCTGAACCTTACGCCACAAATCTCCCTGGAAGAGTTGGGACGAAGGGCCAGGATTAAGTGACTATTTTCTCTGCTCTTGCCGGGGTAGCTCTTCCTTATCGGCATTCCATGTTCGTTTTTTGCTCTGAATAATGTCTCGTTTCGTAAAACACCAAAAAAGCAGTGTCGTGATCGGGAGCAGAATGGATGGTGTGGCATGGGTGGGGCGAACGCCATTCAGGGGAATAGGGGAGTCTGGGCAGTGATCGTGGTGAACAGCAAAGCTGTTGTCATCGACCATTTTATAGGAACATGTTCTTTTTAAGGCCTCCTGCTTACACATTTCATAAACAATGTGTTTGAGAAATGCCCAGCAAAGGTTCGACGGATAGAATAAGAATGAGTGCCGAGCGGAGACAGAGAGCCCAACTCCAAAGTGCTGTTAGGAAAGGCAGGAGATACACAGAACACGATGTCCCCGCGTGGATGAAACACCCATCAGCCTCCTCAGAAGAGGCGTTGCCATGGCGACCTGGGTAAACACTCGGTTGGCTCTTGAGGACCACAGAAAGTTGTTGGGAGAAGGCAGTGGAAGGTGTGGCCATGGAACGGAGCCAGGCTGTCAGGAATGGTGCCACGCCCACCACTGGACAATCTACACCTGTCTATTCAGATGGAAAGTTTTCTCTGGAGAAGCTGTTGAACTGAACAGGGGGCGGGGTTTATTTAGGTGGGAAAGCCATATTGGCCAGAGGGACGTCCTTCACTGAGAAAGAAGAAAAAAGGGAGGTTTTTCCTTGTGAGAAGACGACTCAGATGAACACCTGCCCTCTGGACCACTTTACTTTGCCAGCCAAGGAAGGTCGAGGTGAATGGGGAGTGCAGGAGGACGGTGTTCAGGAGTGCTCTTGTGTGCACCAGGATTCTGGGCTCTGTAGTCAGTGTTCAAAATGGCGCCCAATGGCCCCTGACTGCGACTTGAGTCCTGATGGAGTCCCGTTCCACGCTGAATAAAGAGGATCTGTGCAGCCAATAAAATGTTGAATACATGATAGAGTCTAGGCCCAGAAGCTGTGGGCCCGGCTCTGGGGAAGCAGCTGCCCTCTATAGAGTCCCATGTGGTGAGCTGCCTGCCAACATCCACAGGAGGGCACCATCATGGAAGTGGATCCTCCAAATCCCGTCTGTCCTTTAAGTGATTCCAGCCCACTTCATGACTGGAACCTCACAAGAGTTCTGAGGGAGAACTACTCCCAAATTCCTGACCCACAGAAACGGTGAGATGACAAAAGTTCCTTTTCAGTCCACTAAATTGTAGAATAGCTTGTTAGGCAGCAGAAGCTGACTAATACAGCTGACTGTGATTCTTGTTTGGGGATTTGCTTCCATCATTTTAAAATATTTCAATCCTTTACACGAAAAGGTAAAAGAACAAGTAACAAATTCAGATACAAAAGGGATAAAAGTGCACATTCTTGCATACTTTTTTATGCATTAAAACAGTATCATTGTGTGCCGTTCCACCTGAGGTCTAAAGCTAGGCCACCCACAAGGTCATCTTATAGGACCTTTTCTCTCAGTGACACGGAAGAACCACAGAACCCTAAGCGGACACGTCTATCTGATGTCCCAGAAGGCAGTCTAGGTATCCAGGTCATTATGTACCCAGGTACACGCTGGGGAATCTCTGGGCATGGGGACCACCAGCTGTGGCCCTCAGTTCATTTCTCTTCAGCCACACTGAGAAAACTCTCAGTCCTCGCTCCCCTTGAACTGCACTTTGGAGTTAATCCTAAAATAGAACTAGAAGGACACTGGGAGTATCCTGTTTGCCCACAAAGTTTCAGAAAAGCAGTAACAATTCTGTCCCTGGCTCTGGTGCTGCCTAACTTAAGTCTAAAGACCCATTAGAAATGCGGCAGGGTCATGGAACCTCAGAATCCAAGTCCAAAATACCTTTGACCCAGTAATTTATAACAACAGAAATGTACTGCTCATAGTCTGGAGGCTGGGAAGGCCAAGACCAAGGTGGCAGCAGATCCAGTATCTGGGGAGCCCTCGCCCTGTGTGCTTCATAGATGCCGCCATCTTGCTATGTCCTCGTGCGGTGGAAGGGGTGAGTAAAGTCCTTTGAGCCTCATTTTCAGAAGGACACGAATTCCATTCCTAAGGACTTTTCCTTATCATTTAATCACTTCTCTAAAGATTCCTCCTCTTACTGATTCCACACCAAGGGAATAGGTTTCAACATGTGAATTTTGAGGATACACAAACACTCCCACATGGGCAGCCAGTATGAGTCAGTGATGCCGCACTAACAAACAAGCCCAAAGCTCATTGCTTCAACCACCAGAGGTTTCGCTCTTATTAGCACTCCATGTTCAGTGCAGGGGAGGAGTCTCAGCTCACCGTCACCCCCTGGGGCCCGGGCTCATGGAGGCTCCATCACCTAATAATCTTACCAGGTCGACATGATGCTTCAGCCCAGGAGGGGCACAGGGCGTTGCTCTTTACCTTTCATAGTCACATGGGCACACCGTGTTCTAGGGGGAGAGGAAGTGAGATTCTGCACTTATCTGCAAGGGGAAGAGAACTGAATATTGATGAGCAGCAGTAACGTCCACAAAGAACCTTCTTTTTCTTTGTCTTCACAGTGTACTGGGAGAAGTAAGAAAATAGAAATTCAGGCATCACACTTTGACTCTCTCTAAGACCTTTCTCGATGAAGTAGGGCATACAGTGAGGTGGATCCCAAACGTCTTTTCTCATTCTTGATGAACTAGCCCTTGTTTACTAAGAGCCTGTGTATGCTCAAGGTGCTGTGCCGGGCGTCATGGAAGGGGACAGAGTCCATTAGGTACTGTCCCTCCCTTAAGGGAAGATGTGGGCTCTTAGTTTCAAGACAATTATGAAAGTCAATTGCCTGGAATAATCACCACTTAATATGTTCCAAAGACAAATACACTTCGAGTTCCCTGGTGTCTTTTTTTCCTCAAGTAGATGGGAAGAGAGTGGTAAGTCCACTGACCGCCCGTTCAGATTTCTCCTCTGAGTTCTCCTCCATGATCATCAGGACTCAGCAACGCAGCCCAGGATTTGGGATATGTCCTCCCTTGATTAGGTTTGGCGTGACACCTTAGAACAGGGCTTCTGCATAAAATACAGAATGTCCAGTTAAACAAGAAGTTCAGAATAACAACAAATTCTAGTCTAAGTATGACCCACTTGGGTCATAATGCTAAAAAATTACTTCTTGCTTATCTGAAACTCTAATTCAACCAGGCATCCCATACTTAATATCTGCTGACTCTTATCTTTAAACCCTTCCTCATAGAAGTGCCGCAGTCTGGCTGCAGCAAAATAACGGGGGGGGGGGGGGGGGGGTGACGAACAACCTGTGTAAATTGATACAGCAGGAGTGGGAGCTGTTTATTGTAGGACAGGAGGGGTATATATACATTCCACACAGCTTATCTTAATTAGCATAAACTAGATACAGCAGTCAACCAATAAGGAATCTCCACACTTAATGGCTCGCTGGCGCCACCTCACAAACCACTCCCTCTGGAAAAATGCCAGGTGCCATCCTGACTTGTTTACAGACCCTAACATAGAAGTCTCTAAGCTCACTCGGCACCATGGCCCTTGCCACCATCACACCATTATTTCACACCAGCTGCACTCGACTCATTTCTGTTACTTTAACTCCCCCAGTCTGCATCTGCCTCAGGGCCTTTGCATGGGATGGGTCTCTGCATGGAGCACTCTGATTCTTTGAGAGTTGAGTCTTCCTCTTCTTTCTCCTTCTCAGCTCAGATGCCAGCTCCTCAGAGAGCTTTTCTCTGATCGGGGCTCTAAAGTCCCACCCTCTTGCTCTGTCCTCACGGCTCTCTGTCTCATGGCTGTTCACCACAGCTGCTGTCCCTCTCTGCCATGCGCCTAGTTCTGTGGCGCATCCTCCTGCACTGCTGTGTAAGCTCCCCGAGGGCAAGGGTGGGCTGTTCCATATCCCAGCACTGACAGAGGGTTGGAACGAGGAAGATGAGGACATGATAAGCATTTATGAATTGAGCTATGCTTCACTTGGCCCAAGGCTCCACTGTCCAGTCCTTGTGTCCATCTGGGGAGTCATGGAAAGGGATATTGGATGGCCACATGTATCTACGATAGGGTTAAATATAGGAGGGAAAATCCACACAAGTGGAACAATGGACGGAGGACCCGGGGAGGTGCCGAGCTGGTGGACTGTGCTTTCATGGAGAAGATCAGGAACACACTCTGGTGATGTGAGCTGAGTTCTACGGAACTGGAAAGAAGGGGCCACCCAAGGGAAGAACATTCGGGGCCCAGGAGCACCCCGAAAGTAGGCAAGAGCATCCTTGGCTCCTTTGAGGAATAAACAGTTGGCCAATGTGGCTGGAGTGACCCACGCCAGAGCGTGACCTGGGAGAGAGCGGTCAGAGGTTTACTTTGAATGCAGCCGGAATTCAGTGAGGACTTCAATCACGGCAGCCGCGTGCCCCTTGAGAAGACCCTCAGGCAGCGAGGATGAAAATGGACGGTAGAAAGCAAGACTTAGAGGTAATCCAAGTAGGGAGCCATGGTGGCCGCCCAGACCAGGAGGGTGGTGGGTTGATCCAGGTTTCAGCATTGGCCACGGAGAGAGAAGGGGTCAGGGTTAGGATATAATTATGAGGCATCACCAATAAAAATTGCTTAATTAACGAAGAAGGAAAGGATGTAGGAATAGATGAGTAGATTCATCAGCAGATAGAGAGTGGACGGACAGATGGACGGATGGATGGATGGATGGATGGATGGATGGATGGATATAGATTGCAAATGGTGGATGTTTAATGAGGGGGTGGATTTTGGAGGACATAGATGGATATTGAATGGATGGTGGCTGGATGGAAGGGTGGATGGATAGTGGATGGACAGACAGGAGATCAAGAGTGGATGATGTACGAAAGAAGAGGTAGGACGTGATTATTCACAGCCTGGACTCTGGACTCAGACCTGTCCCTTTCTGAACTTTAAAGCTGACACCCTTATGAACAGAAAACTTGCAGCCATAGGAGACTTTCAGAGGCCACTGTGTCCACCTGAAGAGTGGACTACACCGTCGGCCTGTGAGGTGACAATCAAAGGGATGATGTGACCAATGCGTCACACCAGCGCCCAGTGCACAGTGGTCACCGTTGCCATCTCTGGCATCTTGCATATCAGCGTGTTACCACACCAAACCCTGGAAAAACAAGAACAGTCACATCCAGGGTTTGAAGTTTTCCATTAGCGAAAGGAAGAGGTGAGGCAGGAGAAGGGCCATAAACTGTTCCGTGCCTCAATTTATTTCATTCATAATTCTGAATTCCCTTTGATGGTTTTTAATAGAGGGAGGGCTCTGGTGAGTTTGTGTGAATAATTAAACCTTCCTGGGTTTGAACATAAGCTGGAAGAAGCTCATTTCTCTGTCAATGATGTGCACCAAAGGAAAGCCCGGTGGACATGCTTTTAAAACTAAATCATTTTGTGGGAAAGTTTTTTTTTAATTCCTATCTTCTCAGTCTGAGACACGGAGGCTTTGCTAGGTTCCTCTGTGCCCTGCCCTACCTTTGCATGACTTTGATCATTGTGGTGGAAGGAGAAAGCAGAGAAGGAGGCCCAGGACCTTGGAGATGATGCTGCCACCGAGGAGCCCACCAGGCTCGCAGCACGACTCCCCCGAGGGTCAGAAAGGCAGCTGAGGTCCTCACAGATGCCAGGACACGTGGAGCAGAGATTCCCACTCAGACCTCTGGCTCCGCCGTGGAGGCTCTTCAAGCGCTCCTCGACTTCTCTTTGATTGGCTGCTTGGCCCGGATCGGTTCCTCAGCATTATTTACCGTGTTTATTCACTCTCCTCCCTCCTCCTCGTTGGCTGACAGCTATTGATTTCAGTGCACGATTGTGCCCTTGGCCTCAAGTAGTTTTGCAATTGCTTCCCCAATTTTCGAGTGAACTTTATCATCTCTTTGCTTGGTGAAGCTCGTCTTTGTTCTTTGGGCAATAATGGATGATTCGGTAAATGGCATGTCATGGCGCAGGAGAGATGGGAGGGCGACCTTTATTAGATTACATCTGTTTTCTCCACCCCGTGCTCCGTGGCACTGTGGAATTACTATCAGAAGGCGGCAATAGGGAATGAGCTGTCGGTAGCCAAGAGCTTCCCAAAATTGTATTAGTAATTGCTTTTTTGATATAGTAATAATTACTGATAATGATTTCCTATAAATTGCAGCAGTTAATATATCATGGCACATATTACATATTCAGTTTGCTTAAAAGCTCCTTCGGCTACGGCTTGACTCCTGGAGGCCGCCGTCCCCACCCGACTTCCAAACCTCATTCCTAATTGGAACCCTGTCACCCTCCACGTGGAGGAGTTGGGGACAGAAGATGATCTCAATGGCAGTGGGGCTCCAGGTGCTTTGCCACGCCCTGTGGGATCTGGGTGCTGCCTGTTTCCTTACTCTCTCCCATGTCCCCTCCTCGGTGGCCACGGTGGCATTCTTTAAATTCCCCACAATTCCAGGCTGGCTCCCACCTCAGGGCCTTTGCATCTCTTTTCCCCTCTGCCTGGAATGTTGTGGCTGGCGTCTCCTTTTCATTTATTCATGTCTCAGTGACAATGTCATCAAACCTGCAAATGCCTGAGATATGTCCCCCTGCCCAGGTTCTGTCTCTCAAGTGTGTTTTTCATCAGGGCAAAGCCTGTGTCTCGGTTCTGCTCTGCCCTCCATTGGAATCACCCCGATTCCCTTGGGCCTGCCGGCCACTTGACTCACACAGCCTCCGCCATGGTCTGCTGAGCCCACTGCGGCCCACCTGGCCCTACCTGATGCAGCAGACCGACTCTGGTCACATGTCCAGAGTTCCTGCCACTTCCCAGGGGAAAGAAGTGGCATGGTCCAGGAGATGGGACCCGGCTCCCTGAACACCCACAGAGGTGGCCGTCCATCTGAAGTCCTGCACACCCAAAGGAGCTGACTCTCCGAGGCACGACTGACCAGTGGGAATCGGCACGTAAATCACCTCTCCTCCCTGGCTCTCGGGAAGCACCTTGAGGAATCTTTTCTTCTTGCATGACACCCACAGGAGTCTGTCCGTCCTGCAGACCACCTGCTGAGCAACTAGCCCTGACTCCCCTCAGCTCGTCCCTCAGGGGAAACAGCCCAGTCACACATCACTCACAGTCATGCTCACCTGCCCTCCCTCCCCTCCGCCTCGCAGCCCTGGGCTCTTGCACCGCCCAAGTGAGACATAAGAACGATGATCTCTGCCTCAAGCTGGTTACCGGAGAATGCAGGAAAAGACAATCTGTGGGACTGAGAACGTTTACTGGTACATACAAAACATTCAATCAATAAATGGGGGATAAATGGATGGATAGAGAGGAGGAGGATGGAAGGAAGGATTAGATAAAAGGATGGATGGTGTATGAGTGGATGGGTGGATGAATGGGGGGATGGAGGGATGAATGAATAGATGGATGAATGGTCGGGTGGATGGAGGGATGGATGGGTGTGTGGGTGGATGGATGGATGGATGGATGGATGGATGGATGGATGGGTAGATGGATGGATGCATAGATGGGTGGGTGGGTGGATGGATGGATGCATAGATGGGTGGGTGGGTGGATGGATGGATGAATTGGTGGATAGATGGGTGGATGGAAGGATGAATAGATGGGTGGATAGATGGATAGATGGATGGATAGGCGGATGGCAGTCTGAGGCACTCAAGGATCAACTAGACAAATCAAAAATCAAAAAGGTCATGATTTATATCTCCCTCCATAGTACAATCTCTCTCTACAGATGTCTCAAAGTCAACATGCCCAAAACTAAGGTGACCATTCTTTCCCTTACACCTGTCCTTCCTCCTTCCTCTTCCTTTCCAGGCTGTAAATCCTCACTCACCGTCTTCATCCAACCTACCAGTACGTACCTCCTGTTCTGCTTCCTGTGTGTCTGAGGGCTCTGTTCCAACCTCTTGCTCCATGGCTGTTGCCCCAGCTCCAGCCATCACGTCTCACACTCATGGGTGCCCAGCCACCAGGGGCTTCTAGCTGCCTGTCCATGGTCAGACAGGGTCCTGGTTTAGATCCCATGAAATCAGATCCCGAGGCCAGGGCTTAGATACAAGGGCTTTATTAGGAGAGGATTCTAGAAAACAAGAAGGAAGAAGCAGGGGAATGGATCAAGGAAGAAGGAGAAGCCAACCAATAAAAGGAGATGATCAAGGTGGTGGCCATGAGTGACCAGCTCGACACCGCCGGGACCTTCTGGGGAGTGTGCAGAACACCCCCGTCCTTGTCCACAAGAGGCTGAAGCTGGAGCATTTACCCCCAGCACCCATCCCACTGGCACAGGGCTGCCCCTGGTGCTGGCCAGGTGGCCCCCATGGTGGTGGAAAAGGCCCTGGTGCAGAAGGTAAAAAAGACACAGGATACTGGGGTGAGTCTGAAGGCTGTAACACTGTCCTCTGCAGCCGAGGCACCTGCTGCGGAATGCGTGGGGCTTTTTCCTGGACTTATTGTATAGAAAGCGACTACGGCTAGTGAGGAAGGGCTGTGTCTTCCAGGGGACGCAGATCCCACTTACGGAAGCCGTCTTGATTTGATACCTTACTGGGTCGTGTTCCAAACAGCGTGAACCGTCTGCTCAAGACTTGAAGGACACATCAACCACTTTCCACTGTCCATCAGGAGGGTGTCAGCCCCGCAGTGAATTTGATTTGGCAAACATTTGTTGAACAGTTAAAGAGAGCTGAGTCACCACTTCAAACTCAGAAAAGAGCATGGGATCAAAATGCCTGACGTGCCCAGGGTATCTGTGACCAGTGGGGGGGTCACGGGAGAGCAGCGGATCAGGATGAGCCTGTCCACACAGCCAACTTCCCGTGCCCCTGTGCACACAGGTATGCATCTGCCCGGGGCAGGGGCAGTCGACACCTGTGACCTGGCAGGGAGACCATCTCCAGGTGGGCAGACCTGCACCACATGTGGGTAGCTGTGGACCTCAATGACACACTCCCAGAACCCCCGGCACGTGTGTGCCACCTGCTCACAGAGGCCCCATGATGGTCTCCGCTTCCTTACGTCCGAGCAGGAGAGGCTGCCGGTGTCTCAGCTGCAGCAGTGAGGTGTCATGAAGGAATCCTACAATGCATCCCGGGGACCACGTTTGCCCAGGTGTGTGCTGGAAGTCCTGCAAGGCTTCAGCATTGACGAAAGGTGCTCCCTCTACATGGGTTTATACACAGTGTGGTCGCACTGCCTTTAGTTCAGACGTGTGTGCTGGCTGCCTTGGTTCCCAACGCAAAGCTTTCTTCTTCTCTTTCCTCTTTTGAACCCAGCTGAGGAAGTGTCTGGCAAGTAGGTCGGTCTCAAACAGCAGAGAAGGAGGGCTGCCGCCGTGCCAGACCCCCTCGATTCAGATCCTGCCTCTGCCTCTTGGCTGGGTGGCCCTCTTTGGAAAATTTCCTGCCCGCTCAAATTCCGCACCTGTGAGGTGGGATGATGAAGGAAACTTCCTGCAGATACGGGGAAGGCAAAATGAGTAAATGAAAAAACGTTTAAGGTACCTGGCAAGTCATCAGCCCTCCATGAGGTTAGCTGGTATTTTTAATGGTTTTGTTGTTGTTTAAGATCATTAGAAAGTGGCTGGGCACTGAGCCAGTCTTCTAGAAAATTCTGTGGAATATTAGTACTTAGTCTGATTTGGAAAGAGGGTAGGTTTCAGTTTCCATCTCTCCACTGAGCGTCAGAGGTCAGTGCTACCTGTCGTACTTGATCCATAAAAGATACACGTGGATCTCGAGATCTCGGTTGGAAAGGAGGAGGATGGGCAGATCGATTTTTGCTTGGGGTCTCACACCGCAGGGAACTTCATTTTTTGAAGTTAATAATTTAGTGAGCATTGACTGTGGTTCTTGATTGTTCAGGGCAAAAATGCCAAGCTAGCTTGGAGATGTGGGGAATCTACGCAGAGGACGACTAGAAACTGTGACGGGAGAGAAGACCAAGCCAGTGGGGAAATTAAGAGGGGACCCTGGAAGATGCCTATCGAGGGGTTCTGCCTCCCCGGGGAATGTTCTGGAACTTGCATCCCCAGGCAGAGCCCTGGAGGTGTACAAGCCAGTCAAGAGCCAGGCAGCCCTTTGAAACATCCAGGCAGATGCCGCCAAGACAGCCTCCCGATCTTCCACAGCCCGGTGTGGCAGGGACAGTGTGACGCTTCCTGATAGTGGCACAAATATAGCTAGAGAGCCTGCAGGCATGAGGCAGTGATTGACAGCTCAAGCAGCAGCCAACTGGAAGAAGGCCACCTCCCGGACAGAGCCATCTACCAAGGACAGAGGGATCCTCATGCCCTCACCCTGCCCACTCCAACCTCCACACCAAGATGAATTCCTACCATGACGGCAAAGTCAGGGCCCAAAGAAAACGTTGACGGAGGTACATACAAGTAAAGCTTTGTTTCTTGCCAACACTCAGAACAATAAATGTAGCCTGATAGGATCACAGGAGGGGAAGGAGCCCGGAGGGATCTTCGACAAGGGATCTTTATGGAGTTGCTGTTAGTCCTGGGGGAAAACATTCAGGAAAGTTCCCTTTCTTGGCCAGCGAGGGCAAGAACTTCCCTGGCCTGCTGAAGGGAGAAATACCTGGGGCTCAAGTCTGCACGGAGCCTATGGGCCCCATGGGCTGCAGGTCTGTGGGAGCTGATAGATGATGCTGTGGTCAAGGTCATGGGCTGTGGCACTTGGCTGCCTGGATTTCTTGAAGTGTCCTTGGGCAAGTTACATGACCTCCTAGACCTTAGTTTCCCCGTTTGTACAATGGGGGTGATAGTCGTTCCTGTTCCCTAGAGTTACCCTGAAGCAATGAGTGAACACATACCGCACTCCTTTAAGGTGTTCTCCCCGGCAGGCAGGCCAGGCGGAAGCCCGCTGTAAACATGAGCCTTTATTATTCTGATTTTGTTCCCATCCAAGTTGAGGCTGGAGCTGTGAGAAGCAGAACCTCTAATCTGATTTCCCTTCCAACCACAAAATGCATCCAAACACCAGGCTGTTTCCCAGATAGGAAAGTCACATGAAAACACAAGAAGTAAAGCTACCAATATTCAAATAAAGACTGCAGGATGCCCACACCCAAGGTTAGGGGCCCACAGCATCAGGGGACACGTGACGTAAGGCGTTGAGCAACCAGAGGAGGAAACGAGGGGCCACGTGTTTGCACTAACACATCCCATGCTCCTTCTTCATTGGGGACATGAGCTCCTTACAGACGTGTGGCTCTTGCCTCGGTGGCCTCTTCTCTCTGCGGATGGTCTCCTCTGCTCTGCAGACACATTTTAGCTGGATGCGATCTCACGGGTCGGTTTACACTTCCGTTGCCTATGTTTGGGGATTTTACCCAAAAAGCCATTGCCCAGACCCTACCGTGGAGCTATTCCCCAATCTTTTCTCCTAGTATTTTACAGTTTCTGGTCTTATGTGAAAGTCTTTTATCTGTTTTGGGATTATCTTTGCACATGGCGTGAGGTCCAGGGTGGGTTTCATCCCTCTGCCCGTGAATATCTCATTTTCCCAGCACCATTTATCCATGAGACTATCCTCTCGCATTGAGTGTGTTTCGCATCTGGGGAAAATCAACCGACCATAGGTAAATGGATTTATTCTGGGCTTTCGAGCCTCTTCAATTGTTTTGTGTGTCTGTTTTTATGCCAGTTCCATGCTGTGGTGATGACTGTGGCTTTGTAGTATATTTTGAAATCAGGTAACAGGAGACCTTCGGCATTTTTAATTTTTCTGGACTCCTTTCAGTTAGAGGGGAGGAAGAAGCTCAAGAGAGCTCTCCAACAATATGGCGGCTATGGTTAATCACAGCATTAGTAGACTTGAAAATTGCAAAGACAGTAAATTTTTGGTGTTATGTGAGGTAGTACGTATGTTAACCTGTTAAATCTAGACACCTCACAGTGTATGTACGTGTCAAAACATCAGGCTCTACACTACTCATACATAGAATTTTTGTGAGTTGAAAAAATTGCCTTTGGTGCTCATGTTTCTTCCTTGAACCAAATATAAAAGTAATTTCCAACTTTTATCAATCATGTTGTCCCAACAGTGTTTCCTAACACACAGCCTCAAAACCTCAATGGCATCTAGTAAACACCATTTTTTTTTTTGCTCCGGGATCTGTGGTAACTGCCTGGGCCCACTCACCCTCCCGTTGGTGGTTGGCTGCAGCAGGATCAGGCAAGTTTGCAATCTTGGCCGTGCTCTCTCACACGCTGGGCCCTCATCTGGGACAACTGGGTCAACTTGTCTTTGCTCCATGGGGCTCATGCTCACAGCAAAAGCAAAAGAGTTGACATCTGTGATCACTCTCTGGGTCAAAGCAAACCACAGGACTGAGCCTGAAGTCAGGACAAGGGACACAGTCCCCCACTCCAGCCCTCATATGACGAGGAAGAAATGCCACTACAGCCAGCAAAGGGTTTGAATCCAGGGAGGGAGTAGACTTGAGGCCATCTGTCAATCAATCTATCCCCGAAGGCAAAAGAAGTTGCCATTGTCCAGTGCAGGGAAGGAGATGGGGATAGTTATAAAAGTGATCACTTCCACCGAAAGGAAAATCACAATCGCTCGTGAAACCAGAACTCTGAGGCTATTAAATGGCACATTCCTTTGGGGGACCTTTCTGGCAATCAGAGAAACATGGATTCTCACATCCGCTCTGAACTTAGAACACAGTGAAGTCTCTCCCAACACTTCAAGTCTCACCTACTGCGAAGGAATTCCTCCGGGTCTTCAGAGTTGGATTTTTCTGGCATCTTGCTCAAAGAACTTCATATTCCAGGAAGTACCTATCCACCGAAAATAGATGGAAAAGAAGCTGAAAGAAATTGAGATTTCTCCCCACTTCAGATAGACTTGACTCCACTCGAGGGATGATGTTTTGGAAACTCTCCCTTTACTGGACCCGCCCACCAATCCTGGGTTAAGACCCACTGGGGAGATCACAGATGAAATGATTTTTAATACGATATCTACCCCAGGACTCTACGTCCTCACTAACCATAACTTGTGGTTGAAATTCTAGTGCCTACCCCTATTCCTAGGAAAATAAATTGAAGCGGGAAAGTGAAACTCCGCAACGAAAATTTAGGTTTGTCTTTGATTATCACGCTATCGTAGGGTTCTGATATCAAAGCTACCCTGGGGACAGTCTTCTTCCCCTCTGTGGTGCTTGATAAGAGGAGCCAGCTGCTTTCATGGCCGGGATGCTTAAGATTCATAAAAGATGATGTGCAGTGAGGATGGCTGAGGCAGATAGACTGGGCAGGTAGACATGGTGATCATTAATTTTTAACTAGGTAATAAGAGTTGATACCGCACCACCAACACCTTCTGGTTTGGGAGGAGGATTCTGTCCTTTGTCCTTCACGGAGAATTTCACAGAACCGCCTGGCTGAATTTCAAGTACTGACCACTGGGAAGGACCAGGCATAATATTACTCTTGACAGGCCATGGGTTTGACCTCGAGCCTAAATTCCTTGGTAGCTCCCTATAAATTATGGGTTTGGTCATTTTCTCTGAAGCCATTATTTCCATCCAGTGTGGTTTTGCTTGTGGCCAAGTTAAACAGAGGAATCCATCAGCTGTGTGTATATTCAGAAGGAAAAACTTTTTTCTTTTCTCTCTCTCTTTTTTTTTTTGATGGGGTTGAAAATGACCTAAATCAGATTCCAAAAATCAGTGCTGCTAAATTCTCTTATGGAAACTTATGATGCTAGGGCTAAATCCACAGGTTACTAATTTCCTTCCACACTTGATTGAAGCTCTTGATTCAATACCAGTACAAGTGCTCAGGACACCTCCTACTTCTGATTCGTTCCACCTGATTCTCTGGGTCACTATGGAGGAGGGGGCGCAAATGGCGTTACAGTAAAGTTTTCCACACGGATGACGCAAAACCTCCCGTTTTTTTAAGTACTAGCCAATATGTAAACATTGTGTGAATTTTCTTTTCTAATATGAAATTTATTCCTATTCATAGAAATTAGTGGGAAAAAAATTTCAAACATGAATCTCCCTCTGCCCATCTCCTCTCATATGTTTTTGAATTTTTGTTCTGATCCTCTTCGTTTTTCTCACCTGTTGATTCTGCCAAGCGAATGTCTGCATCGTTTAGTCACAGGTTTCAGAAGAAAACTCAGCCCAAAGGCTATTGATGAAGGAGATACGTTGATACATTAATTCGAGGAGAACTGACATTTTCATGCACCTCAGACTTTTTTCTTCTAGGAAAAAAATGAGAGGTTGGTTCGTTTGTTCATATCTTATTTTGTTGCATCCCCGAAAAGATTTTTCTAGTCTTCCTGGCAGAGATCCCACCTATTTCTTATAACTCGGCTTCTTCGCATCTCATGCAGTTGGGAGGGTGGGGTTCTCTCTTCCCTTTGTACCTTCTCACTGGCTGTTGCTGCTACAGGTAAAGATGTCCCCTTCTCCCTACTGTTTACCAACCCATCCACTTTACCAAAGCTGATTAACTAAGAGATTTGCGGGTTACTCTCTTGATATCACCAGGGACCCTGGGATTTCTCATGATTTTAATGAGAATACTTCTGCAGACTCGGTTAGATACGACGGTCGCTGCTGGTTTATGCTAGATATTATTTATCACGCTGAGGGGACTTACAGACCCAACACGGAGGCTGCCTCCCCCTTTTAATTAGGAGTGGGTATTGAATGTTATCTGGCACCACTGTCGGTGCAGGCTGTCTGTAAACTCTGTGTGATTATTTCTTTTTTATCTGTATAAATGTCTCCCTTTGTTTTAATTAATCATGCTTTTCCTCCTTGGAATCCTATTCTGTCTGAACTAGATAGTCCCACCCTGCTTTTTTTAAGACAAAAAGAAAAAAAAAACAGTCTTTTCTCTTATGTTATGTGTTAATTGTTTTAACCTCTCTCCATATTTTTAATCTTGCTACACGGTGGGCTTTCAGCGTCTCCCACAAGTAGACACCTAATTAATCCTGGCCACCGGCCTACCTCTGCCAAACAGGACATTCAGTCCAGGACGCACAGATGACAAGAGAGAGAGGCGCGGGTGGGAGGGGGTGGCCCAGTCTGGCCTGAGTTGGGCACTGCCTTGGTGAGTGCGAGGACACCAGGAGCTCCTAGGAGGATCTGACCCCGCGAGGAGGAGGGCGGCAAAGATGCGCAGAGATGACGGGAGGCGGGTCACAAGATATGCACAGGAGATAACCAAAAGGAGTCAGGGAGCACGGGAGCTTGGGTGCCCCTGAACCCTGCAGAATTGGGGGGACCACACTTGGCCCTCACTGGGAATCTAGAAGCTGGCTGCTGCCCACTGACTCTTTCCCTCTCCTTGTGGTTTCTGTGATTCATTCTGCCCACAAACAGCGTATCCGCAGCACGGCCTCTGTCTGGGGCCGTCCCGGGTGCAGGGGGCCCACAGGAGGAAGGTGTGGGCCGCCCGCCATTGCCATGGGGCGCGGGTTGCTGGAAGGCCAGCAGACGGTGGCAAGCAGAGGCACAGGGTCCTTTCCAACCGCAATAGCATCGTGAAGCGCTCTCTCTGGTGGCTTCTCATCTGATTTAAAAGTGAATCCAAAGGTCTCCCCCAGACCTTGACCCTACTGAGTGCCATGCCTGTGTGCGCATGTGCACACAGGACACCCACCCTCCCTCCCACTACCCGTGCAACCCCCGTCTGTACCTCGCTCCAACCTCCTGGGCACAATGTCCCTGAAGGGGACCAGGCCCTCTTCCTCCTCCAGCTCTGCACTGGCTGCTCTGCCCCGGGGTCCACACAGCTTGTGCCCCCCTCCCTCACCTTGTCCAGTTGGCCCTCGGATAAGGAGCGACCCCTTCCTCCAACTAACCACTCCGGAGGCTCCGTCTGGCTTGGTTCTGTCTCTTGGCAACGCCCGGCTGAGGATCACGGACGCGTCTGTGTCTCTGTTTATCTTCTCCATCCACCTCTCCTAGTAAGAACGTTCTCTGCTAAATCCTCAGCACGGGAATGGGGCCCAGCCAAAAGTGCAGGCTCAGTGAGTATTTGTTTAAAAATGGAAGGGAGCACCCGATGGTGTTGGGGGTGCAGGTTCTACAGGATGCCTGGAGTGAGGAAGGGCCCTCTGCAGGCAGGAGGGTCCCCAAGGGAAGGAGCGGGAGGGGCTGAATGCTCAGGCTCCCCTCCAGCCTCACCACCAGGTCTCTCCTTTCACCCAGGGAAGAGCGAGGGGAACAGGAGGGCTGAGGGAGGAGAGGGGAGAAGCTGTTCCTTCCACCCCACTGGTGTGTCTTGTCCCACCTCGTTTCAGACTCGTGTGATCTTTGTCTTTTTCCTTAAAATTTAAGTTTTGCCAGAATGCATCTGGAAATGGTCCCTGTGCCCTTGATTTTGCCTGAAGCAGGGTGCAGCTCCAGCTCCACCTGCTCCCTGAGGTCTTCTCCATTCCATGAAAACGTCTTAGCTCTCACCATCTTCAACCCCCTTCTCCCTGGGTCCTCCCCTTCCTGCTCTGCATTCTGGGAGGGATTCTCCAATTCACCCCTGGCTCACTGATCTGGCCTCCGGTGATGCCGATCCTGCCCTTTTTGACAGGAGGGAGTTTTAACTCTGCTGCTGCCATACTGGTTTCCTCTCAATACCTCTCATCTCCCCAGTCCCACCTCCGGATCAGGGCCGTTCCCAGATGGTTCTTCCACTGGGCCCCTTCTTTCTGAGGACCCCACAGGTTGTATCTTCTTGCCTTGTTCGCTAAACTTTTCTTCTGATCCCTAGAACCCATCATTTTCAGAGGGGAGTATTTCTCCTGAACATTATGGACGCCTCATTCATTCATTCATTCATTCATTCAATAATGCAGTTTATTGATGGCTCACCCAGGGGCCAAGCCCTGAGCCCTGAGCCAGGTCCGAGGAGCAGCCCAAGGCCACCGAGTCTCTGCACCCATCCATGGTAGAATCCAGTGGGAAACTAAGCAACTCTACAGGCAATTTTTTTATTAAGTGTGACGAGTGTCACTCATCGGACATACACCTTGTGCTGAATCCAGCACAGAGGAGGAGCACACAGCCTTGTCCAGGACAGACAAGGAGCAGGGGCGAGGGGGCCGCTTCTCCGTTCTGAGATGGTTTTCTCACAGCCCACTTCCACGTAGGTTTCCCCACAACTCCGGTCCCTCTCAATGATCCACGATGATTCAGGCTCCTCACGTGGAGACGGATGGAGTATGAGTTCCCTAGTTCTGTCAGCGTCCTCTCGGGTGTCATGCAAACCCCCTTTCACGTCTGCAGACAGGTGACACATTTGCAGCATGTGTCCCCGTCTGCATATGAAGAGGCAGGTATTCTCCTGCCCCTCTGCTGACCTTAGGTGAGGTCCTCTGTCCCCACTGCCTGGCTTCCAGTACCCTGATCCCTTCTGTGTTGTCCAGGAAAAAAAAAAATAACAAAAATCTCCAGTTGGCAATGCTGGTACGACTCTTCCGGAATAAGCGATTCCAGAGCCGACAGTGCCTTCTCAGACGAGACCCGCCCAGTCCAAGTCAAAACGCATTTGGTACAGTTTACGGGAAACTGCGAGGCCCGGCTGCATTTCCAGGGCTCCCTGGTCCTCGGGAAAGACGGTCAAGATGATGTCAGGGATCAGGAAAGTCCACTAGCATAGAGTGCCCAGAAGACCCCAGTGAAGCAGATTCTAAGGGAGGGAAAGCAAAACTGTATTTCTCTAAGGAAAAAAAAAAAAAAGAAGAAGGATGAAATCAGGGCTGAGGAAGAAGAAGAAGACAGCCAGGTTTCAAGGAGTTCAGATAAATATTTAAACTTGTTAGGAATCCCGAGACTCCCGGAACGAGGTGCATCATTCATTCCCAGGCAGTCAGGTTAACAATGCCCTGGTAGACAGGCAGCCTCCTGAATTATTCTCTTAATGGAGTTCCCAGGTTAAAGCAGATTTCATTTAAGGTCAATCAATAGGCAATTTTATCCAGGCGTGGTGATTAAAAGAAAACCATAAAGAGGTCTGTGACGGTGATAATTTTATCTCAGTCAGACCTTCCTTTAATCCTAGAGAGCCCTGGGAAAAGGGTACCACCCCAGATCAAGGTAGGGGCATCGGACCCTATTTCCCATCACCCCCAAAGGAGAGTGTTCATCCCCTACCCCCCAGCCAGATGGTTCAGTCCACACCCCCAGGCAAAGAGAAGAAATGCAGACTCCTTTCTTTTTCCAGTACACCAGGCACATTGGAATAATTTAAATTAGCAGGGCAGGTCCAGTTTATTTCTTGAATTCCCAATGATCGGTCACAGTGAATTAATATGAGTCAGAATTTTCATTTGACAGAAGTGATTATATTAGGCTCCTGTGAGTCTCTGGTCCCTCCAGCTCTCCTTCTTTATTAGAAGTAGCCTCAGGAAATCAGCAGGAAATGAGAGGCCCAGGATCATGTATCTCCGCGATCCACCATTGACTTGGTTGGGAAATTAGGGGGTAGAAGGAGGTTTCCAGAAAATGAAATTGCCTTCAGGTCTTGAAGATTGATTCAGGTGCTTTCAAAATGCATCGGGGAATTACAACATTTGAAGGAAAGGGGTTTCCAGTCTCCATCATCTGTCTTCGGGGATTTGGTGCAACCAACATTCTTTCTCTGAATTGCGGGTCCTTGGAGTGAAATATTGTATCTCTCTTTTCTTACATATAGATATATATTTTTTTCTTAATAGTCCAGAACTTTTTCCTAAAAGGACATTTTACCTGATCTAGCATTTTGGGTTTATTAGACAGGCTTTCCCCAAGGTTTGATATTTATTTTCTCAGCCTGGCTTTTTACCGAGTCAAGAGAATGAAGAAGAAAGATCTTTGTTGCCATGTGGTTATTTTTAATAAATTGAGCCTTAACGGGGCTGCTGGCTGCCAGTTCACACACCACCCAACTCTGCTGAAGTTTCCATGCTTTTTCCAAAAAAAAAAAAAAATATCCCTGCTGTGAGTCTAACGAGGGAAAAAAAAAAAATCCCTGCATCTTCCCTCTTTGCTTATCAAGAATCAAAATAGGAACAAGAAATGTTTGAAACAATACAGACATGGCACTAAGGTAGGTGAAAGGGAAGAAATCCCATGTTGCTGGGAGATTCATAGACACGAGAATACATTCTCCAGATTGATATTCATAGCCTAGTAAATAATGATGTTAGGAGGCTAGGGATTTGATATCATCCTTGATATTTTTATTTTCCTGAAGGTCACAGAAAAATAAAGCGTTTCTTTTGGAGACAGGAATGGCTTCCAGAAAGACTTTAATTGTTATTGCTCTTGAAAAGGTTCGTGATCACTGTAGGATACGTTTATTAAAATGATAGATGAGGAACCGTAACAAAGAAAATAGAAGGCTAATTTCTGATTCCCTTGGAAATTCCAGCTCTGAGGCAGCTTGGCAGCGACTTTAAGAGTGGCACTCGATTTTGTAAATCAGACTGAAGCATTTCTTTGGAGCTGAGACCGTCGTGAAAGTATGTGCCTTCCTCAGTGCAAAATATAACCATGCCCACTCTTAAATGGGTACAATCGGCATTTGAGGCACTTAGCATGAGGGTTGGAATTCAAACCCAGAAATGAGGGGCAAGATGCAGAAATGCCTACATGTGGATCTACAGAGCTGCTGGCTTTCTTTCTCCTGCATTGATCTTAGACTGGGACAGCGGAGGAGAACATCTTTCTCATTCTGTTGGCCTAGACTAAGGTTATTACATATACTTGAATGCAACATTGTGTTTTATTTTCCAACTCTGCCAAGATTCAATCTACCAGTATTGAATATCCACCGAAAGACCTCTGGACTACCACAGGACGTGCACAAAGGAGGTACAGAGAAACCCATGTGCCTTGTTTCTCCCTCCAACCCCGATAGCAATAAAACCTCAACGACACCTTTTTGTTCTGGGATTCTGACTAATAAGCAGAGAAAGGGAGAAAGTGAAACTGAATCTCAATTATAAGAGATATAAGCAAATCGGTGCTTTTATTACATTTATGGAGTTTGGTCTTACAATGCTTTATTTAATTCTGTTACTAAAGGGGAAAAAATGTATTTTCTTTTAAATTCAACTATAAGAGCCTAAAAGAAGTTTGAATAGCAGCAAACGGTAATAAATCATTTTAAAAGGAAAAACATTTCTCCAAAGTAAATCAGAGTCATTTCACTGCCTTAGAACTTGAGTTTCCATGACTTGGGGAGGTTTTCAACTTGGAGATGAATAGACTAACCAGGAAAATAATTCACTGGGGTTTAAAGCTGGCCATATGAATGAGTACAGAATTGAAAACAGAGTAAAATCACAGGCAAGGCAATGCCACGGGGTCGTGGGCGGCTTACCCCCTTCGGCCTGAGGAGACATTTTATTTGCACGACCAGATGGTGGTGGGGATTGAGGGTCTGGGATTCTGGCAGGGTTAGGCCACCAGGTCCAAGACACCCACCAGATCGATGCATGGCCTAGCCAGTGGCCCCTGGGAACTGATCCAGGGTGTGACCGGGCCCAGTGTCCACCGAGTGAAGGAAAAGGTGCAGTGGCCAGAGCCCGTCATCAGGAAGACGTCATGCTAATCGCCTGCCTGTGGCTCCATGATGTGTTTAATGGCTTCCCGTTTTCTGCTTGAAGCCCAAGCTCTGCAGCCTGGCTTTGATTTCTTCTCATCTCTACTCTGATCCCGTGTCTGTGCTTTTACAAGCGGCTCCTCCTCTGCCCGACTCCGGTCCACGTCCAGGACTCAGCCCAGGCTTCTTTCTTGGGAAACCTTCCCTGACCTTCCTCACTGGTCCCTGGCTCCTTCCCTCCCCCCCCCCACAGCACCCTGAGCTCCTGGGTCCGGGGCTAATTCCCAGGGTTTCTCTGTTCCCCCACCCCCACCAGCTGAGAGCCACCGCTGAGTGGGAATGGCCCCTGGCATTTTGCCAGCAGTGTTGGTTGAGAGGCGAGCCATTAAGAGGATGACTTTTGAGTCCTTGCAGAGTTCCCGAGGAGTTCCGGGAGTTTCCGTTGGCTGGTGAAGTTCCGGGGGTGGGAGTTCTGGGTGGTGTGTGGTGCTCCTGGAGGAGCCGCGTGAGTGGCCTTCGGGAGAGTTCCTGGGGAGCGTGTGTGGAGTGTGCTGGTGGAGTTCAGAAATAAAGTTTGTTCCTGCTTGATTGGCTCGTGATTTGTGCCCAGCCCGATTTGTGCCCAGCCCGATTTGTGCCCAGCCCGACTGTGGCACCCACCCAAGCCCGAGTGTCCGGCTCAGGGATCCCCACCTTTCTCCTGCGGGGCCCATACTGTCCTCTCACTATGGACTATTCTCCAGCCGCCTCCTGCCTCCTCTGGACTTCTGCCGGAGCCTCCCATTGTGGTCCTCGCTTCCTAGTTGGGTTGGGCTCTGGGTCTGTTTCTGGAATGCATTTTCTAAAATGGAAACACGCCAAATCGGACACCACCCTCTGGCTTCCAGCTAGAAAGGCACAAAGTCGAGGGCCAGGGTGCGAAGGGAGAGGGACTAAACTGTCAGTCCTCGGGCTCCTCCCCTCTGAGCCCTGGGTTGGCCCAGACATGAGCCTTTTTCCAAGATGACCTCTCCAGTGGGGCAGCCTCTCCTCCACAGCCGGGATCCTCTTCGCTTTCTTTCCTGGGAAAGGCAGCAGCTCCCAGCAGCCCTTGGGTGTTTGGTCCTCCTTATTGGTTCATCTTTAACCACACCACAGTTACCCTCATGGACTCCTCCGTTGCCTTTCTGCCAAGACCCTGACCAACCCATGGCTAGCAGAGTCCCCGGCCGGTTACAGGAGTCCTAAATATTTAACGACTGTATTTTATAAAACTAAGGTCCTACCAAATCGGACATGAGGGGGCTAGAACTCCGAATCCCAGCTCTGGCCCGGGCACACGGTGAGTGCAGGCAGTCTGTGGAACACCCACGTCCCAACCTACCCGCATACCAAAGGAAGCCCCTTCCGGTCCCCCCACTCCCTTGCACCCCTTGTGTCGGGGCTAGGTGCTCACCCAAACTCCCGAGAGGGAGAAGACTGCCTGGAGACTCTGCCTGGGATCGATTCCTCCTAAGCTGGAAGATATCGATCCCCTGACAATTGCTGTCTTGCCTTTCTCTGTGTGAGGAGCTGCTGAAGGCTCGGGGTTGTGCACAGAGGCGGTACTTCTGAATAACAATGGCGCATTGTCCCATTATTGATTGTTCTGCAGTCGAACAGGGTTAGACTTGAGGCTCATTTCATGCTCCTCCTTCTCCCTCCTTCCAAAACTTACCCAAGACTATTAAGAGGGCAAGGCCATGTAGACAGAAAGGACATTCTTTTACTTAATATGAAGATGCACATCTCCGGGCCAACTGCATTTTTATTTCTTCTCAACTGCTGAAAATGGTTCATGGCGACAGTCCTGGCAAGTACCCTGGCTCGGGCCCCAGAGGGTTGGATTCCAGGCCTCCTCCTCACCAGCCCTCTTAGGAGGCCCCTGCTGGACTGAGAGGCCCTTCTCTCCCGGGCGGGCACTACACCTGGCCATCTTCTCCAGCAGGCCGTATCTGGGGCCTGCCATGCTGTTCGAGGCACACAGCAATGGTTGAAGTTTAATTCTTTTGACCTGAGAAGAAAAAGTGCATAGAACGACTTTATAGGGATGGATCCGTTTGCATTCTCTGCCTCTGTGTCGATGTGGTTGTAAAATATGACTCTTGGTATTTTCCATGAAGGAAAAAGAAGTCCCAAAGGCAGAAGCCCCAAAGGCCTGCAAGTCTTGATGTCACCCTGCTTTGCAGAATATGTGCCCTGAAGAGGTTCCAGGCAAACCAAACCTGGAAGTTCAAGGGCGACACTTTCCCTGGGGGAGTCCTACCCCCACTCGCAGGTGGGAGGGCCAGAGCCACCCTGCAGGAGCGGAGTCTGCTTCCCGTCCAGAAGCCAACTAGTCCCAAACTGAGGTGATGCCAAATTTTTGGAAAATCACTGATCTCGATTTTGTTTTTTATTTTTAATTTTTTTTTTCAGCCTAGATAATGTCGCAAAGTTCAAGCAGTACAACCTTGTGTTATTTTTCTAAATGCACCCTGAAAAATTTATAGTTCTAAATGCCTAGTTTTTTAAAAGAAGCAAGATCTCAAATCAATAACCCAACCTTCTGCCTTAAGAAATTAGAAAAAAACAAGAGCAAACTAAGCCCAAAGCAAGAAGAAGGAAGGAAATAGTAAAGATTAAAGCTGAAATAAATGAGAGCAGAAATAGAAAAGTCAAGGAACTCAAAGGTCAGTTTTTTTTGAAATCATCAACAAAATGGCAAACGTTTAGCCAGACTGACAAAGAAGGCTCAAATGACTAAAAATTAGGAATAAAAAGTGGACATGACTGCCCACTTCACCAAAATAAAATAGATTCTAACTACAGCAGCTTATATGGAAATGCTGAGGACAATTGTATACAAAGAAAACAATATAGCTAGAAATTGGCAGGTTCCTTGAAGACATACCACAGACCCTGGCTCAAGAAGAAATAGAAAATATCAATAGACTTAAAACAACTCAAGAAATAAAAAATCTAGTTAAAAAACAATTCCTACAAAGAAAAGCCCACGTGGACTTGATAGTGACATCTAGTAAATGTTTAAATAAGAAATAAAACCAATTCTTCAAAAAAGTGAGAAGAGGAGAGGACACTTCCCAACTCATTTTATGAAGCCGTTATGAAGTATCAAGCTGATACCAAGAGAAGACAAAACATTATAAGCAAACTACAATTATACTATCTGAATATGAATACAGGTACCCTTAACAAAACACTAGCAAACAGAACCCAATAATGTACCACTGGTCATGGGTACCATGACCAGGCCCACATCATCCCAAGAATGCAAGGTTGGTTCAACAACCAAAAATCAATTCACATAATACACTATATTAACACAAAGAACCCAAACCACATAACCATCTACTGAGAGGCTGGCAAAACACTTAAGAAAATCCAACCATTTTCATTGATGAAAGCACTCAATAAAACAGTCATGGAAGGGAATTTCCACATCCTGATAATGAGAATTTACCTGGTCCTAAAAATACATACTTAATGTCATAATTAGTGGTTAAAATCTAAATGCTTTCCCTCCAAGATCAGAAAAAAAAAAAAAAACAGACTTCCTACTCTCACCACTCCTGTTCAATGTTGTGCTAGAGGTTCTAGCCAAAGCAACTAGGCAGGAAATAAAAATTCAGATGAGTAAATTGGGCCTATTTGCAGATACCCTGGTCTTGTTTGTAGAAAAAAAAACTAAGGAACACACACACACACACACACCAGAATAGATAAATGAATTCAATAAGGTTTCAGGTTAGAAGATCAATATGTAAAACATCGATTGTATTTCTATACACTAGCAATGAACAATCCAGAGAGGGAATTAAGTAAACAATTCCTCTGATCAGAATCTAAAAGAATAAGATTCTTAGGAATGAAGTTAACAAAAGAAGTACAACACTTCCACCCTAGAAACTACAAATTTGAAAGAAATTAAACCAGATTGAAAAAGATGGAGATAGTCTCCCATGACTGTGGACCCAAGGAATAAGGTTGTTCAGATGGAAATAATCCCCTAAACTGACCTCCAGATTCCACACAGATCTATGCCCACCAAATCCCAGCCATAACCAGTGGAAGCCAAGGCATCATACTCAGCCGTTCAAAGGAATGGGGACTGATATCATGTGAGTGAGCATTGAAAATGTTATGCTGATTGAAGGAAACTGGTCACAGAGGCTGCCTCCATACAGTTCCACGTACCTGTACGATGCCCACATTGGTTTACGTAATTGTGCAAATTACCTGTACAGGATGAAATACTCATCGACACAGGAAGCAGATGGCTGGCTCCAGGGACTAGGGAAGGGGAGAGTGGAACATGCTTCTTTTGGGGGTGATGTTACTAACTGTGAACATACTCAGAAGACTCCAACAGGGTGACTTTCATGGTTTGTAAATCACATCTCTGCCGTTCTTCTAAATGCTCTCTGAGAGTCAGCTCTGGGGGTGTCCTCCTGTGTCTGTTGCTCTATTAGATGAGACCCCAGCTCTTCTGCTTCATCCCTCCCTTAATTCATCTCTGCTGATTCGGTATCTTTTCAGACTGAAGAGGCTTGACATGTTCATATACTCATGTGTGGGTTCGTTGACAACCTAGAAGCTGAGTCATTCTCTGTGCCAGAGCCTAGGGCAACAGATTTGCCGAGGACAGACCTGATCCCGCCCTCAGAGAGCTTTCATGGGGCTCACCTGCCCTCAGAACTGAATTCTGAACTTCCCATTTCTTGAAGCCATCTCTGTGTGTCGGGGGGTGAGGGTGGAAGTGTGTGGGATTCAGAAACAATTCGAGGTCTTTCATCAGAGCCCTGACTTTGGATCTCTGGTAGATCCAGCCCCTACCATGGGACCACTTTGCAAAAGGTAGCTCTTCAGTTTTACCATTCACGCTTCCTGCATTTAAGTTGGGACCTCTCAAAATGTGGGGAGAAGACACCAATGTCCACTGGGCCCCTGGTGTGTCCCAGATACTGTGAAAGGGTCCCGACACCCCCGCTGGGTGGGTCGCCGCAACAGCCATGTTGACAGACACTGACTCTGTGCTCTCACCGCCTGGGGCTGTTATCAGCACCATCCCATCCCATCCTCCCAACAGCGTTATGATCTGTTGTGCAGACACCCTTTTGAGAGTCACCCGATGGCAAGTGAGGTAAGCCCCAGCTCCAAAGGGGAAATATCGTTTGATTCCTCGCGTAAGCGGTTCCCACAGTTGTCAGGCCCACAGAGACAGGAAACAGAACCAGGCAGCCTGGGGCTGCGGGGAAAGCGCGTGGGGAGTTGCTTTTGTGACTACAGAGTTTCAGTGTGCGATGATGAGAAAGTTCTGGAAATGGATGGTGGTGCCGGTCACACAGCAATGCGAATGTACTTAATGCTGCATTGAAGACCGTTAAAATGCTAAGTGCCCTGCTAGACGCTCTTCGCCTCCACCAAGGAAAAGCAACTCAAAGCTGCACCTTGCCCTGTGGATGGGGCTGTCAGCAGGCAGATCTTGGTCCATAAGACCCAGCTGACATAATCTGCCTCTGCTAAACCCCGCTCTGCTCCCCGAGGCAGACTGAACGGCATCCTTTCTGTATTTCTATGGCAATGCATATGGCAGGGGACACTATTACTATTTATTATGTGCCATGATCATTTTTAGCTTTTGTCTCTCTCGCAGGCTCATGAACTCCAGGGCAGAACAATGAAGTCAGTGCGATCTGGTAGTTATTTGTGGGGCTGACTCTGGAGCCCCCAATCTCAATCCTGCCATTGTGTGACCTTGGGTAGGTGACTCTGTACGCCTTAGTAACTTCAGTTGCAAAAGGGATAATGATCACCTGTGACAATTGGGAGGACAGAGGAAACCCATATATGGCTTAGTACCCATTGCTGATGTGTCGTAAGGGCTTGATAAACTTTAGCACTCAGAGGGTATTGTCATTTGCTATAAAACATGGTGTCAGGGACATCGCAACAACTCAGTACATGAGCACAATAAGAAATAAAACTGCACAGAAGTATATAAACAATGTCAGTCATAACAAAAGAAATGGAAGCAAGATTAAATAGGAAAAGATACATTGGCTGCCTGTTTGACTTGACCGTGGCCTCGGCTTGCAAAGGAAGCTGTATGTATTGTTCTCAGAGGTGGTCCAGGAAACACTGGGCCCCGCTCTATTGAGAACATTGGGGAAAGTGAACTCGACACCCCACTGTGCAGGATCTGCACAAATGAGTTGCTCAGAGCGTCCCTTTCAGAACATAGATTTCCATTCTTCTTAGCCGCTGTGTCCTTTGGCTACAGAGAACGGATTGGCACTTAAATATGTACATTGCATTTAGATTTCCCCAGGGAAAGGGATCAATGAAGCCCTTGTTTATCTGCAGAGCCTGATTTGGATTGTGGGCTGGTTTTTCGTGGGGGGGCAAATGGATCACTTGCTTCCCGGACCACGCTGCTGTGAAAGATCCTTCTCTGAACACACCTCTCATTTTCCTTTTGAAGCACTGTGACTTTGGGGCCCATAACGACACGGAGCAAAATCCTTGCTGCGGTAGAACAGGGGCTTTTGTTTCCTATCACCAACGTCCATCTTTGTGGAATGACTTACAACAGCTGCTGTGAGAAGTAAAATCTGATAGAAACAGTCTGCATAGATATAAACATAAACATTAGTTTCTATGGAAACAAAAGTTACAGAGCTATGGCTGGAAGGTCTCAGAGCCTGTGTTTCAGGAATCGAATGCTAAATATATAGTCGGCGCATCCACTAGGGATCTCACCAATGATGTGGAATGCTTTTGGAGAGTAGAACAGAGCACATATAAGATTCTGGCAAAAATGGGCACTATCCAGCAGAATCAATAGGAGGGAAGGCTGTCTTTTCTGCCCCAAATTGAAACCACATTTCTTTCCTTAATTGAAAGCCTCAGGGCAAGGAATCAAGCTTTGATGGAATTCAGTCAACAATTGTATCCATGGGCACTTCACTCTGGTGTCCAGTACAAGCTCTGAAGGCCCGATAAAGGTGTAAAGTCCAGCACTCAGAGAAAAATATTCCCAAGAGTCCCTGTAAACGGACCGGAGTCCTGTGATCCTGGTACTACACATCCTTCAGGGTCATCCCCCTGCCTATTCTCATCCACCTCCTGCTCCATCCTTGCTGGGGTCCCTGAAGCAGTTATTATTCCTGAGGTGAAGGATGTTACCTTAAAAGACATTGAAACTATCCACCCAGGAGAGCCCATGAATGTTCATGCAAAGCTATCGGGTTGGACCAGGAGAGGGAGTCTTGGGTTCCATATTGGACGTGTTGAACTCTGGGGACTCCCAAGATTGCCAGTGAGAGCCAGCACATCTGATCCTGTTAGTGTTGCTGTGTAACGAATTACCCCTAAGCTTCATAGTCTTAAAGGATTATTATTATTATTATTATTATTATTATTATTATTCATGGATTCTACAGCCCAGAATTTTAGGCCCTATGGTAGGAAGAACAGCTTGTCTTGGCTTCATGATGTTTGGGACTCCCACTGGGGAGATGCAACATCTGGAGGTGATTTGTGGGTGATCTGATAACTGGAGGTTGGAGACATCCAGATGTGTCACATGCCTGGTAATCAGGGCAGAGTAGGCTGGTGGCACTCTGTGAGACCTGGCCTGCCTGAAGCCAAGCCCCGCCTCAGTTGGACAGTGTCTTCATCCCCAGAGAATTGGAAGGGTCTGAGGGCACCCTTTCCAAAATCCTTCCAAATATTAATAATAACAAATAAATAGATAGAATCATCAAAGCTCCAAATTACTGAGGGCTCACCGCCTGCCAGCCACAATGGTAAGTTGATTAGAGCTGAGATTTAGACCCAAGTCAGCCTTCGTCAAAGTCTGAGCTTTCCCACCCCCACCTCCATCATGGTGGTGCACTCAGGGGCCCCTCTGCCAAATATTCGCCAGGCAGACAGTGCACCCGTGTGAGGGGTAAGCTCCACCAGGTAGTGACGCACGAGGAAGGGGGAGTGGGGGGCAATGGTGAATCCAGGCTGCCTTGCTCATGACTAGTTTGATTATCTTGGTAGATGAAGATTTAAAAAAATGGAGAAAGGGGCTGTGGTTGTGGCTCAGCAATAGAGCACTCGCCTAGGACGTGCAAGGCACTGGGTTCGATCCTCAGCACCCATAAAAATAAATAAAATAAAGTTATCATGTCCAACTACAACTAAAAAAAAAATGGGAAAGGACAAAATTATGCACGAGGAGAAACAGAGCTGTGTTTGTTGTAGATCTGTGGAACTACAAATACCTCTGACAGTCAGTGAGAGGCAGCCCATCTGTTCCGGTTACTACTGCTGTGTAACAAATCATTCCTAAACTTGGTGGCTTAAAAGGACATCGTTATTATGTCCCCAGTTGCTGTGGGTCAGGAAATGTGAAAAGGCAGAGAGGGGCAGCTTGTCTTTTCTGCCTAATGTCCAGGGCCTCGGCTGGAAAGGAGTAACCTCTGGGGGCGATTCATGTCTGAGAATTGGTGACTGGGGCTTGGAGGTTTCTACAAGTCCCCATGTCTGATGGCTGTGGAGTGGGACCTCAACCAGGGCTGTCAACGTTAACAGTGTGTGGTCTCTCGAGGTGACTGGGCTTCCTCACAGCATGGCGGCCTCAGGTGATCACATTTACACACAATCGGGCTTCCCAAAGCAAAGGAAGACCTTTTTTTAAGGAAAAGAAAACAGCAAAGAAAGCCTGTGAAGTCACTCAGGGGCAGCTTGGGCTTCCACTGTATTTTTCTAGTTGCCAGGAACTTAGAAAGCCATCCCAGATTAACTGGAGAAGCCATTCCCCCACCTCTCGATGAGAGGATGAGGATTTCCCAGCACGCTTTGTCTACCAAAGTTAAAAATAGATGCACTTGAAGACTTTAGTCAGCCGTTTTCAAACTTGAGAAGAAAATCATCTGCTAGACAAATCATCATTTGGGACCACATTATAATGGGAACTGCCTGGTTTCAGTGGAAGGTCCCTGCACTATAGCCAGCAAACCTGCATGATGGTGGTTTCCATCAGAGGTGGGCCTGCAGGACCCAAGTGTCCCTTCACGAATCCCTCGGCATTTGTGTAGGGTACTTAAAGCCCAGTGTAAGAGTAATTATGTCTGCTCTTTGGACCTCTGCCGTTCTCCCCACATAGTTTGAGAAAAATCTTGGTCCTAACCGTTGCCATGGCAACAGCAACATCTGTAGTGCATCCAATCTGGAGGATATTTCAGGCGCAGAACCCGATCAGACAGGAACGGGTCCCCATCCTGGGTGCAAGCAGGAGAGTAGGAGGAGGCTTTCCTGGGGTGACACCTGCCTGTTCTGTCTTCTCAGAAAGCAGAGAGAGCACCGAGCTGTACAGGTGGAGTTGAGGGCCTGTCGGGACCAGTGGAAATGTGGTGTGAGGATTATGGGGACTCGGTTAGCAGAGCAGCCAGGAAAGAGAGGTATAAGGCATTAGCAGGGAGATAACTGCAGTGTGCAGAGGGTTAAAGCAGCATCGGAAACACAACATGCCACTAGGTATTCCAGAGAGCTCTCTGGCATGTGCGACTTTGACTACTGATTGTTAAAAGCCAACAGAGCGCCAGGCCCCATACTGAGGCTTACGTATAACGTTGCATTTCATTTTACACTGTATTCCTATGATGGGGTGTGACTCTCCCTCTGAGGGAGATAAGAGACTCAGAGAGGAGGTGACTTAGCCAAAGTCTAATCGGGATTCAAGCCCCGATCTTTCTACCGCCCAAGTTCAAGGTCTTTCCATCAACCCACATGGCACATCCATGATAACCCAACTCAGCAAATGGGTGACATTGCCTTGGCCTTTACACACGCATGGCCTTCTTGGAAAAGGTTCTATCTGAATGATTTTGAAGACGTAGGGGAGGAGACTTAGGGCCGTAAGGAAGAGACTGCATTTTATTCAAAGGGCAAAGGGTCCAGCCTAAGTTCATTCACTCACTCACGAGTTATTCTGTGCACTCTCTTCATGCATGAGGTCTGTGTCAGACCCTGGACACAACTGAAGCAGCACAGATGAAGTCCCACGTGCCTTCCCCCAGAAGAGGCACAGGAGGCAAGCCTGAGGCAGAGCTTGAAAGGGTGGGGAGAGGGCCCTTTTGGTCTAGAAGGGTCCGGGAAGGCTTTTCTGATGAGGGATATTTGAGCAGAGGCCTGGAGAATGAGAAGCAGCTGGAAGAAGAATATTCCAGGCAAAGAGAGACTCGGGAGTTGGAAAGGGCTTGGAATAATGGAGGCCAATATTTCTGGGGCGTGCGAGAAGGAGTGGAATGTGAGATGAAGTTGGAAAACTCAGCAGGTGCCAGGCCACAGACAGCCTGTGACTAGAGTTGCCAAATAGAATACAGGACGCCAAGTTACCTTGGATACCATGCTGTAACGTGTGATCAGCAACCAATGCTCTGTGGTGTAAGTATCTCCCAAATATAAGTGGGACATACTCAACGCTAAAAAGTAAAAAAAATGTCCCCATCTTATCGATGCATCCCGTGTTTTTATGGCTGAGGCTGCCAGCCCTGTAGGGTGAGCCTTCATTCTAAGAACAGCGGGAAGTCACCAGAGGACCTTAAGCAGGGGGGGACGTGAACTGATTTACATTTTTTAAAGATCATTCTGTGGAAAGTGGATCATAGTCGAGCAAAAGCAAAACAGGAGACAGTTACTATTGATCAGACCAGAGATGATGGTGGCCAGGGTGACTGGGGTGAGGGGGTGGCTATGGGGCTGGAGGGCAGACTGACCTGGGAGACACTGCAGATGGACCCCGCCACTCGGACAGCCCTGGAAGGTGTGAGCTGGAGGAGCTGGGGAATCCAGGGTGATTCTGAGCAAACCGCCATCTGCTTTTTATGCCTAGGGAAGCTTCTTAGATGGAGAAGTGACTTCACAGAATCAAGCGCTCAAGCATTGGTGGTATCCGTAGCCTTTGGGGGTCTTCCTTAGTTCTCGGCCCACATCGAGGCCTTGAGGGTCGACATGCTTACTCAAACACTATGTGCCCGTGGGCTTTAGAGTTCTGCGGAGGGACCCTGGTTTCCGTGTTGCATGTGACATTCATGCCCCCTCACTCTGGTGGAGGCCAAAAATAGCAGACCTCTGGGACTCTGGATTTTTCCATTTGTCAAGCCAGTTTTAAAAGATGAGGTTGCTTTAAATCTGAGCCACGGCGACCTTGACCCAGGAGAGACGACAGTTCATTAACTTCTTGCGGGCTTAACCCAGAGAGACACATCAGGGAGCCAGGAAGAACTTACGAGCTGAGCCGAGCCCAGCCCTCCCTCCGCGGCCAGCCCCAGCGGCTTTGGGGAGTAGAAACTAGTAAAAGAGAGTTTGGGGAAAAAATTTAGAGAACGAATTCTAAATATGGCAAAAAGGAGACAAAGAGCACTGTGTTCCATGAGTCTGGGTCACTTCCAGGACACTGTGCCTACTGTATGCTCCCACAAAGGCCAAAGAAATAATCACAACACATTTATCATTCACTGGGCAGAATTATTTTGGCAAGGAATCTCTGCCCCGGAATACATTAGACGGACAGCATATTGTTCAAAATGGAGATTATTTTTTTTTTCAAAGCCGAAAGGTACTTAGGCCACCCCATCCGGCTAAAGGACTGGGTGGTTATGTCAGGCTACGTGTATTCAATGTTTGGGATAAATATTAAGTGATGCACCAAGTCAGGTCTTGCGGGAGTGCACTCCAGGGACTTGGGAATCACACAGTAAGAGCCACACCGGGGGAGGAGACTGATTCTACTCTGGGGGGGGGGGGTGAAGCAGATTCCATCATGTTCTGGATAAAAAGCTGCATTCGGCATAAATAAATGCATTGGTCTGAACATTAGGATTCTAAAGACTGAACAAAGGGACTTGTCCTGTGTGCCACCCGGGCAGCTGGCCACAGAAGAATGTTTCAGGGGGTGGCAAGGGAGCTCAGGGTGGAATTCTCTTCTGCTTTTTTTTCTGCTGGTGTGAATGCTCATGGACATGCGCTGTTCATCTCCCCGGCGCAGGGCTCCTGGGTATCTCCGTCCTTAGAAATTCACACTGAAGCCGGCCTCAGATGCCTTGGGTGTTCGGGGAGCAGGAGAAGGGAGTTGATCCAGGACACCTCCTATGTCTTCGTGGTAGTTCGGGGCAGAGTTTCTCAGCCTCAGCACCTGTGACATGGGTGCTGGGTCATTCTTTGTTGCTTGGGTCTGTACTTGTGTGCATTGTCGGATATTTAGCACCATCCCTGGATTTGACACCTAGGATAGAGTCCCCCACACACACACTGGGACAGCACAAAATGTCTCCAGACATCGCTAAAGGTCCCCTGGGTCGCATGGAGGACACCTGTTTGACAGTCACTGGATGAGGCTAGGGGGTGAGTTCAGGACGTTGGACTATCAGCTTGCTGTCGATCCACTGTTTCAGGAAGGGCAGGCCATCGGCTCCAAACCCCTGACCTCACAGGTAGGTGAAGGAAACCCCAGAAAAGTGAGGGCTGTACCCAAGGTCACACCAAGGCTACAGGACAACGGCCTCAGCTCCTCCCCACGCTGCTCACGGCTGTCCCTGCTGGACCCAGCCTGTGGGGGGATGAGGAAAACCGAGGTGGAGGTGAAGTCAAGCAGCAGACCGCTCTGTGCCCAGTCGTGGCGTGACGGGCAGAGAGATACGGTTTACTCCGACTGACACCTGAGAGCCCCGCTTCCCAGACACCTCCTGGAAGGCTCAGGTGGCTTTCCTCCTAGAGAAGCCACCGCCTCTTTCTTGGGACTAAAAGCAGGTGAGACGGAGGTGCAGCCTTCGGCCGGCTGTGTTCCTCATCAGCCCCGGGAACAAAAAGTGCCCCACATCACAAGACCCGCCCCTCTCCTCCCAGAGGTCTCTCCGATCCCACAGTCCAAACCGGCACTGGTGAGAAAGTGCTGCAGTTACCCAGAAATCCCCTTTCCTTTGTCAATGTGCTTCTGTTGAAGCCTGGGCTGCACTCCCCGGAGAGCTGGGAACCGTAGCCATTTTCATAATCCCCAATCACAAAGCCCAGTGAGCTGTGTGGTGCACTCAATTAATGAGTCATCAGCCGAAGAAGGGAAAACCCTCCAAGTGTAGTTCTCCCCCTTCCTAACAGGCAGCAGAGGGCAAAAGAGAGTCCGAATCATGAAAGAAGGGATCCCTCGCCTATTGATTGCACCCTGGTGAACAAAAGAGAAAACTTGATTCTCAAGGCCAAATATTTTATATAGACTAGGTATTGAAAACATATAATAGTAAGCATTATAAAATGGGGACCTTATTTCAACTTTACATCCTAAAATGATGCTGTTACGCTGGGTAATTACATAATAAATTTGTTAGGGGAATATAAAGCAATAAAAATGGTGGTAATGGTTTGTCATTTAATAGCTGAATTGTAAATGAGTTTTTCCGCATTAATGTAGCAGGTTGCTACAATTAGGAGACCATTCTTAGGGGTGTCTTTAATTTCTTAAAAAAAATGTTTCTGAGGTTCAGTATCATTAATTTCCTCATTTGAAGATGCTACATGTTTAACCATTTGAAGTCAGGGGACTTTAGGATTTTTAAGGAATGAGAACCATCTGCTCAAAAGTGTATGTGGGTGTGCATGTGTGCACTCTCACACGGAAGAAGAGCAGGCATCTTTTTCTGTGTTAATAAGTCCACCTAGGCCAACAAGGTAGCAAAGTGCCAACCCTGTGGAGTCAGGGTCTTGTAAATGATGGCTCCCAGTCAAACACCAACTAGTTACATGATCCTGAAAAGTGGCTTCATCCTCCTGAACCTCCCTCTGGAATCTTGCTGAGAAAGTGGAAGCAATCAACCAGCCACCTGATAGGGCACTGTTGCATGAGGGCCTTATTCTGTGCTAGGGATGACGTCAGCTGACACATGCACTTGGTGCAGTCCTGGCCCCGGGTGTGAGCTAAAGGGGTGACAGTTACTGCTTTTGCAGGCACCACCAGCCCGTGGTACCCTGCTCCACTCATATCTGACCTTCTTTGTGTCCTTTTTATTCAGCACCGTACTCCATTTCCAAACCTCTTCCCATATGTCCAGTCTTCCAGAATGGACAGAAATTAGGCACACTGGTCCCCCCCCCCCAAAAAAAGGACACAATTCAAAAATTCTTGCCAGTGAAATTAGGAAAACTAACGTTTAATGAATTCACACCGTGAACGCTCTCCTGATGTTGAAATTCCTAAAGCATCCTTAGGAACCCGCACTATCCTGTGTTCAGATGAAAAGTTTAAGCAACTGTCCAGTGTCCCTCGGCTCAAAGGCAGCAGAATTGGAAGTGCCATCCAGTCCTGCCCAGGGACACGCGCTCTCACTGTATGAAACAGTCACCAAACACGTAGCATTTGCAAGGCAGAGACGGGAGAGGTGGGAGCGGGGCCTGTCGGGTGGGAAGCTGAGCCAGACCCGGCCTGGTCCCGCGGATGGGGACCTGTGACCCAGCACGTCTTCATTTCTGCTGTGTCCTGCCTCTCCATTGGAAACGCCCCTGCACACGGCCTGGCTCAAATCTCTGCCTTCTCTTGAAGGGAGTGGGCCGAGGTCATTCCATTCACCGTTTCTCGGGTGACAGGGCGTTGGTCCGACTTCCGAGGACCGGGCCTTCTCCCCACCAGGGCACAGGGGTCTGGGAGAACTCTGCCCACGGCTGGGAGCCAGAGAAAGGCATGTGAACCAGGCCTGGCCAATCAGCGATGGCCATAAATCATCTCTGAACAGTGATTGGTTAAGAGATAGACATGTGACCCAAACCAGGCCAATGAGACTCCATTCTGTGATTTTATGCAAATTGCTAGGAAGTAGAGCTCTTCTTTTCTTTGGCCAGTCTGGTAGAATATGAGCAAGCTGCCCCGGGCTACCATCCCACTTGCTCACTAGACGCCCATCCGTTAACCATCTTTCTGAAATATAAGCAAGCTGCTACTTGATGATGATGATAATAATAATGACCATCTTACCACTGGGAAGGACAGCCCGTAAGTATGAGAGTGAAGGAAACACATCAGGCAGAAAGATAAAGAGAGGAGAGAATGAAGTTGCAGTGCCTAGATCCAGCCACACCTGAAGCTAATGTTTCTCTGGACTTTTCAATTACTGAGCCAATAAAAAAAACATTTTTCTTACTCACTCTGTTTGAGTCATTTGCAACCAAAACTTAATGAGGAATCTCAGTGATAATAAGAAGTCTGGGACTCATACTTTAGTGCCGTTTGTGGCTCACAGTAGGAGCCTAAGCTCTTCCAGTACTGTATATACAACATATTGGGCTCCAACCACAAGAAACACCTTAGAGCAAAAGCTGGAAATATTTGGGTAGAAAAGAACATTTGTTTATCTTCCAGCTCATGCATGGTGGATATGCAATTCTAATCTCTTTTTAAAGGGCAGCTCCTTGGAACTGGATACTGCTTAAATGCCAGGCCCAGACAGCTGCCAATGGGAACATCATCCAGTTATTATTTTTCAACAGTGGTGCAGGGGATGGATGACTCCACATTTTCTCACTGCCATGAAACAAAGTAGAGAAATACAGATTGTCTTAGCTGTAAATGTGAGCTCAGCCCCTGGAAACAACAAAGGAAGGGGAGGTGAGCAAGTGTGAACGTTGCCAAGTCCCTACTATGCATTCAAGAACGAGCAAAGAGTGTTCTATGTCCATCAATCCACTGTATTTGGGATCAGAGCTCTAGTGGCAAGCCCAACATGTCAGTGGGCTTTCTGTCACTGTAACACAATACTTGAGACAATCAACTTATAAGGACAAAAGGTTCATTTTGGCTCAGATTTGGAGGTTCTGGTCTGTGATCACTGATTGGCCCCCGTGCTTTGGACCTGTGGCAGTACAATGTGGCAGGAATGTGTAGCAGGACAAAACTGCTCACCTCATGACCTGGGAAGTGAACAAAATAAATGAATAAAAAGAGGAGGAGCTCAAGGTCTCACATCTCCCTCGAGGGCATGCACCTTGACCTACAGGCTTTCCACCAGGCCCCACATCTTAAAGGTGCCACCACTCTGGGGATTGGCTTTAACACACGGTCTCTGGGGCACATTTAAGAGGCAAGTTATAGCACGCAGATTTGCTTAGGAGACCCTGAGCAAGCCACTTAGCTGCTGCGGTCCTTGGCGACTTCATGAGGTGGGGTAGTAGCTGGCCACCACCAGGGAGCCTGGGTGTGGTGACCGGAATCTTATCTGAAGGATTCCTAAGGGCAGGTCGGGAAGCGTTCGTCAGGTGAGTTCATTAACGTCCCAGCTGTGGGTTTTCTAAGATAGACATCCGCTCCGTCTCTTGGTCCAGCCCGTGTGGCTGACGGGCAGGCCTGCGGGGCTGTTGAGCTGGGCAGCACAGCCGCTGGCAGCTGTGGACCGCAGGGGCCCAGGGCAGCCTCCAGCAAAGCATAGCACAGGTCCCCCGTGGGGCCTGCCTCCTCCTCGGTGGCAGGTGGTGGCACAGAGCTATCATGAGGACCAGCAGAGAAAGTCCACTCAGAGCCGTGGACAGTGCAGGCACACAGTGCATTCTGCCGTCATGTCTAACTGCAAAGAGCCAATTCAGATGAACGAATGAGGAAATCCCGTAGTGCATGTGGAGAACCCAGTCAGATACTCTTATGCAGCACCGGAAACACTGGAAACAGGTGCGAAGTAGAGCGGAGACCAAGCTTCAGGAGTCCTCTTGCTCTAAGGTCCCCGAACAACCTCAGCAAGTATTTTGGCCTCTCTGAGCCACCATTTCCTCCGTGGTCCAGGTAGGAATGAGGAAAGTGGGGATTAGCAATAACTGGAGTCTCCAAGTCCTAGGAAGCTGTGACTTGCGATGATCCTAAAACAAGTGTTCTTGGACTTCCGAGGGGCTCTGCCCCAGTAAGTTCACTGTAAGTTGAGAATATCCTAAGTCAACACAAGGGGACGGTGAACCCTCTCCCCAGCGCAGAAAAAGATCAAAATTCAAAACTGGGAGTCAAGTACCACTAAGTGCATGTTGGGTTTGCTCCATCCTAAAGGCCGAAAATTGCAAGTTGGACCATTATAAACCAGAGGCTGTAATTGGATATTTACATTTAATTTAAATAATCCAAACAAATAGTGTCAGAAGCCAAAGAAACAGCCCCTGGCTACACAGCTTGAGACAAACGCCCCAGACAAGGAGAGAAGAGCCCCAGGCAGGGGACGCACACCGGGCCTTGTTGTCAAGACAGTCGGACAGGCCCTCTGCTTGGCTGCGGGTGCCTCAAAGGCCAGCTTTAGGGGCAGAATCCAGGAGGGGGGGGGGGGAGCTGCAGGAGAGAGAGAGAGGCCAAGAGAACCAGCCCTGGAGGAGTCCCGAGAAAAGCCACCAAGAGCAGCAAGAACAGCAGGGACATCGAGGTGCTGTGTGCCCGGTGCCCTCGTGGGGCACGGCCACCTGGAGACTGTCCACTGTCGCTGTTATTCTTGCCCCTGCACATTCACTGCCCCTGGGAGAGCAAAGCCAAGCCCAGAGATGACCTTGTGGAAGCCGAGCGCAGGCACAAGACAGAAACCTGGGAGCAGAAACAGTGAGCATCTTCCCACTTGGGGAGAAGGACATCTGAGGAGAGGAAACGTGGGCTCTGGGGACCCTGGGCAGAGGCTCTGTACCCCACAGAGTTTGGGGGAGACCAGCCCATAGAGAAACCAAGAGGAGGCACAAGGCCCAGAGTCCCCTGCGTCTGACGTGGCCCAACAGCAGGAGAGATGTCCACGCTAGGAGTGGAGGGGACTGAGATGGCTTCACAGGCCCCCGGGGAACACAGGACAGGGCAAGAGCCGTGAGGCTGCCTGTGGGCCCAGGCACCAGCCACAGGGTTGTCCCCCGCCAGGCCATGGTTGTCCCCCGCCACGCCGTGACAGAAAGGCTTCATCTCACATGTGCAGCCTGATGACAGAAGAAGGGTGAAGTTCAGATGATGGTGACGATCGGGGGCACTGGTAACACCAGGCTGTGGACATCCGGTCCTGGCATTTGTTCATCCACAGATATTTAGCAGACAGCATGTGACCCGCTGGGCGAGGCCACGCTGGAAGCAGGGACAGCGATGATCACTACGCAGTCTGCGGGGCTTCTTCTCAACAGCGGCCACAGCGCGATGGAGGAGACAGACCCCCAAAGAACCATAGGAACAGGGTGCGTCATGGCCGCGAGGTGCAGGAAGTGGGGAGGCGCTGACCATGGGAACAAGCAGCAGTGGACACTGAGTCTCTGAGAGGCTGGGGACAGCCGTGCTGAACAGCAGGCACTCAGAAATGGGGAAACAGGAGGTGGCAGATGGAGACACACATCCAGGTCCAGTGTCCATTACCACAAATCCCAGCAGCTCATGGACTCCACCCCCAGTGCTGGCACACATGCCCCGGAGTGCCCTGCCTTCCTCTCCTGCCCAAGCCAAGGCAGAACCCTGGTGCGGAGGCTCCAAAGGCCCGGGCGAGGTCTCAGCGCAGCCTTGCCAAGGTTGCCTGGGGGTGCAGCCACCCTGGAATCTCCCTGGTATCTGACAAACTGGAATTGACCTGAGCCCTCCCTGGCCCGTGATCTTCCTCTGAAGCACCCCAATTCCTGATTCTTTTGCACTAAACCAAAGGTGGTTTGGTCTTACCACCTGCTTACCCAGGCTCCAAGGAGAAGGAAAGCCACAGCCCACCCCTAAGGGGCCTCCGGGGTCCCAGCACCTACAGCAAACTGTTCCTTCATCCTCCTGAGCAGAGCCGTCCCTGGGGCCCTCGGCTGTCAGAGGAAGGGGCACGTGAGCAGCTGGGGCGGAGAGCACATGGACCAACATGCCCAGGGGGGAAAGGGGAGAAGAGAGGCAAAACAACCCTCAGCACCTCCGCTTCTGCCAACCGCCCACAGGCAAAGCCCGGATGGGCTCTCCACCAGGTGTCCTGCCACAGGGTCCTGAGTGCAACCTGACACCCAGGGAGGGACACCATCCTCCAGGGCGGACATTTCCTCAAAGCACCATTTTAGGACAAATGGAAATAAAGAGCAGGCTGGAGGGGCGAGGGTCAGATGAAGCCGCAGCGCGCTGGCCAGCCCAGACACTGACATTGACAGAGGGCCAGGACCACTTTAGCCAAGTTCCCTTTCCCTCCACGGGTCCCGCGTGATATTTAAACAGAAGCATCGCCCTGGTGGCATTGATGTCCCCCAAACTCCTCAGAAGTGCGTCTGTCGTTAGAAAGGCTCATTTGTGGTCTCTTTCAGGAGACAAAGTGAAAACTGCTGATTAAAAAAAACATAGGAAAAAAGTCAATTGCGGCCTCCTAAAATCAGGCTACGGCTTCAAACGTGAACACTGTGATCCTGAGATGCCAAAACATCCCTTTCCCTTTCAAAGAACTGACGGTCTTGGGGCTGGGGTTGTGGCTCATTGGAAGAGCGCTTGCATAGCGTGTTGGAGGCACTGGGTTCAATCCTCAGCACCACATAAAAATAAATAAATAAAATAAAGACACTGTGTTCACCTACAATTAAAAAAAAAAAAAAAAAAAGATCTTTAATTGAGCCTTTTGCTTGAGACCATGACCTTGGTCTATGTGATGACCAACCCACGGAAGAAACCATCAAAGCCACTGGCCTGCGATGGGGCTGAGAACCACCCACCCTCAGTAAGAGGCCAGGCTGGGCCCTAAAGGTGGTTCCCTCCTCTGTTGGAATCTTCCCTTCTCTGTGGAATCTGGGGAAGGGAATCGTAGTTACTCGGGGTTAGGCTTAGATCATCCTGAGTGGTGGGTCCAGTTTCTACATCATGGTTTGCATTATCAGAATCGATTTTTTTTTTTGGCAGATGCATGCTAAAAACTGCATTTTTAAGTGGATAAAAGTGCACCATAAAAAGAAACTCATATCTGGAGCCATCAGCACATTTTCAGGAGTGTTGCAGCTAAATTGGAAGGAATGTGCACTTTTGAGATTTCTCATGTAGATGCAAATCTGTGTTCAGCAATGTACATTCAGCTCTGTTATTCCTCAGGCCCTCCCCCACCACGAATTCTACGGACATTTTAAAAAAAGACCCACACCTCTGCAGGAACAGGGTCCCTTTGCCAGTGAGATTTTCTGCTCTCAGGTCAACCTCGTTAAGCAACGTGGAGTCTCGTGTGTGTCTCCCAACACGGGCATGGACTCTGCCACCTCCCCTTTGTTCTCCCCAGTGACATCCCTCTGACTGATCAAACTGAAGAAAAGCAAGTTGGGCCTCGCATCTTCAGAGGAACAAACCGTCTGAGACTCACTCGCATCTGATCTGCCTGTTGGCTACAAAAGCTCATGCTTTAGAATGAAAGCTGGGTTTGGTTGGAAAACGGGAGCAAATCCAGCTTCTTGCCGCTCCCACCTCGCTGTTTCAACTCGACCATGAGCCCCACCATTGAAGCTCCCAGGAACAGGCTCTCCTGAGGCCCTCCTGCCCATCTAAACCTCTCAGGCACGTGACTCGGCTTGGCTGATGCATGAATCCTCTGTGTGGCTTTATGGCTTGGTCTGCATACAGGGCTGAGAGGAGAAGGGATGTAAGTGGGTTTTGATGCAGATCGCCCCTCCTTTGGCACGAGCATCAGAATGCTGAGAGTACCCACCGCAAGACACCAGATACCGTGCCCACAATGACCAGGATACTTAGCATGCACTGGACAGCTCTGATTCCTTTTGTTTTCCAGATGTAGAAGGACTGAATGAATCGCAGGCCATAGGCTCAGGTGGGGAATCAGACTCCATGCCATCTGCAAGGCAGGCGGCTCAACCCCGCTGATTCTCAGAGCACCCCCAAAAATACCCAGGAAGGTCTCTTTCTAGCACCAAGATGCAGGAAGGGCCCCCATCCCCCTGTCAATCCCCGACTCCCCGGCACGTACCAGCTGTGAGTCACCAGACCACACTGGTTGCCATGGAGATACTCATCATCCCAGTCCACTGGTCCCTGGGATGCTGCTTCCACACCAGGCATGAGGACTGGGAGAGCTTGGTAGGGCTGGGAAGCCCTCACCCTCCCCTTTGGCATCCTTGGGGCAGTGTGAGGGGCAGTGTGATGGATTAGGGTGAGAGTGCCCTGGCTTTCAGAATGCTTTTCAGGTTCAAGAACAGGGATATACTTATTCAAAGACTATCCCTCCCTCCCTCTTGATGCCCATCTGGGAGGTACTGTCTCTGCCCAAACCTACCCAGCTCTGTGATGTTCAAAGCCAGAAAGGGGCGGGTCTGCAGGCAACTCCAACTCCCCACCCTGCTCTGAGCCTCCAGGCTGGGAGACTGCGACCTCCTTGAGAAATGCAAAGGGGAAAAGAGAAAAGCAATATCTGAATGTAAACCCTTGTAACCTAGACTCCCAAATGTTACAAAGTTACACATCACGACAGTGAGGCCTGTTCTTTTGCCTGCACAATCTCGTCTTTCTTTGCTCTGACTGTCTTGCAGCCCCAGAGCTAAATATTATTCCTGAGCTAAATATTTCATCACACATTCCGTCTGCCTTCCTAGTCCCTTACTTCCTCTTCAGTGCCCCCACTTAGTTGACTGCAGGGAGAAGCACGAACCGGTAGATAACAGGTAGAAGGCAGGCACGTGAAGTTCACCGCCATGGGCATCTCACTCAGTCTCGTGAGTACGGAACATGCTGGTGGCCACAGGGAGACTGAGAGTATGATGTCGATGAAGGGACCCCAGGTGGCTTCCCAAGTATGACAAAGCCCCATGAGATAGGATAAAGATACCTCATGTATCAGATACATTGAATCGCTAAAGGGGAACAAAGTTTTGTTTTGAAAGTGCATCTGGTTTGCAGAAGTCACCTGGATACAGGGAGACAGGGTCAGAGATCTGGGCTCAGAGTCAGTAACCAGCATTCTCGACCCAGATGTTCCATGAAGAGCAGGTAAGAAAAGCCCAACCCCCAGGCTGACTCTAAATGTGCTCATCTTTGGGTCCACAGATTCCCCGGCCTCTCTTCAGCTTTAAGGGTCTTGGATGTGAGTTGCTTTTAAAATTGAAAATATTTTTAAATGCCTTCGTATGGTGCTAAGTCTGCAAACCTGGCTGGATCAAACCCCAGGCTCGTCAACCTGCCGTTGTCTACTGTGCCTGCACTGTAGACTCTATAAAACCCAGCAAACTTTATATGTATTAAAGTTTAATAGCAGTCCAAGAGTGAGTAGGCGATAAGAGATGTGAACAGTACCTAAGGGGTGTTTTATTCATGTTGATTCTCATATGTATGATAAATAGTTCCTGTGCCTGATTCTTTGATGAGAGTAGGTTCTTAAAGACCTCGGCCAGGGGAGCCCATAAGGAAAACGGAAATCATCCACCATAAAAGAAAGAGGTAAAATATTCATATATTTCTTTGGGGACCCAGCAGGGTATAAAAAGAGACTGCCATTTTCAACTTGGCCAGACATATTTACCATGAATGCACTAGTACAAACCTCATGCTGGGGGAGGCTCAGCAACATTGCATGGCCCTTGGATAGCCGCACACCCAGCAGGGGCTCTAGGGTCACAGTAGATGACGCATAGACCTGTGTGTCTGGGTTGTCCCATGTATGGGACATTGACATGTGCTTGAATACAGGTATGCATACATAGGCATGTGTGTATGGAATGTATAAATAACACATAGGTGGTCTGGCTGTGGTACCCTGCTTGTGAGTTAGCTTCTTGGTTGTCTTTTAGAGCATAGATCCGTAAACTTTTCCTGCAAAAAAGTCAGATAGTAAATATTTTAAGCTTGTGAGCCATCAGGTATTGGTTGTACCTACTCAATCGGCCATTGCAACGTGAAAGCAGGCATACATGGTGTGTAAATGTTCTCGTGTTTCACTAAAATTTTATTTATGCACACTGAAGTTCAAATTTCATACACCATTCACCTGTCACAAAATAGTATGCTTCTTTTGATTTTCAAAATCCATTTCAAAATGCAAACACAATTGTCACTTCTCAAACCATACATGCACAGGTCAGCTTTGGCCCAAGGGTCATGGTTTGCCAATATATAATTTAGAATGCCATTTCCCAAAGAGACAAACAATTGGAGACACTGTTTACGTTGCCAGATCAGTCTACAAAGGTCAACTCAATCCATGAAGAATCCAAATTATAGTGTGTGGAGCGGCTAATATTTTGTACTGTTTAGGCCAGGCACGGTGCTAAGCTCTTTTTTTTTTTTCATTGCTCCTCTTGATGCTCAGTACAATCTTATGGAAAAACAGGTTTAGATAGCGGAAGTGGTTTGTCCATCTCAGCTAAGAAGCTGCAGGACTGGGTTTGGATGGAGGTCTTGGGATCTTGGAGCTGTGGTATTTACAGCCAGGGCCTGCTCAGAAGGCAGGGGGTGGTGCCAGGTACTTAGTAAACCCTCAGGACACATCGGCGAGCATGATCCTCATCATTATTACGAACGGTACTACGTCAGCCCCTCTAAATTACCACTTATGGTACCATTTCCTCATCCTGAGTTCCCACCTGGGATGTCCCAAACATTTCCCTCTTCCCTGGCTTTCAACACCCCCACGGTGACATTTAGCAATAAAGATGGAAATTCTCCTGTGTGGGTAGGACTCATTCTCTTTAATTATCCACACTCAGACAAGTCAATCACATTTCCCAGTTGCTCCAAGTCAGGGAACAAAAGGTGAAGAGGCCTCTTTTGGCAGCAGAGCCTGGGGAAGCTGTGTTGAGACCTTCTGCTGCCCGGTCCTGCTGTCTGAGCCACGTAGCCACAGAGCAAGGCAGTGCGTGCAGACGCAGCTCACAGCCGTGCAAAGTCCGCGGGGCTTTCAGAAGGGACTGTTCCCGTTCCCTCGTCTGCACCACCAGTGATATTTTAGTATTCGTGCAAGCTACAGGGTTTGCTGAGAACAAAGAATGCTCAGATGGGTCACAGCTAAAATTGACAACTTCAAATAAGCAAAGATTTAAGTGAGTATTTTTGTCCCTCCTTCAATTTTTATCTCACTCTCGGCTCCAGCTTTCTTCCAGTCTCCTGGTGGTGCATGTTCTTTAAATGGACCCTCTGTCATTCTGGATGCCAAAACCTCCTTCCCCTGGGGCACAGACAGCTGACTAGACCTCAGATGTCCCGCCACCACCATCCCGCTGTACCCAGCTTGAAAGCGATCACCTGTCAACCACAAGTGGTTCTCTCCTGGTGTCATTTGGGGTAATAGGGCAGAGCCCCTGCTGACATCTTCCTGGTAATGTCACCTAATTCACCTAGGACTAAGCCACTCCCCCATCTGCATGTAGTGAATCGAATCATGAACTCAGAGGCTCATGAGCCAGAACCTAGCATTACATGAGAAACCATCCAAACCCGACTGGATCACTGTCTCCCCTTCCCCTTCTCCATATCTCCTCTCTCTCTCTCTCTCTCTCTCTCTCTCAATCCCTCCCCCCCCCCACCTCTCACTCTTCCTCCCTCTCTCCTTGCAGCCTCTCTGGGTAGCTGGCCGGGCTTGCCCTAGCATGGCAGCTTTAGAATAGCCTCTTGTAAGGCAAGTTAGGGCTCCAGGCACAAGTCTTCCCAAAAGACAGGAAGTGGAAGCTTTCCGTCTTTTCCAACATGGGCCTGGAACCTGGCACGACATCGTTCATTCCCGCTGTACTCTATGGTGGAAGCAGACATGGAGCCCACCCGGGTTCAGGAGGAGGTGGATCCCCCTCTCCACAGGGAGAATGTCGAGGACCCTGCAGCCTCTTCAATCCCCACAGGCGGGTGAGAACCCAGGAGTCCGCTCAGCCAGCTCCTCTGTGTGACCAGGACACCCAACAGGAACCAATTAGAGTAGAAAAGTCTATTTGGGCTCATGGTATCCGAGGTCTCAGCCTTTGCTCACTCCTTTGCTCTGGACCCCTCTGGGGGGAAGGAAAGCTGTCAGTTCACGGCACCAGGGCGCAGAGAGAGCGCTTACAGCAAGGAGCCAGGGGTGCTACAGGGCCAAAGGCAGCCCCCAGTGACCTCCTTCCTCCACCCACACCCTACCCACCTATACTGATGACCCATGAATTCCCTCAAATTATTAACCCATCAAATGGATTAATCCAGATCAGCTCTTGCAATCTAACTGTTTGACCTCTAAACATTCCTACCTTGTCTTACGGGTAAGCTTTCAGAGGGCACCTTACATCCAACCATAACACCCTTTGAAAGTGGTTTCAACCTATGTTTTAGCAATGAGCAAAGCCCAGGCTGTGCCTAGAAGTCCCTGGGTAGCTGAAGACTTGCTGCCTTTCCAGAGCGGCACGTTCCAACTTGGCACATCACCTCTTAGCACTGCTCTCCAACTACAAAGAGCGCTCTTCTACCTTTCATACCTTCCAAGACAATTCTGCTGGCTCCTCTAGTCTCCCTCCCTCTGAGCCATACCCCAAGTTCTTCCTGTGTCTTCTGCCAAGTCTCCCCCTCCCTCCACTTCTCTCCTCTGATCACCTCTGTTTTCTTCATGTCCTTTTTGAAATGCAAAACAGGAAAATGTTGACTCAGAGGAAAGTGGGCCCTTCCCCTCCCCTCCCCTCCCCTTCCCTTCCCTCCCCTCCCCTTCCCTTCCCTCCCCTCCCCTCCCCTCTCCTCCCCTCCCCTCCCCTCCCCTCCCCTCCCCTCCCCTCCCCTCCCCTCTCCTCCCCTCCCCTCCCCTCCCCTCTCCCCTTCCCTCCCCTCCCCTCCCCACCTCCCCTCCCTTCCCATCTTCTAGGAGCGAAGTCAGGATGGGGATATTATTTTGAGTGATGTGTTAGTCTGTCTGTCTTGCTCATGCTTCCTTGACCCTGTTCATGAGAAGCACCTGAGACGGCTGGGCAAGGGTCAGGATGGCCGCACCAGGAGGCAAAGGGGAGGAGGGAGCTACGGTGCCGCAGCTGGCTCTTGGTTTCAGATGTTCCCGTCCACCTTACATAATGGTCTTGAAGTAAGGACGTTGTGAGAGAAATAAGTGCCTTCAAAATGCCAGCACACGGCGTGGGTGGGACCCAGAGCCTCAGCGAAGAGAGGCCAGTTCAGAGGAGGGAGGCGGGGGTCTGCACAGACTGAGGGGAAGGAAGAAGCTGCCCTCGCAGGTCCCAGGGTTAGAAACAGGAAGGCTCAGGGGCTCCAGGGCTCCTTCTTTTCCTTGCTGCTCGGCACAGATGGGGACATCCCAACCCTATTAGAGACACTCCATATCTGGGTGGTAGTGCCAGGACAGAAGGTCAGCCATGGCCATGGGGAGGTGGAGATGAGCAGGCCAGGGTCTGCCGTGTGCAGCTGCAGCTGTCACTCCCAAAACACACAGGTAGTCGGGGGGACCTTAGGAGACCAGAATCAGCGTGTCAAAGGTGAAACCACCTGGTCAAGTGCCGTGACAAGGATCACGGACATCAGGCGTAGATGACACATAGCCCAGCATCCAAAAACCTCAAGTGGCCGTAGCTGCATCTCTGCCATACCCAGGACTGGAATCCTTGGGCCAAGGGAGGCCCTCACTGGTGGAAAACAGCAGAGACACAGGAAGGTAGGCTGGTCACTCTCCCCCAGTGCCAGGAGGACACGGGGGCTCCCTCTGCCCAGGTACATCCTAGCAAGAGGAGGAGCAATGAAGAAAATGGACACTTACCCAGAGGAGACAGAGCCCTGCCCACCTGCACTGGTGGAATGCGGCCTCCACGCAAGATAAAGACACTTCAATTAGGACACATTTTGGTTTTGCACATCCAAACCCCAGAGTGCAAATTTCTCATCCTCTACAGAGCCCAAGACCCAATTTTGGCAGCCAACCTGTCGCTTCTAGAAGCTTCTGTAGGAGATACAAACAAATCTTTCTAGATCTGAGCTTCTCCCAGGCCACCAGAGACAGACTGTTATACAGGATTCCCTCCTCTGTACTGCAGAAGCCACAAGGACTTCCAATCAGACCCGTGCAGTGTGTCCTCGCCTGTATGAAAGTCCACCGCCCCCTCACCAAACTCCACCACCAGATAACGGCGCTGGAAATCAGTGGCTGCTAAAACTCCGGCAGAATGTGTCATGAGGATCATGGTGTGGAGCCAGCATTGTAATCTGAGAAGTGCTTCTCAAGACCAAGGCTTTGGGGAGGCCCTTCTGGGCAGACTGGGGTGATGGGTGGTGAGAGGAAGAAGCCCAGAAATGAATCAGTGGAAGGTGGCAGTTGACAGCCTGGTCCTGGGCCCCAACTTGCTAACTGCAAAATATTGGTTAATTTAATTATCTTCCCATGCCTCCTGGTTTGCCTTTTGTATGCAATTTATCTCCCCCTCCCCCTCCTCCGCCTCCCCTCCCCTCCTCCCCCTCTCCTCCTCCTCTTCTCCCCCTCCTCCCCCCTCCTCCTCCTCACCTTTCAAAATACCTGACATGGGCAACTGAATAGCAAGCGAAGCTTTGGAATGGAAACTGATATTAACAGACAAACAAATAAACACGGTTATGAGGTTTACTATTTGCAAAACTTTTTCTTATTTAGGGCAGTGATTTTCGTTTCAAGTTACATTTCCTGGGTGCCTGAGGATCCCTGTGTGTCCCTGGAGCCTCCCGCTGGGACAGGGAATGAGATAGGGAAGCTGCCAGGGAGTGCAGGACTCCCGTCTCCCATCATGATCTCAATCTGGGCAGCAGCGTGGCCACACAAGCTGCGTCCACAGACCAGAGTCCCTTCATTTAAACAAACAAAACAAAGTTGCAAACTCATTGGTTCCAAGAAAGCAGAGGGAGGAGCGAGGACGAGGTGAGCTGTTTGCGGACATGTGTCACCTTACTCTTCCCTTCCACCGGGCTCGTGGGCTCCCTGGGTCATGCCTCAGCTCCACAGTGCAGGGCCAGGGTCCTCGACCCCATTTGCCGGAGCCCAGACCTGCCCACCCCATGATGTTTCCCTGCGGCCATGACTCAGGCAGACGCTGGAGAGAGATGGAATTCACAGTCCAGGAAACTTCTGGAGCCTGGCTGCCTTAGTTCCAAAAGGCAGCGCTTGTCATTACTCTTCCATGAACTGCTTTCTCGGTTGAAAACATGTATTTTTTAAAAGGCTTAATTTCTCTCCTTTCTCAAAAATGAGCATCAAGTCGTAGCTGCAGCCTGGCACCTTGAAAGAGAGAGAGAGCACTCTCGTTGTTATACTTCACAGAATTCTTAATAATACAAAAATGGCCCAGAGCACTTCACGCTGAGTTATGAAGTCATTAGCATTTCTGGGACAAACACAATACCCCAGGACAAGTTATTAGACAGACCTTAATGGGGGGAAAGGTAGATACGTGGAAAAGGCCCCATGTCTAGCAACACCACAAAAAAATTCACCTGTTCCTCGTGGAAGGCAGCAGAACCCTCTCTGCACCCCCCACACAAACTGTGTGGCCTTTTCTCCGCCAACCGGCTCGGCATATTGGATATTGGTAAAATTTTAAAGAATCAGCACCTTGGTGCCCCAAGGCCGGCAATCTTTCCAGACTCTCAGCTCTGCGTTCTGCCTCAAGGTCCCTGGTATTTATGATCATGTCGGCACCCAAATGGCTGCTCCCCCCTCCCACAGTCCAGCAGACCCTAACAAATCTTATCTGGCAGCGCTGTTTGCTTTTAAATTAGCAGAGGAATCCATCACGTGCGCTCCCTACTTCCCTCCCCACGGCTCCAGCGCCCACCTGTCCTTCACAATTATGCTCAGGTGTCGCTCACTGCACAGAGATTTCCAAACAGCAAGGACTCAGGTGATCCTCCCTCTGGATGAACAACTGGCACATTTTACCAGAAAAAAAAAATTTTTTGAGGGGGGACTTAAGTTGGCCCTACCTGGATTGTCCTGTAATTGCAGGTGTCTGCTCACAAGAATCGGAGCCCTGGGGAGTGGTCATTCGGCTGGCCATGAGCATCCCTGCCTCCGGCTGCATCCCCGACCAACACAGACAAACATTCCTGAAGTTTCTAAGTGGCTCAAAGCTCTGTTTCCCTATGAGTGTCCCTTCCCCCAGATGGTGCTGGGGTTGAGTTCTCCCTAGGACTCAATAAAACACCTGGCAGAAAGACGAGGTCAAGGAGGGAGATGCTCCCCGGACCAGGATAAGCCCACTCTCCCCTCCTGTACCTGTGGCGGTACCACTAATTGGCGTGGCACCCCGTCCTTCTCAATAAAGTGCTCCAGTAGGCCATTTTCAGTTCCTGCTGATGCATGATTAAAAGCCATAAGCCATCTCCAGGACAGTCCCTGGAAAGCAACCCAACTCCAAGTGCACGTGATTCTTGAAAAGTCAATCGAAACCGTAGCACTGTCCAGGGCACAGGTCTTCACCATTACCAGCTCCTCCAGCCACAGCGCAGGATCTAGACTCCTCCCCAGAGCAGTGAGCTGCAGTTAGGGCTGTATGCACCATGCAATTCTCAGCAAGGGCTCCACCAATTAAAACCCAGTGTCATGCGTATTTTGAAACTCACTTAGGAGAGCAACTGTGCCCCTCTTGTCCTTTGGGCCCCCAGAGCCCACCCTGACTTCACCGGACTCCATTTCCCATCAGAGCATCCTGAATCCCCCCTCTTCACACACCCCCACTCCTCAGACTAAAGCCCCAGTTTGGAAACCTGTTGCTCCAACTCTAACCCTCTCTTCCCTCAGTCAGTGAACACCCTCCCTGTCCTCTCTGGGACTTCTCCTGGCCTGGCTGGCCACCTGATCCACGAGCTCCCATTCAGAGTACACGGGTTAGTGCAGGCTGCCCTCCTCCACACTGCCCTGCCCAGCCTCCCGGCTCCTGGATTTGTCTGTTACAATGTCAACAGTGATCGTCTTCAGCTGCACAGAGCACGGCCATCAAGGATACCTGCTTTCCTGTTGTGGGGAAAATTAAGAGCCCAGATCTCCCAGGCAACTTGATGAAAACAGGATGGCCTATAAATATTTGTTAAATGAAATGACCGAATGCTCTCTGGACCAGCCACCGCAATCTCTTAATTAACTTGAACCAGAACTTCTTAATAATCAGTGTGGGCTAGCAAAGGCATCCGCGGGGCAGAGCCTCTCCTGCTAGCGTGGATGACAGGCAGCTCCGAGCATGTGCTTCATCCCAGTCTGGACTGGGTCACGAACGATTTGCTATTGACAATGACCGAAGGTCCAACACCAAGTAGTAACTTCTTCTCTTTCTGTCTAAATTCGTTTGGAATGGATTTGGCTGTCTGTGCCATGATGTCTACTTACCCCCCATTTACCTACACCTTTGTGAGTGGAGAGAGGGGTACAGCTGTACAAGACAGTGCTCAAGCCAACGTCCCTCGTCACAGGTCGGGGAGCGTGGCTGAGGCTCAGGAGGCACCAGCTTTCCTTGGTTTCCGTAGACCTGTGATTTACCCTTTCGAGAAGAGACCAACAGTTGCCAGATGTGTGTGCCTTGGAGCTGGTCCCCACTGGAACCACAGATGTCACTCCTGACATTGAGCTGGGCAGATTGGGTCGTGTTAAAACTCAGGGCTCAGGTGTCTGAGAAGCAAGGAACAAGAAGAGCTTCGATTCTTTCTCCATAAGAGGTCGAGGTTCACCACTCCAGCTTCTGTGTATCCCTCCGGTGTTCTGTCCTTTCCAGACTCCGAATCTTCAGGCCGCTTGCTTTCATCAGCCTTCCGTCACTGTAACAGCTGCCGGAGAAAATCAACTTAGAAGGAGAAAAGGTTTATCAGAGCTCACTGTTTTGGAGACTCCATGGACCCGCAACAAGGCAGAGCATTATAAGGGGAGACGTTGTAGGAGAAGCCCACTCACCTCATGGCCAGGATGAAAGACATTCTCCTAAAGGCTTGCCACCTCCCAATGGTGCCTTGAGCTGGGAACCAAGCCTTTAACCCGTGGGCCTCGGAGGGGTACACAAGGTGCAAACTATTGCACTGAGGGATTGAATGTTGACTTCTATTTCATTTTAATCCCCACACATTCTACTTTACATGGAGAGCCATCTGTGGCTCATGGCTACCACGTTGAACAGCACAGAGTCATCTGATGGGTACTAACCAGCTATCACCTGGCCCATTTTGCAGAGGAGGTATCCAGGAACTCCAAGGATGGGCATCTCTGTGGGGACAAAGAGGACCTTAAAGTCTAGTTGGATCACTCTGATAAGAGACTTGCTTATTAATGAGACATCCAGGCTTCGATCTTGGCTTTCACTGACCACATCAAAGGTACGCATTTAAGAACGGGGACTTTGAAGCTCAGGTCACATGTTAGATCTCTAACCAAGTGGGTACTAACCTGCGTTTCTCCAGCCCATCTAGGAGTCTAGGTTCCGCCGCTCATTCCCAGGAACTTGAGTCCAGTCCCTTGAATTTCTGAGCCTCAGTTCCTAGCGTGCCTGTAATGAGGATGATCATACACGTAATCACCAGGGGGGCAGGAAAGCCTAGAAGATGCTGAACATGCCGGAAACTCCAAAGTGCTGGTCACATGCCAGTTCTCATTTCCCACCCTTCTGGGTCTCCTGTTCAGTCTTTACCCTTGTCTCTGAGAACACAAGGTTCAACCTGAGGAACGGTCCAGGGACCGGAGTGTCCAGTGTCCTGGTAATCTGGTGGGGTTGTACCCTCATTTTCAAGACATTTGGGGTGAAAGATATGAGAAGCCATGCAGATTTGCACAAGTAACAAAGTGGGGGGTTATCTTGCAGAAGGAGGTATCTAGGGAACTCCAAGGGCCGGCATTCTATGGGGACAAAGGTGACCTTAAAATCTAGCTGGATCCCATGGAACACGACGAAGGGACTTGCTCATTAAAGACTGGCCAGGATCCGAGACATCTGAGTTTAGATCTTGGCTTTCACTCACCACATCAAAGATAAGCATCTAAGAACAATTCAGGGAACCGGAAATTATAATTTTCCATCTAGACTCAACTGTGTGATGAGTTGTTATATTAGACAAATTACTTTTTAGCGTGCTTCCAAAAATCGCTTTTTATCTTGCTTCAGTTTATTTTCTGAAAACAGGCATGACCCAGGGTCATAAGGAATATGACTTGAAGGAATAAATGAAGCAGGAAGAAATGTTAGGCTGAGGGACCCTGGTGCTCCAAGCCACTGAGGTCATTTTAGAAGACTGAAAGAAAAGCATTTATCAACACACTGATCCCTTGTGAACTAGGCCCCTTTCTTGCTTAACGTGGGGGTGATGGTCCAAATATTCTCCATGTAGAATGGCAGTGGCTTTCAGACAGGTCCACCCACCCGGACCAGGGTCCTGCGTGCCCGCTGTTGACCAGGAACTTACCCTTCAGTAGCTACATTAGGGGAACTGAGGGGCCGGGAAGGGGATCCTCTGGACATACTTATTTACTAAAAATTGCAGAAGTAGTTTAATGTTTTAACAAGCAGAAACTATGCCAGGGTCTATGAATTAAAAAGCAGCCTGGTGATTTGACACCAACATGAAGTCCTACACCCCTTCACCCCCCAAAACTGAAACAACTACTTTGTCAGTCTCTTGCTCTGCAGAATTGCAAATATAGTAACTGACAGACGATTTCACAAAGTCAATAAAAATGATGTGTAAGAATGACACCTATCACACTCCAGGCAAGCTACTGACCACCAATGACATGGCAGAATTAGACCAGGCTTTGTTGACCAAAAAAAAAAAAAAAAAAAAAAAGATGCTAGGAAAGAATCTTCAAAAGAGAACAACTGTGAAAAGCAACCTGGTGTCCTCCCCTGGATCTGCAGCCAAAGAAGGCCACCGTGGGAAACTGGTGAAATCTGCAAATGGATGGAGGTTGATGTCTTAATTCTGACAAATGATCCCGAGGCTCACACCTCAACTCAGAGTGAAGACCAGATGGAACTCTTTCTACCGCCTTTGTAACTTTCCTGTACATCTAAAAGTTTTCCAAAATAAAAAAGAAGGAATGTCCAGGTTGAGGTGGCTCATGGAGCCCGGGATGTTGGCAGGACCCGGCTGCCTTTGTGATGGGTACTGTGTGTGAGTCTGATGTGAAGGGCAGGGTGCGTAGTTCTAGTTGGATGGGGAAAATATGCCAGATTTTATTTTAAATCCTCCCCCGATCCATCTTCTGTTAATTCCCAGAGTCAGTACCTACTTCTCGTGAGAATCTCAATTTTGCTGAACATGAGATAATTAGTTCTCGGACGTCTGGATTTCATTTTTCAAGATGAACTCTAACCCTCGTCATACAAACGCCCTGCCATTGCTTAACACCCCCACCATGAAGATTCGCACTTTCAGCCACCTTTGTCTGGTCCCAATGATGTCTGGCAAAGTGGATCCCCTGCCCACCCACCTCTGTGTGTGTAAACTGACCCCCACCCCCAGCTCTCTAAGTAGGATTCTCTGTGTGGCCGGGGAGAGTGGGGGGCCTAAGCCGTCCAAAGGAGCCTCAGTTTCTCTACATGATGAGGCATGGACAGACCCTAGTGGCGTTGCCAAGTAAAAGGTGACATCACTTTGCTTCACCATCCCCAGGAGACCTTGGGTAAATTCCACATGTTGCAACTGTGTTTTGGATGAGTTGATTTTGTGATGGGTCTTTTTAAGACCACGTGTTGACTGAGATCTTCCAAGGGAATACCAAAGGACAGGCACACAGGAAGTACGCCCAGGAAAACCCGCCGTTCTGGTTCCTCTAAAGAAGTCAAGGCTCGGAGATTTTAGGTGACACTGGCTCTCTTTTTTATCTGACTTGTTGACATGGAGCAGAATCATCAAATAAAGTCTGCAGTCCATGCCCTTCCACTGGCAGACCCTTTGCAACCTCTAAATTGGGCAAATATTAAAACTTGGGCTGAACTTAGAGGTTCCTGCCATTTTGGAAAACAAATTTACTCATCCTAATAGGACGGAGCTCTTCCTTCTCCTCTCTGCATTTGCAAATCCTGGTCACCGCCTATTTATACACATCCAAATCCATACACATCTGTATCTAGGGAGCTAGATTCTAGCTCCTACTTTGGTTTTCCGCATTCCCTCCCCTCTCTACTCTTTAAAAACATTAATGATCAAGTCCACAAGGAGCGGGCTTTTAGGTACATAGCAGATGCAAAGTCTTTGCAAGAAGTTGCATTATTTCTAAGGAGGAAGCCGCAGACCCTGAAACTATGTACGGTCAACCAACTCAGGGGCACAAGCCCCTCTTTTTCAAAGAGCATATTCAAAAGCAGCTACTGTATTTTTGAGGTTTTGAGTAATCTGTCAACAGATATCAAGTTAAGCACAGCCATTTATCTTATGCTTCTGCTCCCACCAAGGACAAATTAGATTGCTACATGTGAAGCCGTCTTTTCAAATGGACAGATTCCCAATGTAATGAATGGGTCAGGCCCCGGGGGGGGGGGGGGGCCGGGACTGATTTCTATGACATCATTTCTTTCTCAGGGCATGTGAATGTGTGTTTCTCCCATTTTCATTCAGAAAAAAGCTTTGAGGTCAAGGCAAGTTGGGTCCCCCACAAGTGGGCGTGAGTCCTCAATGTGCGTTTTCTGGAAAGGCATTTGGGGAAGCAAAGGGACCAGGATGCGATGCAGCATCCCCTGGTAAACCCACAGCCCTGAGTCCACCCCCTGAGCGTCCTCTTAATCCGACCAAGTGTTCAGAGACTAAATGGGATTTGCTCGAGAAGGGCTCCAGCATTTCAGGAGGCCTGGCCTCCAGTGGGGGCAAAGCTCGTTCCTATCTGAGACCAACACCTCCCTGCTCTGTCCAGTGCTCCTGTCCATTTCCGGCCCCCGAGTTATGGGTTCTAATCCCACTTGATCCTCAGTTTCAACTCCACAGGAAAAAGACATTTGTTTTCTGCTCCTGGGATTGAAAGGTCAGATGGCCGCTGGGTCTCATCTTGACAGGTGGCCTTCACGGTCACTTTGAGCACTTTTATCTGATGGCCAAACTTCCCCTCCTCTGCATGACAGCCAGAGAGTGGGACTTCAAGGCAGAGGCCTGGTGAGGCTCTTGTCAGCCTCCCCAACCTCAGAGTCATTTCCTCCAAGCACAGGGTTTGGGAATTTATTCCAGAAAACTGGTCCTGTGCTCTATATCCCAGAGGGTGCCCTCACCTAGAAGCTCAGTTTGCTCACACAAACCCCATCTGAGCCTGAGGATCACAAACATGATGCTCGACAAACGAACCAGGTGAAGACCCAGAAAGTCAAACATAAATAAAGCTACGTTCCCCCACTTATAGCTTTATACTTTTATTAGTGCTTGGTAATTACACAGCGCAGCAGGGTTATACAGGCACATAACATAATTAATTCCCCCGCACCCCCCTTTCCACCTCCCTCCCTCCCCATGTTCCCCTTTCTATATTCTTCTGGTCTTTCTTTTATGTATCTACATATAGTTTTCCACTGGTGCATTATGATTATACATAAAAGGGGGATTCCTTGTGTTATATTCATACATGCATCTGGCTTTTTTTTTTTTGGTACCAGCAATTGAACTCAGGGGGAATTAACCACTGAACGACGTCCCCAGCCCTTTTTACATTTATTTTGAGATAGGATCTGTATAAGTTGCTGAGGCTGGCTTTGAACTTGAGATCCTCCTGCCTCAGCCTCCCGAGCCACTGGGATTACAGGCACACCTGGCTGCATATGGCATAATTTGGTGGATTCTGTTCCCCAGTTCTTCCCTCTCCCCCTCCCTCTGGGCCCTCTACCTCTCATGAGAGTCCCCACATTTATTTTGTTCCTTTTTTTCTCTCAAGCTTCTGCATATGAAAGAAAACTTTTGACCCTTGACTTTCCGAGTCACTTAGCATGCTATTCTCCAGTTACATGCATTTACCCACAAAGGACACAATTTCATTTTTCTTTACTGCTGAGCAGAACTCAGCAGTAAATGTACGCATCACATTTTCTTAATCTGTTCATCTGTTAATGGGCCCCTGGGCTGGTTCCATAACTTGGCTACTGAGAATCGTGCTGCTGTAAACACGGAAGCCTTTATCGCTCGAGTGCGCTGACTTCACTTCTTTGGGGTAAATGTCAAGGAGTGAAAGAGCTGAGTCACAGGATGTTTCCTCTGCTAGTCTGCTGAGGAATTTCCATGCTGATTTCCACAGTGACCGTACTGATACGCAGTCCCATCCCACAACGTGTGAGTGTTCCTTCCCCCTCTCATCCTCACCAGCATTTACTATTATTTATATTCTTGATGGCTGCCATTCTGACTGAGGTGAGATGAAACCTCAGTGTAGTTTCCATGGGCATTTCCCTGACGGCTAATGACGTCGAAGCTGTTTCTTGACCTCCAGGTCAGCTTCAGTGTGGACTGGACAGGTGAGGAAACAGCAAACAAGAAACGCTGCTTAAAGTCACAGTCATTGCCCTGCATAACTCTAGGGGGCGCTGCTCACATGGTCTGGAGCAATGCATTGCTCAAGCTGCCCAGCCATGAGTGGCAGTCCTGCTACTGAGCATGGAAACGATGGAAAGAAAGGGAAAGGAAATTAGCATTTGAGGGGATGCCAACTGTGCTAGCTTCCTGTTACTATGATAAAATACCTGAGATCATTAACTCATCAAGAGAAAAGGGTTAGTCGCTTAATAGTGCTGAAGTTTCCGGTCCGTGATCAAGTGGCGTCTGATGAGGCAGCACATCAAGGCAGCAGCTCATGACAGAGCGAAACCACTTGTATCACCAGCCAAGGAGCAGAAGGAAGACTGGGTGGGCCAGGTCCCCAGGTCCCCTCTGGGGACATGTATTCAACAACCTAAGAACCTTCCACTAGCCCCACTTCCGGAAGGTACCAGCCCTTCCCCACAGCACCACCCTGGAGACCAAGCCCTGAATGCATGAACCTTCTGGGGACACTTTCCAAACCACATTTACAAGATGTCAGTGCGCGTCACTGGCCAACAGCAGGAGAGAAGCACGGGCTGGTAACTAGCTGGGTGACCTTGGACAGCCTTGATGTTTTTAAGCCTGTTACTCATCTTTAAATGGGCTGTACAGCCTGTGTCCGGAAGTATTTTAAACATGGTTTACCACAAACACCGTGTGATTCTATGGAGATGGAAGTTAATGGTAATCCACATCTCCGGAGGTTCTCAGTAGCATTTGAGGTACCTTGATTATGGAGTCACCCCCCGGGACGGCTGCAGGAGCCCTTCAAAGTCTACGCTGGAGGGCTTGCTAATCAGCATCAAGGACGTTAATTTGGTAGTATCTTTCTTTTTTTACATTAAAATGAGCATTCTTCAAGACATGTGATCGGTCAGAAAGACTGAAGGGACCTGCCACCCTTGATCCGTGATTTGCCCGAGTTTGGCCTGACCAGTCCCAATGCCTGAAGAGCACCCTCAGCTTCACCAGGCCCCTGGCTGTGCTCTGCGGGAGCTTGACCCCTGACCCGTGAACAGTCAGTTGGCTGCTCCCAGGGTGAGCCACTCGAGGGCACCCAACAAAGAGCTGGAAGACAGAGCGAGGCAGTGTCACTGTCCCCTGCACACAGGACCCCAGTGCCACTCTTAGCAAAGCATATCAGCTCATGAAGAAGTGGCCTCCCATCATGTACCTCTGTCTTCACGCTCCTCAGGCAGGGCACTGACATCCAGAAAACATGAGAACTCAAAAAAAACTCAACACCCAAATAAAAACCACCCTCAGTAAATGGGCAAAGGAACCGAACAGCCGCTTCTTAAAAGAAGGAATGTGAACTATCAACAAGTAGATGAGAAAGTGTTCAACGTCTCCGGCAGATACAGAAACGCAAACTGAAACTGCACTGAAATTTCAAGAAACATTAAATGTGGGTGAGGACGTGGGGAAAGACACACCGTACATTGCTGATAGCCCTGGAAAGTTGTTCAGCCAATAAAAAGAATGAATGTCCAGGTTGAGGTGGCTCTCGGAGCCCGGGGTGTTGGCAGGACCCGGCTGCCTTTGTGATGGGTACTGGGTGTGAGTCTGATGTGAAGGGCAGGGTGGGTAGTTCTAGTTTGATGGGGAAAATATGCCAGATTTTATTTTAAATCCTCCCTCGATTCGTCTTCTGTTAATTCCCAGAGTCAGTACCTACAGCCACTCTGAAAAGCAGTCTGGGGATTCCTCAAAAAAGGGAATGGAACCCCACTTGACCCAAGGACCCCCTCCTAGGTATATGTCCAAAGTATTTAAAATCAATCATCCTACAGTGACATAGCCACAATGTTTATAGCAGCTCAATTCACAACAACTAAGCTGTGGGGCCAAGCTAGGTGCCCTTCAACAGATGAATAGGTAAAGAAAATGGGGTACATATACATGGTGGAGTATTACTCAGCCATAAAGAATGACTTTATTACATTTGCTGGTAAATGGAAGGATCTGGAGACTATCATGCTCAGTGAAATAAGCCAATCCCAGAAAACCAAGGGTCAAATGTGTTTTCTGATATATGGAAGCTCACCCACAATAAGGCGGGTGGGGAAAGAATAGGCGTTAGTGCATTAGACAAAGGGGAATGAAGGGAAGGGAGGGGATGGGAATGGGAAAGACGTGAAATGAATCTGCCAAACCTTCCTGTGTACATATAGGAAGACACCACAGTGAGTCCCACCATCACGTACATCCACAAGAAATTAATTAGAAATAATAAGTCTGGATGAATGGCAGAAATGTAGAGAGAAGGGAGTGGGGGGGGAGAGGGAGGGGAAGGAGAAGTTACCAGGGGCTGAATGAACAAGAGAGATTCCACGCATTTATAATTGTGTCAAATGGACTCCACAAACTCAGAAACTCAAAGGTCGGATGTTTTCTCTCAAAGGCAGAAGCCAGAGTAAGATAAAGGAAAGGGGGGAGGGAAGGACAAGATCACATGAAGAACCAACCAAATACGAGTTAACGGACAAGCCACAGGAGGGTAGGAGGGGAAGGAGAGGGGAGGGAAGGTGGGAGGGAGAAGGGGGGTCACGAACTGAAATCCATTTCCACGGGGGTCTGAGCTTGTGGGGGTGAACCCAGCTCCCAACTACTATGTGTAACAAGGAAGGGAGGGAGGGAGAGAGAGAGACAGACAGACAGAGAGAGAGAGGGAGGGAGGGAGGGAGGGAGGGAGGGAGGGAGAAAGAGAGAAAGGGAGGGAGGGAGGGAGGGAGAGAAAGGGAGGGAGGGAGAGAGAGAGAGAGAGAGACAGACAGACAGAGAGAGGGAGGGAGGGAGGGAGGGAGGGAGAAAGAGAGAAAGGGAGGGAGGGAGAGAAAGGGAGGGAGGGAGGGAGAGAGAAAGGAAGGGAGGGAGGGGGAAAGAAGGAAGGAAGGAAGGAGGAAAGAAAGAAAGAAAGAAAGAAAGAAAGAAAGAAAGAAAGAAAGAAAGAAAGAAAGAAAGGAAGGAAGGAAGGAGGGAGGGAGGGAAAGAAGGAAGAAAAGAATTAAAAATTTTAAAAATCCACACCAAAAATGACCTCCTACCCCTGGGTGGGGTCCCTCTGCATGTCTAATAGCCCTCCTCTTACATTTAGCTACAGAAATGGCTTCCAACTTGCTGGAGTGATTCTCGGAGGCAAACAAATCACAAGATTATGGTCTCATGCAACGGTTATTTCCATCTTAATTCGAGAACTATCCATTTTGGTAGCGTCAGGTCATTGGAGGCTGCTGTAGCTGGAGGAGCTCATACATTAGCAATAGGAAAAGGCAGAGTTCCGTAGATCACAGCTGCTTGTGTAAGCAAGTAAATCAAATCAGGAATGAGATTAGGAGATGACCAATTAGACGGAAGGACTTCCCAGGCATTGTTACAAGACAATTAATTGTAACTTTCTACTCATTTTTGTACACTGGGTCTCCTATTAAGAGAACACATCGATTCTCTAACTCTGGGTCTCAAAACGTGTTTGATCAGACTGGGCTTGCCAGGGGCCATTATTTTTATGACTCTGTGAAATGCATATGTTAAGCAACCAATTGAAATGAGAAGTTTAGGGGGGGAATTCTCCTTCTTAAAGAGAACAATTTTGGAAAACGGACACCCGAGTCTTCCTTTGAGTTGAAAAACGTCTGGATTAGAGGCCTCGGAGCCAAGGATCGGGGGATTTTTTTTTTTCCCCTCTTTCTGGATTTTCCCTGGGAATCTCAAACAGGGTGTAGACAAACCACAAATCACTACTTTGAGGTCTAGGTTCGGGGGAGTTTTCCTAGTCTCTTCTTTAAAAAAAAAAAAAAAAAAAAAAAAAGAACTTCTCAAAAATGTGACAAGGGATTAAGTGGGTCCCTTCAGTGTCAGGCAACCAAGAATCTGGGAGTGCAGCCTCGAGACGTATAGAAATCACAAAGACATGCAAAGAGGAAGCAGAGGCTTCCCGTGGAATTCAAAAATACCGGTGTCTTTCTTCTTGCCTGGAAGCTTAAAAAGGGCTGTTTGAGGATAAACTAAAGGCGGCCCTATTTTAAACAATCTCCCCTTATGTAAGAGATAGTATGGCTAAAAATACCACGGGCTTCAGGGAGGATGAATTTCAGATAAATCCCGGGGAACATATTTATGTCAAGTTATTGAGGAAGAACTCAGAAGCTCGGAGGACATCCCCTGGCTCTGGGGGGGGCGGGCGCCTCCCTCGCGTCCTCCCAGCGAGTACTCCACACCCGCCTCCGGGCTCCTGGGTGCATCTGTCTGCGATCCAGAAATACCCGAGGCTGGTGCCAGGAGCGTCTTCGAGTCCTTCAGCCTAGCCAAGGGCTGGAAACCCAAAACCTGGCACCAGAGTAAACAGGAGGAACAGACATCCCCCCCCATAAAAAAAAATGCTCCATGGTTTTTCTATGCACCTAGAAAGTTGCACCTAGAAAGAGCCTGGCGCTGGTCTTCCCAGGGCAGAGCAGCTCCCCAGCCACCCTGGTGCCTGGATCCAAGATGGCATTGACTTGATTCATGTTTATTCACGGAGGCAGCGAGTAGGGGGAGGGGCAGCCAAAGGTTGGTTTTAAAGAATGTCCTTTCTCCTTTCCCACGTGAAACACCCCAGTGGCTCTAAATGGCCTGTTGAGCACTGTGGTTTCCACTGCAGCCTCTGGAGACAGATTGGCTTGAGCTGGGATCAGAGTTTCCCAACATGCCCACTCCATGACCTTGGAGGAGTTACTTAATGTTTTCCAGCCACAATGCTTCATCAGTAAAAGGAGGGTAATTACAGTATCTGTTTTAGAAGGTGGTTGTAAGAACTAGACCAGAACAATCCATATGGTGTGTCTTGTGTATTTATCTGGCCCATGGTGATGGTATGATCTGTCAGTATAGGTTGGCATATGCTGCAGTAACAAAAAAGACGAGATCTCAGTGGCTTCGAAAACAAAGTTGTGTTGTTCACTCATGCCACATACTCATCCATTTAGGCCAGGGGTCTCTGTTTATAGAAGCTACTCAGGAAACTAAGATAAAGGAGCAGCTACCTAGGTCATATCAGGGGCAGGGGAAGAAAGTAGCAAGTGATGCTGGCTCGTAAATATTCTGCCAGAAGCTTTGCATATTACTCTTGCTCATGCAGACGGCCCTCCATAGCTGTGGGTTCCTCACCTGATTCATCCAAACACCGAGTGAAAATGTTCAGAAACAAAATTCTTGTCTGAACTGAATGTGTGCAGACCTTTTCCTCCTGTCACCTTCCCCTAAACAATACACATAATAATTATTCACATAGCACTCATGTTGTATTGGGCATTATACGCTTGCATGGTATCAGGCATTGGGAGTCATGGATGCTCTGAAGTCTACAGGAAGATGGGGTAGCTTACATGCTAATGCTGTGTCACTCTGTATCAGGGAGCTGAGCATCCGAGAACTTGGGGCCTGCAGCGGTCCTAGAACCAACACCCCAAGGTCACTCGGGATGAATGTACTTCACTGGTTAAAGCACGTTGCCACCCTGTGCCCCTTAGCTTCTCGGAGGCAGTGAAGTGGGAGCCTTCTGTGCTCCTAAAAGTTAGGAGAACCAGAAATATTTGGTGAATGACATTCCCGGACTGGCTTCCAGTGTGAAGACGGGGCTCATGCGCTTGTTCGTATACATGCAGTGGCATGAGACAGGTCACTGTGACAGAACTCGGCTCTCTGTTTCACCCAGCCCAGCACAGACTACAGCAGGGCACGTTGGCAAGAGCGCTCCTTCCCAGCCCCGCCATCTTTTATAATACACGTCGTCAACGGCCAATCATGTCTGAGCAGGCGTCATGCTACATTTCAGTCTGGTTGCATGACAGATGGAAAGAAAAGCTTCCAGGGAGAAAATGGAAGCAAGCAGCTCTGTTTTTCTTCCAAAGCTTAGGAAACAATGACATAGTACTTACTGAAGAAAAATAACCCCCAGGTCCTCAGGCCTGTCGACTGGTTTAATGTGAAAACCTTTTTTTTTTTTCCTTCTTCCCATCCTTTATGGGGGTGAGAGGTGCTAGAAGCAGAGAAGAGTCCTCCCCCAGTTCTAAATGGACCCCTAAATGTTTTTCAGTGATTTACGTGGCAAATAACTAAAACGCACACGGAAGCTGGAGACTTCTCATTTGATCTTTCCCGTGGAGAAGACGAAGGAGAGAGGCTGTTGGAAGACTTCAGAGGCCACTAAACTGCTTTCTATTGATTTTATACTAAGATACTTTATCACTCTTGTTGCTTTAAAAAGAAATGCAATCTGTGTCCGGGTCTAAATAGACTTTCCTAGAAAAATCAGGCCCATCCTCCTATGTGAACAGATGTGAAGGATGTTTATCAGCTTGGGCAAATCAACTTTGGGGATTTTTTTTTTTTTTTTCAGAAGCACATTTCTTGCTACAACCCAGTCCTACTGCAACTAGAGTCTCGCTTCCAGAGGTTAAGCTTTCCTGGGTCTGCAATTCATGTCTAAAAAGTGCCTTGTTCAGTTCGCTTCCTGTGCACCTGGAAAATGTGACTTGGAGACCCAGGAAAATGAGCCTGGGAGATGTTAGGAACTTGCATATATTTACTGCATGTGCTAGGGACAGGATCCAAGCTTGTTCTAGTCAGCTTTTGTGTCACTGTGACCAAAATACCCGACAAGAATAACTGAGTGGAGGAAAAGTTTATTCGGGGCTCACAGAATGAGCAGTCTCAGTCCATAGATGGCCTTCTGTTGCTCAGGGTCTAAGTTGAGGCAGCGCTTCTTGTTGGAAGCATGTGCCCCAGGGAAGGTGCTCCGCTCCCGGCAGCAAGAAAGCCTAAAGAGGGGAGGGGCCTTGGGGAAGATGCACCCCTCCACTGCAGCCCTCTGCGCCCCACCTCCTCCGGCCACGCCCCACCTCCTCCGGCCACGCCCCACCTCCTCCGGCCACGCCCCACCTCCTCCGGCCACGCCCCACCTCCTCCGGCCACGCCCCACCTCCTCCGGCCACGCCCCACCTCCTCCGGCCACGCCCCACCTCCTCCGGCCACGCCCCACCTCCTCCGGCCACGCCCCACCTCCTCCGGCCACGCCCCACCTCCTCCGGCCACGCCCCACCTCCTCCGGCCACGCCCCACCTCCTCCGGCCACGCCCCACCTCCTCCGGCCACGCCCCACCTCCTCCGGCCACGCCCCCCACCTGCCTAGACTTACCACCAGGTCAATCCATTTCACACAGGAGCTTTGCGGAGACACCTCGTATCCAAACCATAACAAAGCTCAAATCCTACTTTTCCAACATCTCAGAATTGTCAGAAACACTAAGACCCAGGCATCTTCTCCTGCCCCAGCCTCTTCCCCTGGAGCCAAAGGTCAACCGTTTAACCCGGTGTCCCCAGGGAAAGTGTGGGATGGAAAGCGCTGTTTCTTATTCTGTCCTTCACCCTCTCGTACAAGCTACCTTTGGCCTACTTCCTACCTATATTTGGAATGTCATTTCTCCTATTTTCAGAAATTCAATAAATAGAAACCTTCACCTACAAAACTAGTCCATCTCAAAGACCTTTCCTTTTAGGAAATGGTTCTCTGTATAAGGAAAGGCCCGAATTCCAGCCTTGACCTTGCGTTGACCAGTTCTGTGTCCATGAAGAGCTCCGTGAGTCCTTCCTGGCCCGAGCTTCTGCTTCCCTTGGGTGGAGACGCTGGGAAAAGACCACCTTCAAAGATCCTTTCAACCCGAAATCGTTTGTGAATTGGTTACAGGGATCCAAACAAATTGTTCCGATATACTTTTTTAGATTCCTGGTTTTTCATGATTTATCTTGAAATAATCCATGTTTATGAAAATGGCATAAAGATGAAGGAAATGAGTCCACCCCCCACACTACCAAGCCAGGACTTCAGATCTGCTGCAGGAGCCGCTCGGGTGAAGCCCATCCTCCGCCTTCTCCCACCCAGATCCACCCGCTCCTCTGCCCACCACGGAAGCAGACTTAGCTTCTCTGGGCCTTTGTCCATCACTTCACCACGCAGGTTGAGGTCCCTAAACAACATGCAGTTCTGTCTTGTGTATCATGGATATTCGAGATGAGTGCTTCTAGAACTTGCTATGTAGCTCTGCTCTCTGTTCCAGTGCTCAACCTCGATGCCTGGACTGGGGGGTTCTTGCCTCCCCGCTGTGGCAGATGAGCTCCATGGGTGAATATAGCAAGTGTACAGGTCTTACCGGCAGAGAGCAGGGTGTCTCTGTCTTTCACTGTTAAACAGTCCTGATAGGGACCGCTTTTCACTGTCTGCAGCACACAGGGGCGGGATCGCTGGGTGCTAAGGAATTAGCTGCTTTCATCTTTTATGGTATTGACTTTTTCCCATCCATAAACATGATCAATCCCCACATTTATATGTCTTGCAAAAAAAATGATAATTTTATCTATAACTAGCTTTCATATATTTTGCTTAATTTCTTCCTGGACACTTTAGGGATTGTGTTGTTACCATTAACGGTGGCCCATCTATAGGAATGCAATTAATTTTCATATACTGATCTTTTAAGAGTGTACATGCTGATCTCACTTATTAATTGTAATAATTTTTTGGTAGAGTCTCCCAGGTTTTTCCTGTAGATAATCATATCATCGTGTTATCTTAGTTCTTTCTGACCCTGCTGTTTCACAGCTAGCCATACTGACTGCCTGTCCACTGGCCAACCCCTGCTTCTTCCTCATTACAAAATCCAGAATTACTCCCTCTGCACAATACCCAGCCCAAAATACCCAGTCCCCCAGTCTCCTTGCCTCTGGGAGAGGAGAGATGTATAAGAATCAGCTCTGGTCTGAGCCCCTGCAAATGAAGATCTTTTCCAAACAAAAGACCAAGCAGTGAAGAGAAGACGACTCCTGGGGTCCCCTTATCACAGCTGCAGCTCTGTCGGAGGAGAGCATTGGCCCAAGAGTGCTTTGGGTTCATTTCTCATCTTGAGGTTTCCTGGACTAGGTGGGTAATGTACCTCTTTTAGTTACTACAACAAAATACCCGAGTCAGACTATTTATGAAGAAAAGAGCTTTCTTCAGATCACAGTTTTAGAGGTTTGAAGTTCAAGACCAGGTGGCACCACCTATTCTGCCACTGGAGAGGGCAGTCAGAGCGGTTCATGGTGGCAGAAGGACATGTAGGAGCAAGTGGTCCCATCTCAAACCAGGAAGCAGAGAGGTGGGAGGGGCCAGGCTGGCTTCTTCAGTAATAAACCTCCCTTCAGAAGAACTAGCTTCAATCCTTTTGAGGCTCAATTCCATGACCAAGGGCCTCCCACCAGGCCCACCTCTCGGGGGTTCCACCACTTCCCAGTACTGCCTCCCTAGGGAGCAACCTCCAATTGTGTGGCCCCTTGGGAGACCCCCAAACCGTACCTGTGCCACAGACTCTTGCTGTGGGTCCTCCTGGGAAGCTGTTTTAATGAAGGACGAGGGCAGAGCCATTCCCTTGGACAATGGATAATTTCTCCTCCGTGACCCTCCCTTCTAGGACCACAGCTGCTCTGGTTCGAGTGTGTCCCCAGAGGTCCATGGGCTGGCAGCTTGGTCCCCAGTTTGGTGGTGTGAAAGGTGGGACTTAGTGGAAGGTGTGGGCTCCAGCTTCAGAAAGGATTTTGGCCAGTCCCACAGTGTGAATGAGTTTTCACAAGTTGTTATGGACGAGCTTGGGCCTCCCCTAAGTCCCTCTGGTTTTCCAACCAGACAAGTGAGTTCTCTCTCCCTCACACCTGCACCATGATGCCATCCACCACCTTGGGGTGCAGCCAGGAGGCCCTCACCACTGCTGAATTAGATGCCAGTGCCAAGCTCTTGAATCTCCAGAACTGTGAACTAAACAAACCCCTTTGCTTTATAAAGTACCCAGTGTCGGATATTCAGTTAGAGCAACCCCAAATGGACTCATGCAGCAGAGTTGAGAGGAAGAACCTTTGGGAGCAATCGGGTCGTGAGGGCTCTGGCTTTGTGAATGGATGAATTCATTCTTGGTTTGATGGATTAATAGATTAACAGGTTCTAGAATCAGTTATAGAGTCACTAATGGGTTCACAAATTAGTTTTTGTTATAAAAGCAAGCTTTGGCATGTCTGCTCTGCCTCTCTGTGTGATGCTCTCTGCCATGTTTTGATACAGCATGAAAATCCACTCTCAGATGTGGTCACCTTGGTCACGGATGTCTCAGCCTCTGGAACCGTGAGCTACACACACGTCTGTTGATTAGACATGACCAGTCTGTTATAGCAACAGAAAACAGATAAGGGGCCAGCTTTGGGCAGTGGCCTCGGTTATATTTTCTCACTCTGGACAAGGTCTGTCTTTGCAGTAAAATCCAAGCCTCGCGGTATCAAGACTGTCAACATCCCCAGGACCAGGGCCTCTGTTCCCACTCACCACTCTGGTTTGCTGCTTCTCTGTTTTTGATCTTTGGAAATATAACTCTGGAAATATCCCGTGTTCTTTTTCAAGCTCAGCAAAGCATCTAAGAGGATGCTTGTTATATCTCATCTAACATTTCTACAAGTTTTACAGTGGAAAGGTTTTTTTGATGGAAAATGAAAGTCTCTTCTGCTATTAACTTTGGTCATGGTCCAGTTGATGACATTCTCAGGAGCACACACCTTTTGGGAGCACATTATTGCTCACAGGGAACCACTCCCCCTCAACACGTTTACTTAGCACCTACTCGTGCCCGGCAGAGTCTAGGATCTGGGGACTCTGAGGTGCTGAAGGCGAACCCATTCAACACCCTCATAAATTTACATTTAACGGGAAGACTCACAACCAACAAGACAACAAATGCACAGGAAGATTTCAGAGAGGGATAAACGATAGGAAGGAAATGAAACAGAGCACAGTAGTCCCCTCTCACCCACACTTTCCCTTTCTGCAGTTTTGGTTACACTCAATCAAACACTGTCTGAAAATGTTAAATGGAAAATTCTAAAAATAAACAATTCATAAGTTTTAAATTGCACGCGTCCTTCTCCATCCTACCCAGGATGTAAATCTTCCCTTTGTCCAGTGTATCCACACTGTATATACTACCTGCCCAGTCGTCACTCAGTAGCTAACCTTCTCAGGTATGGGATTGACTATGGTGGTATCACAGCGCTGGTATTCAAGCAACCCTTCTTTTGCCAATAATGGCCCCCAAAGGCACCAATGTTGGCCATGGATGCCAAAGTAAAGTTGTCAAGTGCTTCCTTTATTTGAAAAGGTGGAAATTTATCATAGAAAAAACCATAATGTATATAGTGCTCAGTACTCCTTGTGGCTTCAGGTACCCGCTGGTGTTCCAGAATGTGCCACCTGCAGATAAGGGGCGGGGGAGAGTGTGACTGTGACCAACAGAGAATGTAACAGGAAAGGACGTTAGCTGGCAAAATTTAATACCCTTGACCTGAGGCCTGCAGCCCAGAAGCTGGCCAGGTAAAGGTGGGGTGTGGAGATGCCAGGCAGATGGGCAAATGCCAGTTCCCCAGCCTGGGAAAGTACGGACAGACCTGTGCAAGGCGGACAGCGTGGCTGGAGGAGAAGGGATATATTTTTAAATTTTCTCTGTTCTTTCTTCCCAGGCACCAGCGGGCACCGCGGGCACCACACACTCCTCTTCCTGTTTGGAGGGAGGTCTGATTTTAGGCGAGGGAAAGTTTTGTATTCCTATCATTTTTATTTTTTAGGGGAAGTTGATTAGCAGCAGGCAAAACCTGAGCAGCCTGAGTTCCTTGCATCTGTCCCTCGTTCCTTCCAAAAACATAACCAACGTGAAGACAGAGCACAATCCTGAGCTCACCCAGGGACCAAGCCACAGACAGGGTCGGCCCCCTGCACGGCGGGGCTCGGGCACAGCAGGTCCGGGGCCTCCCATAGACCCTCCAGGGGGAGTCCACGCGATGGGGAGGAGAGGGCCTGCTGCTTGTCCGTGTTCTGCTGTTTCTGATGTGGCCAAGTGGAGAGAAACCGGGTGAACGGGGCCGAGCTGGAGAGGAATCAGAGAGAAGATATTTTTGTTGTGTGTGGCAAGAGCAGGTGAATGGGGGCTCCCAGAGGAGGGGGACCACCTGGACAAACAAGCAAGAAAGGAGGCAACCAGCTGCAGAACCCAGGACGGGCAGTTCTGACTTCTGTATATTTGGGTCAGAACCCTGGTTCCACCAGTTGCCAGCTCCGTGGGCATCTCGAGACACCTGATGTAGTGGAGTCCCCTACTCCACTCTTCCTCTGCCCTTTAGCAATCATCTGCTAGGCCATCAGTGTCCTCTAGGAAGGGGACTATGAGACCTGTCCCCACAGTGGCTTTGCCGGCTGTATGAAGGACATAGTCATCCCTTGGTGTCCAGGGGATGGATCCAGCACCCCCTAGTACCAAAACCCACAGACGTGCATGAAATGAACCTGACACGGAATGAAGTGGTGTTTGCATAGAACTGATTCGCTCTCCTCTCTATATTTTAACTCTTCTCTAGATGACTTCTGATACCCAACACCATGTCAATGCTCCGTAAATAGATTTTTATACTGTATTATCCAGGAAATAACGACAATGAAGAAAGCCTCCATGTTCAGTACAGACACAGTTTTTCTTTGCAAATACTTCCCATCTGTGGTCGGTTGAATCTGCAGGTGTGGAACCCACGGATACACAGGGCCAGCTGGAATGACCATGAGGTCCTTGTCCATCCTGATTTCTAGATCAGTTTTAGCCAATATCTTGTTCTTATGTCCACGGTGCATGAATGGACTTGGGGAAAAGCCATGTTCAGGAGGAGGGGGACAATGGGTGTACTTGAATGTGACCTGGGAACCGCCTAAGGGGAAGTGCCCTGCCCTAGTCCGTCCATCTGTCTGTCTGTCTATCTCTCTCTGCCACCTTGTTGCTTGTCCAGACACACCCTCAGGATCAGATGGAAATTCCTCAGCCAGGCAGACGTCCAGCCCCAGGGGATGGTATTCCTTCACACAGCTGATTCCTAGGCCCCTGTCCCCAGCTCCCTCCAGGACCCTGCCCAGGCTCCAGCAACACCTCCTCAGACACGCATCCTTCCCTGACCCTCCTCGCAGGCCCCCTCACACTTCCTAAGCACCCTTTCCCCATTATTTCTGCTTTGCCCACCCTTCTCTGCCCCCCAGAAATATCACTTTAGCCAGCAATTGTGCTGGGTGTAAATTGAAATGCAAATTGATAAGCATAAATCTGAATGAACATTGGTATTAAATATAGTATGAATACACAAACCTGAGGCCCCCGGGTCTCGACTCACAGCCCCGCCACCCCTCGGCAGGCGCCTTCCCATCTATGGGGCAGCCCTATTCACCAGGTCCACCTCAGCCCTGGTGCTGGGAGGCAGATCAGGCCTGTGCTGCTCTAATTAGGGCGGGAGGCCCCGGATCACAGCGCGAATGATGGCCCGTTCCTCCTCCTGACCATGCGGCGCAATTACCGAGGGGCGGTCCCCCTTGTAAAACTTTGCACAGCTCTCTAGGATGGGAGGAATCAAATTAGACCCCTGAAGAGGACTGGGGCATCTCTATTTATGCAGCAGGACCCGGGACAAATCTAATATTCTGTAAAGATGCTCAGCTCTGCGCAACGTGTGCATGCCCAGCGCCTGGTGCAAAGACTCTCTGTAAATATCTGTTGGCTGGTTGGTTACAAATAACAAAGCACCACTATAGCAACTGTGTGGCCTTGTCTGCTCTGAGCCTTCCTACCTTTCTAGGTCACGGCCTTCCATGTGTCAATGGCGCCCTGGGTGGGGACAGCGGTGAGTCAGCAGGCCCGCAGCCAGGAGGAGGGATGCGAAGGTTGAAGGCATCTGAGCCTCCCTGCCGCCTGGTCCTCGTGCTCAGACCCCAGCAGAGACCGCAAAGCCCCTCGCTAGCGGTGTTTAACCACAGGGTGGGTGATTACTGGAGGAGAGAGGCGCAGGCCTGATCCACCCAGGGATTAGGAAAAGAATTAATGGCTACCTGAAGCTTTCTCATCCTTCCCTCGACCCACGGGATGAAGCAGCCTGACAGGGTGCACTCTGCTCATTACCATCGAGGACATTAAGGCTCTCCCCACCCCCATCTTTTTATCTTTTTTTTCTTTTTCTTTCTCTTTTTTAATCATACCACCAATATGTTTGAGTGCCCTTCACTAAGATTTCTGTGTCTTGGTTCAAAGCTGAGACTCCCATTTGATCCTTTGGTGCCCCTAACATATCACCCACCCTTTAGAATATCCTGACCACGTGCCTTCAGCCCCCAAAGCCAAACCAGATTTCTTAAAGCGGGCAGAGTTTCTCCCTTTGCCATCTCCTCCCGCATCCTACGAACGTGTCTCTTGGGAGGTGATCCTGGGCAGTTTGTGCCTATGACAGGAAAAGTGGGCCTGCAGAGACCTCCCTGCGGCCCACCGGACCTCAGGGAGAGTGGCAGAAGGGCCAGGGCCACCTGCGAGGACGGAGGCAGTCGCCTGCTGGGCCTGGGTCTGTCCCTCCCTCTGCACCCACTGCCTCCCCTTCCTTTCCCACAAGTGGCGGCTCAGGCTCCCAGCTGCACAGTGCAGCCTGGAGCAGCAACTGGGAGGTTGCCAGGGAAACAGCTCCCCGGGTTTTTCTGGTGGAAACTGGCGTCAGTGCGCAGCAGCCAAGGCCTGGGGGAGCCAGGGGTCTCTGAGCTCAAAGGTGGGTTCCCTGTTCCCATCCTAGAGGCTGAAGGAGAGCCCCAGGAATGGCCCCTTGTAGGACTGGGTGTGAGTGTCCCCCGGCGGGCAGCTGGACTCGGGAAATGGCTGGCCAAGGAGAGCAACAGAAGTAATGAAATGCAAATAAGAAGAATTTCTCTTTATAAACAGTGTAGCATGAGTCAGGCGACGGTTTGATCTTTTAAAATATATTATCTAATTTAATCCTCAGTAAGAGTCACCAGGGATGGAAATGAGGGAACGATGCTGGTGGGAGCCCGTGAGGCTGAGGGGAACAGCAACAGGCTGGGGTACCCACACCCCACCAAAGGGGAAGCTGAGGCTCAGCCCCGGGGCCCAGGATACAGATGAGGAAACCGAGGCTCAGAAGCTCATCCTCCAGTTTTCCAAGAGAAGTTAAAATGCAGGTGTTTGGGTGCAGCCTCCTGATTCTTAAGGTAGTTACAGATAACTACCTGGAAACAAGTTCGACTCCGTGCACATAAAACTCACCATGTCGGCACAGGGCCAGTCCTGGGTCACCAACCTGTGATCTTGGTCTAGAAAGGACAGGACAGGACTTCTGTCTTTCTGAGGAGACAACTCAGTCTCCGAGGACTTATGCAGCTGGCCCAGGGCTGCGGGGCCAGGGAAGGGGCCCTGCACTCCGCAGTGATTTTGACCTGGGCTCTTCTCCTAGGCACAGGCTCCTGGGACACCACCCGTCATCCAGATGCAGCTCAAAGCCAAACGCCACCCCACAACCACCAGGAGAGGCCAGCGGCCGTCAGGCTCAGCCGAGCATCAGACTTGAGCAGTGGAGCTTTTAGACATGACCGATGCCGGGGCCTCTCCTCTGGAAACTGATTCACCCTCAGGAGGCGGTCCCCAGCATTGGTGTTTTTTTAGGAAGCATCCTGTGGTGACTTTAAAGTGCAATCAGGTGACCAGCCCTCAGAGCCCACCTCTGGTTCAAGCTCCTGCCTGAGTGGAAGAGAATCCGGATGAGCCGTCAGGAGCGAGGGTGTCGTCCCAGACAGAGCTGGGTTTGAGTCCGGATGTTACTTGGTCCCAGCTGGGGAACGTTGGGGACATCAATTCACCCCCCGCCCCCCGGGGCCTCCGTGTGCTCATCTTAATAAGGGGCTGATAACCACCGCTCAGCTGGGTTCAGTGAGGAAATGCGGCCTGTGGAGGTGTGTGTGGTGGCACCCGCTGGGCAGCGCGTTCAGCAAGAGCTGGTCTTCAGCCAGGGCGGACCCCAGCCCTTGCCACACGGGCACGGAAGCCAAGAGTGGAGAGCCTGCGGAGAACCAGGACTCGAACCCTTCGTCACCCAGACACGGGCACCTCATGTTCCCAAATAGCCCTGGGGTCCCTGCCCAGGGGACTTAGCTGCCCCTTGATGGGAGAAACCATCTTCTACTGGGGACCATCTCAGAGTCTCACTCTCCACGTGCCTGTCCTGCCTGCCATGTCACCAAGAGCCAGGCAGGAAGAGGTGGCCCCCACACATGCCCCTTGTGAAACGCTCAACAGCCAAGTCCCCCTGGGCCTGCATCCTCTAAGCCCTTATGATAGACATGATCTGAAGCAGATGAGGCCATTTAGAGCGAAGTATCTGAGACATGTTAATCCAATACTTGGACCTTCTAGAAAGATCTGTGAACTGGAGCACACGTGTTCACAAGCAGGTCATCCTGTGGGATGAAGATCAAGACTGCCGTCTCTCATCTGAATGGACTCATCAGGTAGAAACCCGCTCCTGCTCCCCAGACACTGAACTGTCCCTCCACGGTGACAGCAGGTCAGCATGGCCAGGTATTTGCATAGGAGTCCGAATGGCGCAAACGAAAATGATGTCTCTGTGAAGACACTTACAGGAAAAGAGCAGTTCCCCTGGCCCAACCTGGCTCCAGTGAGCGTTCCTTAGCTCTTTTTAGGGACTGTATTTATTCTAGAGAACAAATGAAGAGCTATCGTCACAGACACGGAGGGATTCTCATCCAACAGCTCTCCAAGGGTTCTGGAGTTAGGTCTCTGACCTGCGGCCATGATTGACAAGGTGATTTCCCTGTGTCTTCACCCCTCTTCCTTCTTTTCACCCTTACCCATCTAAGACCAAAAAAGTGTTGCTGTTGTTGTTGTTAATCCTCCAGGATATTTTCTCAGTGTGTATTCTGTTGTCCTCAGTGTCTCCCATTGTCCCTTGACAGTGCAGGTAAGGATTCCCATCTTTTTCTTCCTATTAGAGTTATTCTGGCCAACCTGACTTTGGGCTCCTTCGCCTCCCCCTTGACCTGATCTTCTCCGTCTCTGAGAGGAGAAGAGCCAATGAGCTGCAGCGGCCCATCCGCTCTGATACTCCCCTTCCTGATTTCACCAACAGGCAACTCTTTAGTTCCCTGAGAACCTTGTATGGCTGCTGTGATAGTCTTAAAAAAAAAAAAAAAAAAAAAACAGATTTTTTTTGTCACTAAATTCAGAAAGCAATAAACAGCAGACCGTTTGGAAGCTAAAGCCAGTCATTTCATGCCCAAGAGCAGCAGGTGGGTGGAGGAGGTTCTCGGGGTTTCCCTCACTCTGCAAGAAATCCACTCAGCAAGACAGAGTCGCTCAGAAATAGAAACGGGGAGAAATGGAATCTAAAAGCCACAAAAACAGAAATACCCTGGCCAAAGGATAAAGTCAAAATTGTAGTAGACTGCAGGAAGGAGATTCTGTGGGGGAAAAAAAAAATCGATGTGAATCTTAAATTAGCCTCTATCAGAAATAATACCATTCAAATGATTCCCTGGTAACAGGATTCATATGGAAGTTAGGAGGCGCACAGCACTGACCAGTGGCCAAACTTTGGTGCAATTGTTATATGAAAGATGTTTTTAAAAGATTCTTTCTCGTACCCCGATTATCTCCCCTTAGATACAAGGGGGGACCGGATGGAAAATTTTAAAGTAACTGGGCCCAAAATAAAAATCTCCCATGTCCTCTGTCCCCAGACACGTGACATAAAGGAGAGTGAGATGGCCCAGCCTTTGGAGGAGCTGGGTGGACACATGTTTTTTTCCACATTAAATATCTCTGTAATAAACAAATAATAGATATTTATAAACACATAAAAATAAATACAAAAGAGAGTCTTTAGAAATTTGGCCTGCACTAGGGTTCTCCAGAGACACAGGGCCAACAGGGTGTGTGCCTGTGGATATAGAGACGGCCCCCAACTTGATGACGGCTTGGCTCACCATTGTGGACTTTACCATGGTCCAAAAGCACAACCATGCATCTGCTCTGCTCCTCATTTTCATTATCATTCCGTAAGTTCTATGAGATAGCCAAGACTTTAGTGTAAACAGGCCTATGTTAGATTGACATTGCCCAATGGGGCTATTGTAAGTCTCTGAGTATTTTTAAAGCCTGTGAAGCAAAGCCACAGTGTTCCGGAGGTGTAGTAAACGCAGTTTTAACTTATGGTATTTCCAGGATCAAAGAGTGTGTGTGTGTATCATATACAGCAAAATATGCTCTCTCTCTCTCTCTCTCTCTCTCTCTCTCTCTATATATATATATATATATATATATATATATATATATATATATAATACATATGTTATAAAATATATACATATGATATACATGCATCTATGTTCCAAACAATGTCCCAACTCAAAGGCCATCAAGCAGGAAGAAGTCTGTGTCACTCAGGGGAGGTTTGGCCCTTTGTTCTTGTCAGGCCTTCAACTGATTGGAGAAGGCCCACCCACAAACTACTTCAGTCATCATCTACCAACTAAAACGTTCATCTTATCCAAAAAAAGAAAAAGAAAAAGAAAACACTTGATAGCACAAAAAATAAGCCATTGCATGGCCTCTGCTCTTTTCCTTGATATAGTCCTTTGGGTCTATATTTTTGTTTTGCCATTTTTATGAAGATAAGGATACAAAGGAATATTTTTCTCCCATAAGATAAAGAGGACAAGCATGATGACTTCACGTGACAGTGGCCTTGGTGAAGGACATAGGGGGAAGGAGGTCACTCTTAGCAGCAACCAACTGTGGTCATGAGTGGACGGAGCCCAGCATTGTCTGCAGATGGACCTTGTGAGTTTCAAGCATCAAACAAATCCACAGAGTGCCGTCCCCCTCCCCACCATCCAGGCCTCCCATTTCAACCTCCACCCTAGACTGTGAGTTCTGGGAAGTTGGAGTGACATTGTGTGACTACATCCACGTTTGTATTCCCAGATCTTGCCACGGCATTAGTAAATCATGGGTAACTCCAGAGTTGGAAAGAGTAAGCGCACTAATAATAGTGCTTGACCTTCATAAGCCCCCTCTGGTAAAGGAGCACAAACAATTTTTGCAAATTTAGCTTGTGCTGCAAGAGCTGCCAAACCCTGACGATGAACAAGAAATAGCTCTCCCTAGGCCCTAGCGCTGCTCTTGCAGTGACAGACTGACCACAGAAAGAACCCCTTCTTGGTTTCAAGTTGTGCAAACATGGGTCTACAGACACCAATGATGCCACCCTCAGGTGGCCTGCAGGTGCCCCTGTTCCATGCCTCTACCATTTAGGAGTTCCTTGTCAAAAGTCCAGTTCCCCTCTGTGAATGTGGAGGATGTGTCCACAGCTGTGCTCAGTAGTGACTACCCAACAGGACAAGAGCTGTTTTATCTCCCTGTTACACCAGGCACCTAAGTGAGCCACCACCAGCAAAACTCAGAAGGTAAACAGACCAGCCAGGCCCAGCGGCAAACCCCAATGAAGTGTCTGCGTCAGGAGCGCCCGGCCTTCCCGAGCAGGGAAAGAGCTTTCTTCTCGGTTTTGCTCCTTGTCACTCATCGGCCCCCAAGGAGCTTAGCAAGAACTAATGTTTGTTAAGAGATCCTAGATGAACCAGGCATAGTGACACATGACTGTAATCCCAGATCCTCGGGAGACTGATGCAGGAGGATGGCAAGTCTGAGGTCAGTGTAGGCAATTTAGCAAGACCCTGTCTTAAAATAAAGAATAAAAAGGGCTTGGGTGTGGCTCAGTGGTAGAGCATCCCTGGGTTCAATCCCAGTACTGAGAGAGAGAGAGAGAGAGAAGGAAGGAGAGAGAGAGATCCTAGATGAGATAAGCTGGTCACTGTGATAAAAACAAATTGGTAATATAGATAATTTATTTTAATGTTTTCATTACTAAGTTTCATGAGGTTCCTTTGTTCTTTTCAGACATGGGGCCATGCCCTGTTTCTTAGTCAAATATTTGGAGGGATGGCCTGGAGCGTGTCTCATGCACTAAAGGGTTGTGAGGTGCACCTTAGCATCCAGTCTTGGGAGCGTGTGCACACAGGAGGAACTGTCTTCCCACTCACGCTGGGACCTGAACTTTCCACCCAGCTCCGACCCACTCTGACCCACTTCGACCCACACTTCTCTGCATAGCGTCTCACCCCAGAGCATCTGGGTCCAGAGCAGGCTGTTCTGGTTCAGCATCTTTTGGTGCCCAGAACAGAGAAGCCCTCGAATAAGCTCAAGATAAAAGTGGAGCTTAGAAAAGGCATCCAAAGTTTCAAGGAGAACAGAAAATCAAACTCTCTGTCTTCTTTCCTCTCCCCTCACCTCCTGTCTCCTCTGCTTTCTCATCTTACCCATGGTCCACAATGGTGGTTCTTGTTCTGACGAGATGTGGCCCAAGGATTTATGATCTTTTAGCTCAAGCGCCTGCTGTGACCTGGAACTTCCTTTTGTATCTCTTGCTTCAAAAGAAATCTGATGCTGGCTGTAGTAGCGCCCTCCCAGCGGCTCGGGAGGCTGAGGCAGGAGGATTGTGAGTTCAAAGCCAGCCCCAGCCATGTAGCAAGGCCCTAAGCATCTCAATGAGACCTTGTCTCAAAATCGAATATTAAAAAAGGGCTGGGGATGTGGCTCGGTGGTTAATGTGATTGGCCCGAGCAATCCCTCACACTTCCTACTGCAGTACTGCAGTCAGCTGAGCTGGGCTTGCAGAGAGGGTAGCAGGTACACTGGACAGGAAGGGTTGGCCCTTCTTGTGCTAGAGGTACAGGAAGGAAATATAACTGTTTTGTAGGTATTTGATAGTCAGTGCATGTTAAACCAATTGGCTCACTAACTAGAGGGCTTTTCCCCTTAACAAATGGAGGAGAAAAAACATCCCGTTGCAGATGAATCAATGCTGGCCTGGTCCTGAAAGGTGGGTCTCACAGTCCATCCTTCAGGACAGCTAGGTTCCACCCTCTGAGTGGGTGACATTGGCACTTCTGAGAAGATGGCCTGCAAGCCACTGTTGGTATAATGTGAACCGAGTGGCGTGTGACCCCTCTAAACTGCAGTTGCTTCATCTTTAAGATGAAAGCAGAATTCTCTCGTCTCAGAGTGGCCGTGAGAGAGGCAACAGGCCTGGGCAGAAAAAGACACTGTAAATTCCTGAGATGGAGCTTGAATGCTCAAGGCCAGAATTTCCAAGCCATTGCCACCGAGGGCTCCAAAAGCACAGTTTTATAGTTTCCATTCCTTCCTTATTTACAGGTACAGACCCTCCACAGCCCCTCACTCAGAAACAATACCATTCAGCCAAGGAAGCCAAAGGGCTTGAAGTAAAGTTCCAATCTGCTTAGGAGTCCTTTGTGTGGCCTTGATGAAGTCACTTTCTCTGTCCAGGCCTCTGTTTCCTCTCGGGCAATATGGTAAATTGGAAGATAATCAGTGACCCCCATCATCCAAGTCCTGACCCAGGGCAGCTCCAGAGCCACATTTCAATTTCTGTGCAGGAAAACCAGAAAAATAAGTTAGCATAGTGAGTATTTCATAATGACTGGTTTATTCAAGGACAATACTTGATTCTGAAGTTACATCCTCTCTCCTCTTCTTGTATTAAACAGTCTTTCTTTAGTGACGATCAAGGTTGTATTTTGATTTTATACTCCTATTGTCCTTTCTTGATGAGATTAGAAGTTGGCAACCCCTCATGCATTCTGCCTGCATCTTTATTTTTATTGGCCTATGAAATGCCAAAGCATGAGATTTAGTAGATGAGATGAACTCTGTAATCCTTTTAAGCTCTGACAGGATCAGATTCTAAGGAACGATGGAGAAAGCCCAAACTAGGGAGCCAGAGAGCTTGGGTTCAAGGTCTGGCCCCATCACTCAGAACTACATTGTACTGGGCAAGTTACTTCTTTTCTTTGCTCCTCATCTGAAAAATGGAGATAATAGTAACTACCTAATGGGTTTGTGGATTAAGCACTTTGTTTCTTTTTCTTGCCAAATCTAAGTGCTTTGGTTGGCGCTCAGCACAAGGAAAGTGCTCACTGGATGATGATGATGATGATGATGATGATGACAGAGGAGGAGAAGGAGAGGAAAGAGGAGGACAAAGAGGAGGGGGAGGGGAGGGGGGGAGGGGGAGGGAGAAATAAGGTGGAAAAGGAAGGAGAGGAGAAGCTAAGGGAAAGGAAGCAGAGGGTGTTTGACATTGAGTTTGGTTCCCTGCAGTTGTCACCTCTGGTGCCAGAAGGGAGTCGGCCAGACTTCTCAGAAATGGCACCGGCTGGGAGGCTGGACGGTACCTAAGGCTCCTGGGACATTACAGTGTCTCCTCAGGAAAAGAAGTCTGTGGCTCTCCACGCCAGGTTTCTACTATTAAACATGAACTCTTGTCACCTCGGCACCTCTCTGCACCCTCCACCTGCCACCCCCGAGGGACACACCTGCCAGTCCCATCAGCAGCTTCGCCCTTTCTGAGAAAACCCCCACCAGGTTTCCCACGCGACGCGACCAGCCTGTGGATTGGCTGCGCTCAGGTCAGGTGTCCTTCCCTGGTCCAATCAGCTGCGCAGGGGCGTGGCTAAGGTCTCGTGCCCTCTGGAATTCTCAGCAGAGGGGGCGGGCGTGCTGCGGCAGGGGACCCATTCCAGGGTTTTCCAGTGACTTCTGGCTACGGGCGTGGTTGATGATGACAAGAGGTGGAAGGACCAGAAAAGGACAAGTGTGTGGGGGCGGGGGGCAGAGTATCGGGAATGAAGGAAATGACGATCGGAAGGCTTGGTTCAGGGCACTGGCTTGATGGGCTGTTGTGGGGTCAGGTGCTCATCCCTGGGCCAATCAGCTGTGTGAGAATGGGTGGGTGATCGCACCCACGTGGGCACCTTCTCCCTCGCTGAAGCGCAGTTACGGTCAATACTGGGACTGGGACGACCAGTTTCTCCTTGTTGAAATTAAAAACCAACAAACAACAACAACAACGAAAGCAAAACCACACACACCTGAAATTCCTACTTGTTGAAGAAAAGTGGCCCCCAAAGGAAAAAATCCTTTGAAAAATTCAGGTGCCCGAGAGACTGATTTGCCTCTCCCCGGGGATGAACCCATCAAAGGCACAGGATTACTTAGCAGGGAAGTGGTAACATCTTAATCTTTTATTAGGTGAGTATTCACTCCTTGGGGGACATGAGACTGCCATTCTGTTTGTTCGGCAAATAGATTGAAATCTTCCAGCTAATTTGGAGCTATCCGTGCTTCTAATTTGGAAAAGGGAGAATTAGTTGTGAGCGATTGCCTGAGAGTCAGAGCATCTGAGACCAAATCCCAACAGTAAGGGAAGTAGAGGGAGACCCATCTGAAATGGTTGGAGTGTGGAGAAAATATGCTGGCTTTGATTTTCTGGGTAATTGATAATAGTTCTTAAGCAACATACATTTGGTAGCTTGACTCACCTGGATAAATTTGACTATATAGATCTGAGCAAGCTACAGGACTGACTCTGAAAGACCCATAGGAATATTTCCCAACACTTATCTCGTGTTTGCACTGATGTCCTAAGCCTGGTTCCCTGGAAATCTCTGGTTCCCCAGCTGACTTTCCTTCCATCAGGTTTGCAATTTCTAAAACGGCTGCAGATGTTCAGTGAAATGTCTTTCTGGTCCCTGGATGGTGGAAAAAATGTGTGGGTAGATTCAACCTATTTCTGCAGATGTTCACTGAGCACATACTAAGTGCAAGGAATGTCCTGTGTTTGTTTTCCAATCTCTCGCAGTCAATGTTTATTAATTAAAGAGCTTTCATTCTTCCCACGTGTCCATATGGCAGTGCATTCCAGAGATTGCCGTTGGAAGCAGGAGATGGCTGTTTTAATGATCAGAAAGCCAGAGACTCGCTTGCATAGCACTCTAGAGTGTCTTTAGTTAAGACAACTCATCTCTGAGGGGATTTCTGGAAGACAGTGTTGTGGATCATTTAAGAGGCCTTACAAGTGGCACTTTGACATGTGTGTTAAGAGGCTGGCACAGGCAGACCAGGGTGAGCTGTCAAATCAGAACAGAAGTGCCCTCACAGGTGCCAGCAGAGCCCCATGACAGCTGTTCCCTGTGCAGGTGTGGATCTGCCAAAGTGGGGACTGTCTGCTCCAGGCACCAGGGTCTTGAGCCATAGGGTCCCCCTGTCATCCCATGAGAACTTACCTACAGTTAGAATTTGATCAGCCCCTTCCACCTTCCCTCTAAGGGTAAGTGACTCCTGGGTCCAGGTTTCACCCCCACAGCGTCCTCCTACACCACCTGGGGGAGTCACCCGGTAGCTTGTTCAAAGTGAAGATGCCCTGACCCCTTGCCCAGAGAGCTGGGTTCAGTGTTTCCATGGTGGGGCCCATTCTGACGCATCACCACCCACCCCAAGGATCCTAATCAGGGGTTTTTCCAAACCTTTTTTTTTTTTTTTTTTTTTTGTGGTGCCGGGGATTGAACCCATGGCCTTGTGCTTGTGAGGCAAGCTCTCTACCGACTGAGCTACTGAGCTATATCCCTATCCCTCAAACCATTTTTTTTTTTTTTTGAGAATAATGGTTCCTAAGATACCTCTATCAGGACCCTCTTCTGAACTTCTGGCTGGAATAATCAGCATTTGTACCAAGCTGTCCCAAGCTGACCCTGATGGTCAGTCCATCATGGTGGGGAGCCACTGACCAAGGATACTGCTCCCCTCCTGGAAGCTGGGAAGCAAAAGAGAGGAAGGAGCTGCCGTCCCAGTAGCCCCTTCAGGCACAGCCCCATCTGGGTTATCTCTAGGAAGGTCCCACCTTTCTGCCCCACACCTGTGCCGGAGCTTGGCCATCTCCTCAGCCACTCATCCCCCTGCATTCCTTCCTCGTCCTCACCCTCAGCCCGAATCAGCTTCACCCCAGAAGAGCAGCCGGTGGACCTTCCTTGCCTTCCTCAGGACTGTGCCGTGGTTCAGCCCCATCACCGCTCACTGTTCCCTGAAAGAGCTCTCCATGGATGTGTGGGAGGTCCTGTCTTTAGTTTTTGCTCGTGGATTTCCATATGGCCACCAACCATATTAGACTTTGGTGCCAAATTTGCCTCACGATATGGTTCCAGCTCCCAGTGTGGCATTTGGGGCCCTTTAGTACCCACGTTCTAACTTCTTGCCCACACCCGTCTCCTTGGGCTCCCCTTCCCGATTCTACCATCCTGGTGTACATTTCGCTGTGTAGTGTGCCCTGTGCAGGGAATGTCCTCCCCCACTTTGTCCCCCCGGTGAGCTTCTCCTGCAGCTGGAGAGCTGGGACCAGTTTGGAGCTGAATTCGTACATCTATTTTCTGATTAAATCCAGGAGGCCCACGTCGGGGTCCCCTCTCCTAAGAGTCAGGTGTTCTGTTCACTGGGTCCCTTCATTCCTCGGCTTGAGTTTACTTTTAACAGTTTTATTGGGGTACAATTTATGTACCATAAAATGCACCCAAAGTGTACAATTTGATTATGTTGGGTGTATTTAGAGTTCTCTAATTTCAGAACATTGTTGTCATTGTCCCAAGAAGAAATCTTGTACCTACGTATTGCCCCACCCGCTGCAGCTCCTGTCCCCAGCTGCAGGCCACCACTTGTCTGCTTTCTGTAGTTTTACATATTCTGGCCACTTCATGTAAGTTGAAGTGTGTGATGGGTATTCTTTTATGTCTGACTTACAAGAATATTTTAGCGTACCTGTACTTTGTTTCTTTTTCTTGCCAAATGGTAGACCATTGGCTAGAAATACAATACACATTGTATTTAGCAATTCATCAATTCATGGACACTGGCTCTTTTAACTGTTACAAATAATGCTACTGTAGCTATTTAGATAAATGCTTTTGTGTGGATGGATGCTCTTCATTTCCCTGGAGAGATGCTGCTATAGTTTGGATCTGAAATAACCACAAAAGGCTTTTGTTGTTAAGGGCTTGGTCAGAGGCTGTGCTCCTTTGGGAGGTAGTGGAACCTTTAAGAGGCGGGACCTAGTGGGAGGAAGTTAGGTAATTGGGGGGGTGCCTGAAGGGGGTACTGGGACTGCAGCTCCTTCCTCTCTTTGGCTTCCCAGCTGCCATAAGGGGAGCAGTATCCTCTGTCAGTGGCTCCCCACTATGATGTACGGACCCACCATGGGCCAGAGGCAACAGGGCCAAGCCACATGTCCTGACACCTGTGGAACCAGGAGCCAAAATACATCTTCCTCCTTGTGAGTTGCTCAGGTCTTTGCACAGCCACAGAAAGCTGACCAACACAGACACCTAATAGCAGAATTGCTGAGTCACGTGGTAATTCTGTGCTGAACATCTTTTGAGAAATGGCCACACTGTTTTCCAAAGTGGCCGTAGCATCTCCTGCTCCCACCAGCCTCGTCTGAAGGATTCGGCTTCTCACTGTACCTGGGTGTTGAACGACTCTCTCCCCTGGATTCCACCACCTCCTCCCCTTCCCTCTGAGTCCTCGCCCACCTACCTGGACTCCTTATCTCCAGCTTCTCCCTATCCTCTATAAACTTACAACTTCAACTTCTTAACAAGTTCTTATTCGAACTTATTTTCTAAGCCCTGGCCTCAACTGAATGACCCCCCCCACCCCAATTCTGCTGATGCTTATGCATGAAAAAAATCCTTTACTGGGATTTTTAATTCGTTTTTTAAAAACAAAAATCAAATATAACCTTGAAAAATTGTACTTAAATATTGCAAAACCAAGAACTGTGAGCACAGTCTTCAGAATGCTTCTGATTTAAAAAAAAAAAAAATACCATTGAGGAATAAAATCAAGTCTGAGGTTAAAAGGCTTAGTATAATGCTGCCTTCTTGCAATAATTATACCAAAGAGAAATAAACTAGTGATTATTGCCCATAATTGTTCACCTTTTTCATGTATTGAATCTCTGTCCTCTGCTCATGGAATTTCCTCTACAAAAATTGCTCAGTGTTCTTAAACTTCTGTCTTTGTTTTAGCCTCATTCGGTGGGCTCTCCGGGGCTTCATGTCTCTGGCAAAACTTGTCTGAATGCCTCAGGTGGGTCAAGAGCAAGCGGTGCCTATGCCATGTGCATCTTGCAAGATTCCTGGCAGACTGGCGGGAGGCTTTGGAAGACAGCATGAGAGCAAGGACCCCACCCGTACCCCAGAGCCGCAGCCCTCACTTGGCATTCATTTGTGGCCTTGAACTAGGAACACTTCTGGCTGTGAACTTCCAGGCCAGGGTGGATAACAGGCAGCCCCTCCACCAGGGTCCCAGGAAGGCTTGCCCTTAATCACAGGATCCCAGCTTCTCACTGGGCCGGAGCTGAGAGGGCAGATAGGGCAGGAGGGCGGGGCTGGCATGCACTTGGCCCCACAGTAAACCCGACATAACTACTCCTCCTGGGAGTGAACCAAGACTCCCCACCAGTTCCGGTTACAGAGAGGGCCACGATTCTGACCTGCTCCAGGCCCATCCGTACAGCGGGAAGGCTCCCTCCATCATTCCCACCGTCTCCCCCGTGTTCAGCCCTTGGGAGCCAGGCCAAGTCATTTCTGTCATTTAACGGGTGGGTGGGACACTTGAGAATAACTCAGTAGGTAACACCTTACATTCACCTTGGCTCCGCAGGTTATTTCAGTAGCAGCCAATGGAACATGTAGGGGCCTCAGATTTCCTGATGCAGATTGGCGAAGCAGAGACGCTGGCCAGGCCGCTCACGTGGCCATGGTCAGACCCGGGGCCTTGGGGGTGTTGGCGCGGGTTCAGAACCCAGGGGAGGAGGAGAAAGGGCTGAACAATCCCCGCTCCCTGAGCCTTCCTGGGGGAGCATGGCCCCGGCTTCAGTAGGTTTTCTTTTTAATCCAGTTTCCTGGGGGAGACCCTCCTCCAGATCTCTGCGCCGTAGGGCTGGGGGCTCAGTGCTCAGGCCCAGGACGCAGGAGCACAAAGGTTCCCAATGCCTTTTGTCACCTGCCTCCTGGTGCTGTAGGCTCAGCAGCTGGGTCACAATAGTATGTTCTGGGACTTTCTGTCAATACAGTGACAAAGCCATCCCCAAGACCAGGCAGGGCCCTTTCAGAAACGTGTGCTGTTTGTGACCTCTGTGGGCAGCTGGGGTCCCGCTCCTAGAGAAGAAACAAAATGCTAAAGGTGGCGGGAAGCTCTCACTTCGTTATCTATGCAAGCGTAAACAGCGGCTGGAGTCAGTGTTCATGCAAACATTAAGTACCCACTGTATACTCAGCACTCTTCTGGGCGTTGTTAATTCAAGACAACAAAGAAATGGAGCAAGTGTTCCCTGCCATCTGGAAAGCTAATGTCCCACCTGTAGCCACCCGCTCAGAAGCCACGATGTAACCGACCAGAAAACGTAGCAGACCGCTCAAGTGCTCATCAGCTCTGATGGACAGGGGAGAGGTCTGAAGTCCTATTTCATGCATGAGAAGCAACCTACTTCCGACTCATTAAGTTCCTCTCTCCTAGGGGTCAGGAAACCCATTTCTCCTAAGCTACACAGGGCCTCCCCACTTCTTCTTTGAGCCCCCGTGTGTACGCAGGGAAATGTAGCTGAACCATTCTGAATAACACAGAGCGCGCTCATCAAAAAGAAATTAAGCACTTTCGTGAAAAGTGAGTACGTTTTCAGGAATCTACTGGGGGCTTTCCCATAAGCCTGTTTTTCTGCAAAATGGAAGCATTAGAGACGCAAATCAACCCAAGCTAGGTGAGAACAGGTCAAAGCTATAAAACAAGCAAAGTTCAAATAGACTATCCACCTGGCACCCAGCAGATTCATGTTCTGTATGTCAAGGGTTTTTCCGCTTAAGTTGACCAGTGCATTTTGCTCTTAAGATTGTCATTTTAGGGGCTGGAGCTGGGGCTCAGCGGTAGAGCCCTTACCTGGCGTGTGTGAGGCCTTGGGTTCGATCCTCAGCACCGCATAAAAATAAATAAATAAAGGTATTGTATCCAATTACAACTAAAAAATAAATATTAAAAAAAGAAAAAGATTGTCACTTTGGCCAGGCGTGGTGGTGCACACCTGTCATCCCAGCAGCTTGGGAGGCTGAGGCAGGAGGATCACAAGTTCAAAGCCAGCCTCAGCAACTTACCGAGGCCCTAAGCGATTTAGCAAGACGCTGTCTCAAAATAAAAAGTAAAACTGGCTGGGGTTGTGGCTTAGTGGGTAAGTGCCCCTGAATTCCATCCCTGATACAAAAAAAAAAAAAAAAAAAGGAAAGATTTTCACTTTGGGGAATGGGGAAAGAAGGCAAATCGGGCAGTTGGAATTAGTTTTTGAAACAGGAACCATCTTCATTAAGAGAAAATATCTTAATTAAGATAAATGTTATCAGTGCCGGAGGTGTCTGGGAGCTCAGGTTCTATTTATCTCTGCCTAACCGTTCCTAGTTGTCTAGTCAATTTCCCTCTAAAAATACATGCTCTTATTCCAAGCAGCAGAGATTTCAGGATGTCAAGTTTCCAATGAAAAATTTTAGGTGAGCATCTAGAAAGCTCTGAAGAGACTCCGGGAAATCTACCAGGACTTCTGTCCAGAACAAATAAAAACCAAGGCTCAGCAGCCAGGACGGGGGGCCAGCCCGGCGGCGACTGCAGGCCCTTCGATTGTTACCTGGCCTGAGTTTCTGGTCGATGGCGTGTGGAGCTGGATCGCATGAGTGCGCCTAGACCTTCGCCAACCACCACGGGATGGAAAGGCCTCTTACGAGTCCAGGCAGGTGGTCCCTGTCCACAAGCCTCGCCTCATCAGTTCGACGGTCACGGATCGAGCACCTGTTGTTGGCCAAGCTGGATGTCAGGCCGTGAGGAGGAGGGGAGGAGGAGGTACACAGGTGGCTCTCTGTGACCGCTGCAGGATAGCAGGAAGCACAGAGGGAGGGGGCAGGGCTCCCTGTTCAGCCAGGACCTCAGGAAGGAACGGGCCCTGGACGCATCGTGGAGAGGAGCAGCAGCTGGTTGGGAGCAGCAGGTGGAAAGGCACCTGCCTGAGCTCACGGCATAGATCCCAGGTTGGGGTCGGCAGGGGCTGGTCTGGATGGACCCGTCCCCAGCACTTAAGGTGTCTGAGTTTGATCTTAAAGAAATGAAGGATCCACTGAAGGGGCTCATCAGAAGGAGCAGATGAAATACCAGCTCACGAAGGCCACCCTGCAGCAGGGTTGAATTTCGGGTGTTTGGGGAAAAGGGACACAAGGAGAGGGGTGGTCAGGGAACCGGTGGGGAGGCCGTTGCAGGGATCCAGGTGGCAGACAGCCAGTGCCTGAGTCAAATCCATGGGAGGTACAAATAGAGGAGGGGAGCGAGGCGAAAGTCAGGAGGCAGAGTCTTAAAGAGCTACTGCCCAATATGCTGGTGGGGACCCAGATGTCCCCTGGTCCTGGGATTAGTGTTTTTCAAGCCATGAATCAGTGGTGCCGGTAGCTGACCTATTATCTGTGTCTCTGCTGGTCCACACTGTGGGGTCAGAGACGAAGGCTGGTGCTTTCTTGTGTGCCTGGCCCTGGAGTGAATGCAAACTCATTCCCTTCCATGAGCATGGTGGGTGGAGAGCTACCTCCCTCTTCAGAGGCTAAGCTTCTCCATCTTTGGCCAAGTCAGTCCTGGTGGGGAGAAGCCCTTGACTTGGATTTGGGAGAGGAATATAAGATCCTGCCCTTCCCACAGGATCTGTGTTGTCTTGAACAAGGCACTTGACCTCTCTGAGCCTCCGTTTCCTTGTGTGTATGATGAAGATGATATTAGTATTGGACTTCACGGAACATGGTGAGGACTAAAAGAAGCCATCCACGGTGAGCGGTTTGCAGTGTCTGACATAAACCAAAACTAGTAAAACCAGAAGAGTGGATGGATGGATGGAAGGAAGGAAGGAAGGAAGGAAGGAAGGAAGGAAGGAAGGAAGGGTGGATGGATGGAAGGAAGGAAGGAAGGAAGGAAGGAAGGAAGGAAGGATGAATGGAAGGAAGGAAGGGTGGATGGATGGAAGGATGGATGAATGGAAGGGTGGAAGGAAGGATGGATGGATGGAAGGATGGAAGGAAGGTAGGAAGGGTGGAGGGGTGGATGGAAGGAAGGAAGGGTGGAGGGAGGGAGCATACACAGAGGGGTGAATAGGCAAATGGATGGATATATTTATGGAAGAAAGGAAAGAAGGGAGGGAGGGAGGAAAATGTAGACACAGATGGGTGACTGGGTGGCCATGTTGATGGGTGGATAGGCGATGGACACTGGATTCATGGACCCCTAAGTAGAACATTCTGAAGAAGCTCTCTGTGCCGAGTCATGGTGTCTCAGACCAGCCTTCATCCTACTTTGAGGGGCATCTGTGTAATCAATTGATCTGTGCTAAAAGTTAAAAAGCCACCTGGTCTTGGTTTCTGTGGAAGTCTTGTGGCCTGCTGCCATCGAATGCTGGAGACTTAAAGTTCTTATTTTAGGTTCTGTCTAGACACCTCTCTAAATAGGAACTTTATGCTAATCTGCAGGTGTTGCTTCCGAACAGGTTATTTCTAAATAGTAGCTGGTACACTACAAGAACTCCCAGAGTAAATAATACTTATTGAGATGAAGGTCTCCAGTGGGAAAAGTCCCTGTCAATTTGTCCACACCTCCCCTGCCACCTGGGTGCCTGCCTGTGTGCTGCTTCCCAATTACTGGAGAATCAGAGCGTCGCAGTGGGTATCATTAATTAAATGCGTTTTGACTAATTAATCTAAGAACTGGTAAATAGGGCCTCCCTTTGGTAGTTCGAAGATGCTGCTACTGGTGCCACTGAGTGAAGTCAATCTGGCTGGAAACCCAACATGTCACGATGGGACCCCTTCCATGACATTTTTTTTAAAGGTTTTTCAAACTGTATCTTACTGATATCGCTAACCCCCTTTAATCAGTAAGTATAAAATTCATCCGCGAGCATAAAATATATCTGACAACGGCATACATCAAATCCCAAACGGAACGTTCAAAATAAATTGTATCGAGATTTTGTCACAAACATTGATTTCTGCTTTTCAAGCCGGTTTCTGGGGCAGCCACATAAAAGTTAAATACAAGCTATCTATGGGCTCATTGGATTGTGGTAATTCATTAAAGCAACGGTGCTCTAATAAATCGGAGCCTAAAGATTGCTTCCACAGACACCCGCAGCTTGGAAGTGGGCCACTAATCAAAGAGGGTGGCAAAACTCAGCTCACTGGCACCCGAGGGACGTGAGAAGTAGCTTCAGTGGGTGGCGAAGGGCTGGGTTCCAAGGCAGTGCTGTGCTGGGAGAAGTGAGATCCGCTGGTGGGGAGACGGGAGCCCTCCGGAGCCAGCGCCCCAGCCCCTAGGGGCCACCCGCAGCCAGGCCAGGTGGCTGGTTGTTTTAGACAAAGCCGGGTTTCATCTTCAGTGTGAGTCCACTCATTGAGTGGTCTTGGGTTCCACTGACCCATGTCCCCACTGCGTTCACTTCCCACAGGGATGACCAACATTGTGTCAAGCATTTCCACACCTGGTGACTCCTCTCCTGCCACAGAAGTCCCAAGAGAGACAAGGCCAAGATTAATATTTTTAAAATATTTTTAGGTGTAGATGGGCACAATACCTTTTTTCTTATTTAATTATTTTTTTTATGTGGTGCTGAGGATCGAACCCAGTGCCTCAGTGTGAGGCAAGTGCTCCACATGTGAGCCACCACCCCAGCCCAGGGCCAAGATTATGATTATGCCCACTTTACAGATACAAAAACCCAACATCCCCTGGCTGGTAGAGCAGGGGCCCGAGGCTAATTGTCAAATGTCCAAGCTCTGGGTTCAAATTCTACCTCTCTGACCTACTAGTTATGTGTCTCTGGGCAAATTAGTCAACCTTTCAAAATTTCAGTTTTTGCCGGGCTCAGCAGCCACAAGCCTATAATCCCAGTGGTTTGGGAGGCTGAGGCAGGAGGATCAAAAGTTCAAAGTCAGCCTCAGCAACTTAGCAAGGCCCTGTCTCAAAATAAAAAATTTTTTTTAAAAAGCATTGGGGATGTGGCTCAGTGGTTAAGCACCCCTGGGTTCAATCCCCAGTACTAAAAAAATTTAAAAAAATAAAAATTTTAAAAAAAAACAACACACAACTGTTTTCTCAGCTGTACAGTGAGGATATTCAAAGTATCCGTCTCCTACTTGTGGGGAATTTTGAGGAGCTCCTATTTAGATCCAAGGCATGAAGAGTCATTAATACATGTTTACTTTGATCCAGGTAGAATATCCTGTTGTATATTAAAAAAGAAAGAAAAATAAAATCCCTGGACACGGGCCTGTCAAGTCACTGTGTCAGGAGTCTCGGGCTCCACTTCTCACGGGTGGAGGGAAACCTCACCATTCGGAAGCTCTTGCCAACCTCCTCCAAGAATCCCCCTCTGGCTGGCAGGTGTTTGAAGCAGCCGTGGTATTTTAGTACCTTTCAACTGTGACTCATTATTGTAAATAGCCGTGCAAGGAGGAGATGAGAGAAGGACTTAAAGACACTAACTGACAGGATTTTTAGGGAAAGTGAGATGCAAGAAGATAAAAAGCAATCAGAGACATTTACACAGACCCTTGTGATCTCAAAGGTCATCTGTCGGGAGTCTACTAATGGAACTCCATCTTTTTAAATTCTCGGTGATTATTCAATTGAAAAGGAAAGAAGTTCAATGTCTCGAGTCATAGGAGCAGAGCAGACTCATGTCCCATGGCAACCCAAAACTGCTTGTGTCTTTAGGGGGGGAAATTGGTCCGTTCACCTACAAGTTAAAATGTAGGATGGAGCGGCAAATGGGATCATGTATTAGGACCTGATTCAGCACTTTAAAATATGCTGGTCTCAATGTGCTTTAAGAATTTATTTTTCAAAATCAACTTCCTGTTACACCTCTTCATCTGTTCAGGAAAGAGGCTGGGTTCATAGCCATTAATATACTTGAACTTGACAATGACCCTCCAAGGTAGGCAGGTACGCGCTGTGTCCCCACAGTGGGAGGCCAGGGATCAAAACTCCTCTCCTGTTCGGCTCTGTTCTTTTTTCTCTTTATCCCCAGTGTCTGCCTGACAAAAATGTAAGTCAGATGTTATATCACAACCTCCAAAAGTGGTCTGTTTGGGTCATGAACCTTTTCTCCGAAGGCCACACAGGGCTCTGCTCAGCCATAGTGTCCTTGAGTTCAAATCCTGGCTCTGCTGCTTATTACCTGTGTGACCTTCAGAATTTATCTCTTGGAACCTCAGCTTATAGCAGTGTTCATAATGCCCATCTCCTGGAATTGTTAGAGTAATTAAATTTCAAGAGGATAAAATGAGGGGAGAAATCTCAGGTACTTAGTACAGTATCTGACACCTATTAATGCTGAAAAATTGTGGCTCTGGCCGTCCCGTGAGTATACTTGGAAATGCTTGGATAAGCATACTTGCTTGACCACTGCTGAATTTTTTTTTTTAATCATTAAATTCAGAATTAACAGGAACCAACGGAGGGGCTGGTGCATTGCTAGACAAGAAACCGAGTGCAGAGGACTCACGGGGCAGCCAGGCAGGGATCCTGGGCGCTCCTGGGAGAGATTCTCCCCGCCTGCAGTGCAGCGTGCTGGCGTCAATCAGCGGCAGGAAGCCCTGGGTGAGGCTTTTCCTATGGGGTCCAACCACCGTATTATTTTCTAGAACATCATATGGACCTTTTGCCAAGTGTGGAAGGAAGCGTTGCTCATTTACTTTCCAGGGAAGGGATAATTGGTACCAAGGGTGCCTCGTAGGTATAGAAATCCGACATCTTTTTCTTGGCATGTGACTCAGGATATTTGCAAATTCACTGAATCTGAACCAGAGTAATTAAACTGTGTGGCAGCCGGCTTGGTTCTCACCGTGGCTAGTGAAGTGTCTCTGAGCTCTGATGACGGTGCAGCCGCGTGTGGTGAGGACCGTGTGACTGGTATTAGTGGGTGTGGGGAGTTCAGGGCCAGTGACCAGTGGCTGTGAGGTGGACAGGTTGGGTCACCTGCGACGTGAAGGTTTTGGGGGGAAGGGCTAACGCTTCACCTGCTGAGCGCCAGGTGCTTTATGAAGGGCAGCCCTCTGACTCCTCCCAGAGGCCCTGAAATACCACGGCTGCTTCGAGCATCTGCCAGCCACACACTCCCTGGTTTTTCCTCTACTTCTCAGGCTCTTATGCCTATTTCCTCTCATTGCCTCTGACCTCAACTCTGGAGGGTTGCGGGCTTTTCCCTTGCCCATCCACGTGTGAGGAGAGCCCGTCCATCCATGCCTCCGGCGGACACCTAGGTGCTTGACAAGTTTCCAAATCCCTATTTCCCGTTCAGACTCATTCTCCAAACCCCAAACTCCCGTATCCAAGTGTCGGCCGAACGGCCCCATCTGGATGTCTCGCACGCATCTCGCATCCACCGCCCTCCCCGTCCCATAAGTCAGTTTTCACCCTTCCGATATTTTAAACCCCAAACTTCAAGTCCTCCTGGGCTCCTCCTCTCACTGCCTCCACCTGGTTCCATCTTAAATGTCTAGTGGGATCCATTGGCACCTGCGCACTCTCCCCTCAACTCTACTTCTGTCTGTCAGGCCTCCTCGTTCCTTGCTGGGTGCAGCACTAGCTCCTGGGTGGCTCTTGTCTCACCCTCACTCTCACGGTCTTTCCTCACAGTAGCCCGGGAGCGTGCTAAAGCATACATATCTCATGCTGCCATTGCTTACAATGTTCAGTGTCTTCCATGTCACTCAAGATGGGAGCCAGACTCCTGGCAGGTCCTTACAGTCCCCATGCAGACCTGATCCAGTCCCACTTCTCTCTCTCCTAATCTCTTGCTCACTCATCACTCGCTCTGCCCCAGCCTCATGGCAGTCCTACCATTGCTCACACACTCAAGAACTCTCCCACCTCGGGGCCTTTGCACTGGCTGTACCCTGTTACCAGGAACTTTATTTCTCTAGAAATCTACCTGGCTTTTTCCTTCTTGGGCTTGAGGTCTCAAGTTTCACTTTACTGGAGAAGCCAGAATCTCCAACCACCCTCTAGAAAAAGGAGGCCTGATTTCATCCTCTTCTCCCTTTGCCTGGTTTCCTGTTCCCTTTCCTCCTGCAGTGGCACCTTGTACACACACATTTACACGCAGCCTTACCTGCCTCTCACCACCCAGACGAGTGCGTGAGCTCCGTGAGGGCAGGGACTGTTTTCCCTCCGTCATGTGCTAAGTGCTCAGTGCCTACGTAGTCCCCGACTTACAATGGCTTAAGACTTTTTTGGCTTGATGGTGGTGCAAAACTGTACCCCTACAAATGTTTGGCTTTTCATTTCATTTTCATTACAATATAAAATAAATGACATGGGATATTCAGTGCTCACCAAGAAATAGCCTAAGCTAGATGACTGGGCCCAACTGTGCGCCGAGGTAAGCGACCCAAGCACGTGAGATAGGCCAGGCTCAGCGATAGTGTCCATCGTGTCCACTGTAGAAAATGCATTTTGGACTTCTGATATTTTCAGCTTGCGGTGGGTTTGTTGAGACATGACCCCATTGGAAATTGAGAACTGGCTCTTGTTAATATAAGTCACATCTTCCCTTGTTTGACAAACAGCAAAGCTGAAGCTCAGGGGGCGGCTGATTTGCCCAGAGTCCCATGGAGCTCATGTCTCCCAGACCAGCTGCACCCTCCTCCCGGCTCCGCTGGCTCCAGGCCCTCTGTGCCTCCCACGGCCCAGGCGCCCAGAGGCCCGGCCATTTTAAAGTGGCCATCCATTCCAGACGACTGCTTTGGAGCTAGATCCATCTTGGCGGGTCACTTCCTAGTTGTACCCCAGTCTCTGCCTCTGCAGGATGGGAGGGCTGGATGGGGACCACTGGGGACTGACACCTCAGCTTAACCATTAGGGACGTGTCGTTCCATCTCACAGACACCTGGGGATGTAGTCTCTGTTTCAAACAACAGTATGAGATGTTCTTTTACAAAGACTCCTTCCCGTACCTGGGTCGGGAGGACAGACTCTGGAACGTTCCATCTCTGAGCAGTAGTTCTTCTCAGCAGCCCCGTGACCTTGGTCACAGGAAGGAGGTAGGAAGCATCCCCACCTGGATTTTGAAAAGAGATGTAAGACTCTTGCATTTTGAACTCGTCTCCAGTGTTTGTGTGTTTATCTGTTTAATCCTAAGAACTGTATTGACGAAAGGGGAAAAAATTACACGGTTTACATTTAATGGAAATGCATTACGTGAAGCTCAAAGAACCAATGACGGAGAGGACCCTATTCAAAAGCACGCTCTTAAAGGGGCACAGAACCAGGCTCCACCCCGCGTGCGTGCTGGCTGACTTGTCTCAGCCACTAGACTGTGGGCAGCAGCAGGGCAGAGACGGTGTCCCTGCCTCCCAGCACGTAACGCAGCTGCCTAGGAGCACACGTCCACACTATCCAGCTTTAAACCCTTTAAAACTCATTTGACCTTCACAGCATCCTCATGAGCCAGGCACTGTTCTGTATCTGGCCATTTCCCAGATGAGGAAACAGAGGCACTGAGAAGCCAAGCTCTTCACTTGAGATCTCAGACCTGGTGGAGGTCAGGAGAGGCTGTCCCCAGCAGTCGGGGTCCAAGGCAAGGCTGTGCCCTGGCTGGCAGACTCCGTGCCCTCCTCAGTGTGCCTAGGGGATGGCTGGGTGGACAGAAATGTAGGACTGGCGCCCACCCTGTGCACAAGCCCCCAGGCCACCCAGGACCTAGTTCCCTGCACTGGGAGGTTTGCTGGGGGGTGCTCCAGGGCACACCGTGGAAGGGGTGAGGAAGTCAGGGCCTGGGGGAGGGCGGAGCTGGCAGGAAGTGTGCACGGCCCCACGCCAAGAGGGAGCTCAGGAACTGGGACAGCCCTTCAGAGTGGTCCCTGGGCTTCTGTATCCAAGTCACAGGCCTGCGGGCCAGTCCCCAGGGGGTGGCAGAACCTTGGGTAAGGTGAGCCCTGCTCTGGCTGCAGGGGAGGGGGTGGTGCTGAGCTGCAGCAGCTGGGTGTGTGCAGGGGCCCTGAGGAACAGAGCTGGGCAGCGCCGGGGTGTCCACCGACAGGACACGGGCTGAGCATCCTGCACAGGGGGCTGGCCCGACCCTCTGCCCGCCTGGAACCACTTTTGCCCGTTCCCCCGGCTTTGTGGTAGAAGGAGCTGCATCTTGGAGAAGCCGGGCAGCCTGCCTAAAGCTCTCAGCCTGGCGCTGTGGCTGGGGAACACCTGAATGGACGGCCCTGGCCACTGTGCCTGTCCCTGCCCAGCCTGTAGGCCCAGCTCATCAGCTCCTGAGGACGGGGGTGATGGGCCTGGACATCCGTTGCCTGGGTCTCCCTGGGGTTCCTTCTGAGTCACTCCCTATCCTTTAGCATGGGGCCACCAGCTGGATTCCCTAGAGCCACAGGGATGGGCACATAGGCCTGGCCTGGTCCATCCGGGTCTCGGTGTCAGGCCCAGAGATCAGCCAAGTCCTCCCTGGGGACCGTGGCAGAGAGAAGCTCTGGCTTCCTCTGAGGAGGCGAAAGCAGAAGGATGCGAGGCAGACGCTGCCAGTGGCCTCCCCGCCCAGCCCCCTGAGCTTGGAGAAAGGCCAGTTGCTCAGAAGAGAATGAGCACTGAGGTCCGTACACTGAAAAGGCTGATCAAGGGGCCAGATGGCACCGCTCCAGCTCCCAGACCTCCGGAGGCCAGAACTAGGCTCCCTGTTGCAGGAACAGAGATCCCCTGGGTCTAAGCCAGTGCGCGGTCAGCGTCTTTGGCTGGCTAGCAGGGCTGTGGGTGCCACTTGGTGCCATTCCCCCAGATCCGCATGTGAAGTACCCTAGACTGTGATTGCATTGGGTCTTTAAAGAGGTAATTAACTAAAGTGAGGTCATCTGCTTGGCCCCCCGTCCCATCTGATTTATATGAAGTGGTGTCCTTTAAAGAAGAGATTGGGATGTAGACACACACAGAGGTTGACGATGGAAGGGCACAGGGAAAAGACAGTCATCGACAAGTGAAGGATAGAAGGTTCCGGAGACACCAGTCTGCCAGCACCTTGACCTTGGACTTCCAGCCTCCAGAACGGTGGGAAAATTCACTTCTGTTGTTGGAGCCATCCAGTCTGTGATGCTTGGGGATGGCAGCCCCAGCAAAGAAACATGGTCACCCCTCAGTGTCCGTGGGGAATGGGCCCCAGGACCCACACACAGAGCAAAGCCCGTGGATGCTCAAAACCCTTCTATAAAATGGCATGGTGCTCGCACATGGCCTGCACACCCCTCCCCTCTGGTCTGCGTCATCCCTAGGTTACTTATAACACCTCCTACAGTGGACCTACTACGTGAAGGTGGTTATACTGTATCGTTTAGGGAATCCAAGTTTCGCTTTTTGAAACTGGAGTTTGGTGTCTTTATCCCCCCTCCACCAATGTTTCCAGTCTGCAGCTGCTGGAATCTGCAGATATGGACCCTTCCATGGGGAATCCAGGGATACCAAGGCCACTGCACAGACAGGACCACACCCGGTCAAGGTGCGCTTCAGTCACCTGGTTTTCCTGGGTGCCAGCAGCTCAGAATCTCCACGGCTTTCAGCAGCACCCCTTTCCCTCACTTTGGGTCTGTGCGTTGGCGAGCGGTGGTCGTGGTCGGCTCTGTCTGGGTTTTGCTGCGGCCTGCGGGTCTGGCTCAGGTCTGCTCCGGCTGAGCCCAGCACGGCAGCCCCCTGGGGCCCTGCTCAGGGAAGATCCCAGAGCAGGAGAGGCCCCTCCAGAGGGAACCCGTAAAAGCTCACTCACCGTCCAGCGGCTGAGGCCGGTCCCCTGGCCGAGGCTGTCAGCTGCAGGGCAGGGAAGGGCTTTCCACCCAGCTCACTGGTCTCCCACGGCAGAGTCAGAGGGCAAAGGGCAGGAGCATAACACTGTGAGGAGGAGGGGTGAGGAACAGGGAGCCCTAATCCAATCCACTGCAGAGGCCACGGGAGCGAGAAGGGACCAAGGACTCCTGAGGCAGCAGAATATCCAGGGCCACTGCACCCGTCAGCTGAGGCATCGAGTGGCCCTGTCCCAGCAGGAAGGCCGGCTTCTGCTGCTCCATTACAGAGAGTTGCTAGCCCCAGCACCTTCTCAGAAGGGCACACGCCATCTCGAGGTGGTGGCTTCATGTGCAGGGAAACCAGATTCTTCCTGGGAGATCAGAATCGATTTTAAATAGACACAGCTGTTCCCTAGCGGGACTGTTGGAAGGGAGAGGGATAGACGCTAGAGGAAGTGTTTCACTTCTTTTTGTTTTAATTTGTTGAAATAACCAGAGGAGAGTTTTAGAGGTTTGATTACTAATTTCCGCAAGAGTCGGTGGCTAAGTTTTCGATCCTTTTCGAGAAAAAGAAGCGTAAGATCAAAGGGAGACTTTGTAGAAGAGATTTTCACCTCGTTTTGAATTTGGGAGACTTTTACCACAGAAGGATCAAAAGCAGAGCTAGTTTGGTTTTCTGATGGGCCCCTCCGATGGAGAAATCAAGTCCCACCGCTCAGCGCATCCAGCAGATGTTTACTGTTTATCCCCCATGGTCCTGCGCTCGCCTGGAAAAACATAAACAAATCATCATAACATCAAGCGCTGCCACTCTGTGTGGGGCCTGTGGGGTGAGTCCAGGTCCCTCCCTGGGTCTTGGTTTCTTCATTTATAAAGCAAGTGTGTTTGATGAAGCATCAACTCTTGGTCCGTTCCAGACCCAGAATCCTGAAGTCCTCAAGCAGGGTGGTTTACGTTTCCACTTGCTGATAAATAAAATTAGAGGTGTGAATAAAGGGGAAGGGAAGCTGCTGAAGATAGAAGGACAAGGACAGTGAATGGGGCGGTTCCAGGTTCCTCCCAGAGGTCAAGCTAAGAGTCCATGCTGGGTGCAGTGGTGCAGGCCTGTAATCCCAGGGACTCAGGAGGCTGAGACAGGAGATCCAAGTGGAGGCCAGCCTCCGTAACTTAGCAAGACCCTAAACAACAGAGACCTTGTCTCAAAATTTAAAAAGTAAGTTAAAAGGACTGAGGATAGAGCTCAGTGATAAAACTCCCCTGGGTTCTATTCCCAGTGCCAAAAAAAAAAAAAAAAAAAAAAAAAAGAAAATCCAGGAGCAGGAAGTTGATCATTACATTCGTGTTCATTATTGCACCCGGATTCCTGGAGAAAGGTCCCTTGCTCCAGTGCCGTCCTCAGGCCAGGTATGTATGAATCCAGCCTTTACCACCCTGTTCCATTCCACAGTATCCACCTCAAGCTCAGGTGTAAGAAGCTGAGGCAGAATCGAGGTAAAGAGGGGGCCGCTGGACCCGAGTCACCTCATCAGTGGTGTACGACCTTGGGTAGTAAACTCACCTTCCCGAGCCTCAGTTCTCCAATCTGAAAGATGGGGATGATACCAGTAGCTTCTTCCTGAGGTCATTAGATATTATCACTGGGTCAGAAGTAAGAAGCCACTGAAATCATTGCTGTCCGTCATTACCGTAGCCTCCCTTCTGAACACCTTCAAGCCAAAGTTGGTTTTGCCTCTACCAGCTTGTTTAGCCTCTCCTTCCTCAAGAAAACTGAGAAAGGATTTATATTGTCCTTGGGATTCCGTGAACATAGTGTTCTCCACGTAAAGGTGTCCACAGATCTATGAAAGCATGGGACTTTGAATTAAAACACTAAAGAGGTCTTAAAGCTGGCGTTTCATCCACCGTGGCCCCCTCTGAGTGAGAAAGGTGGGAATCCAACAGGCGAGTGCTGCATTCGATGGTTTCCAAAGGGAAGGCAGACCTTGAGCTCCGGGCTGCACCTCTGAGCCCCAGCCCTGGAGCAGGGCTGCCCTGCCTCTGGAGAGGAGCGCGTTTGTAGCTAATTTGCACAAAGGTGCCCCGTGCACTAGCCGAGGCCCAGACAGCCCGTCTTTGGGGAGACACTGAAGTCCCCACTTTGGTTTGATGCCTCCTAACCAATGACAGAACGGGAACCCAGATCTGTCTGTCTTTCCTGCCCCAAAGCTGCAGAGGCGACTCAGGCTCCCCACACTTCCCCAAGCTGCGAGGCTCTTTGCTTTGTCCAGAGGCTCTGCCAGACTCCCTGGAGGCCCCCGCCTGGCGGGCGGGGAAGAGCGCAGCTCTTCTTCCAGACAGTTCCACTGCTTGGACATGGGACAGCTGTTTCAGAGCTGGAGAGAAGCATCCAGTGGTCTCGGGGGCCAGGTGTGGGGCTGGGGATGCGGGGGCAGATGGCAGAAAATGCGTCCTGGAGAGGAAGGGGACCCTTCCCCTTCCTGTCCTCTCAGCCCCACCTGCCCTCTGTAAAACCAAACCTCCCACGTGTTTATGTCTCAAAAGCGAGAAGACTGACGGCTTGCTGTTCTTCAGCCAAGGGCTCAGGACGCTGTCTTGGATCCAGGATGGCTGAGGTGCCACACAATGACACCCCTGGGAACCACGATCCCTCCTGAAACACAGGTGCCTGCCACCTTGTCCCTGTGGCTCCAAGTATCAGTTACAAATTCCCTAAATCCCCCCCAGCATCAAATAAGACAAGTAAATACATAAAAGGGTGATCAAGGAAGTGAAATAGGACAGCTTCACGCTTTCCCAGCCAGAGTCACGGTGTCCCACTGAGTCATGTGTGCAGGTCATTCTGACTCTCGGGGGGCCAGTGGCTTCAAGCTCAGTCCTTCAGGCCACTGGGTGAGACAGTCTTCACCATGTGGCACCTGACTGTGAAGAGTTTAGAGTCAGTGCAAGGGGCAGAATCCAGGGGAGATCCCTGTCACTGCTGCTTCAAACTCCTGAAAAAGAGGGTCACCTTGCCAGACCCCTCCGTAAGGATCTTGGTGGGTGCATGAGCTAGTGTCCCCCCGGGAGGTCTTGAGTGAGAGTCACATGGTTCTCTGTGACCTTTTAGGGGTGCAGGCACTTGTTGTGGAGAGGGTGGGACAAAGGAAGGAACTAGAGGGAAGCAGCAGCTCGAGAGAGAGCCTGGGCGGGTTGGCGGGGGCGTGAGCAGCACCAAGCCCAAAACTCACCTACCAAGGATATCCATCATCCAGCCAAATAAGTGAAGGACGAAGAGCAAAATGTGGCAATAAATCCCCGTGTTTGGGAAACTCGGCTCCCTACCAAATCTGAGGCACTTAATGTTTAGAGACAGTCCCAGTCGCTTCCCCAGCCCCCCACGACGTGGAAAGCAACGTTTATTAGCAGCAAGAAAAAAAAAACTGAATTAAGTATTGGAAGCCACTGGGGTGCATTCTGTGAGCCAAAAGAACTAATCACCAAATGGGCCTCCAGGGACAGGAAGAGCAAGTGCACCGGTCACAGGTCGCAAAGAGCAGGTCCCTCCCCTGCCCTTGTGCTGGGGACGAAGGGCATGGAGTTGGGGCATCGTGGAGAGGAGCTGCATTTGTGTATTAAAGGGGGAGCCAGGAAAGAAGAGTGGGGCCCGGCGAGTGGGAGCAACCTCGCGCCCCTGCGTGTCCTCCCAAGGGTGCCCTCAGTGCTGGGAGAACTCAGGCGGAGCTGGCAGAAATGGGCGGACCAGCACAGTGGCGGACCCTAATGGAAGCTGCGGTACAACTCTCCGTGTCCCCTCGCAGGGTTGTCGCGGGTCTCTTCATCTCCTCTCTCTCTGCGGTTGATAAGATCTATGGGTTCTTTCCAGGTACCAGGCCCTCTGCCAAGGGCTTCCTGGGCACTGTCTCATCGAATTCCTCGACAGGCCAAGCGTCAGCGGTCACATTCCATTTTGCTAATGAGAAGCTTGAGGCCCAGAGGAGTTAAGCAGCTCATCCGGCGTCACAGAGCTGCTCCGCGGCAGGGCTGGGACTGGAGTGGATGTGTGACTCACCCTAGAGCCTATGCCTTGAAGCTGTGGTCACTGGGATCCCTCTGTTACCCTTGTCCTGCCCACAGGCTGGACGGATATGAAAACTGACCTCGTGTGCCAGAGGCTGGGAGACTGGACCTAACCTTCTTGGTTATGTGGGGACAACCTCTCAGAGATCTCTGGAACCTGGAAAACAAAATGGTGCCCAGCCCAGGGAGCTACCCAGGCAGGAGTGGGCAGGGAGAAACCTGTGTGCTGACCAGTTCATTAGAGGTGCAGTGATGGCTCTCTGCAGGTGGAAATACTTGTCTCGGGGTTTTAGATTTTATTTGGCCATCGCTGTTTGTCCACCGCCACACACAGAGCCTGTGACAGAGCCCAGGCCACCGTCCATATTCTTCCACAAGCTGCACCCCACACCCAATAAGAAACACATCAGAAAGCCAAACAATGGTCAAAGAGGAAAAAAAATGACACTTCTGTCAAGAAATAGACTCTTTAGGTCTATATGCTTACGACGTGCTTAAGCCCACGGTCGGTCTGTATGTTTAACATTGATCTCTTTCATGCACAGGAGGCCTGGAAGTAGAGTGACTATCAAAGGCCTGTTGGCAAACGGAAACTCTGCAGGAGAAGCCGGTGGTTAGGTCCAGGCACAGGAGGGATGCACTGGCCAACCCAGCCTGAGTGAGAGATGGCTGGGGAGGCCGTGTCAGTCGACACACTAACAACTCTGTCGCGTGTCCACACGGTGTGTGTGTGTGTGTGTGTGTGTGTGTGTGTGTGTGTGTGTGTTGGGCACCTGCCTACGTACATTTCCCATCTTGGCTGCAGGCTGCTCCCTGGAGCCCCATAACCCTGTCCCCTGCTTCTGTCCCTCCCTCTTGGCCCCTTTGTTCCATAATTGTGGTCCTGCGGTGGCTGATGGGGAGGGAGTGCAGCTGCTGGGGTTCTGCCGCCTGCGCACCCCTTTCTCTGCCCCTCCCCCTGCTAGTCTTCCCACCCGCAGCACCCTCCTGGCTGCGTCCTGGCTGTGCCTGACTTGGAGATGCGGCGCCCTTTCCCCCAGAGCACATGTTAAAACCCACTCAGCCAAAGTAAACCGTGTAGATGTACAAGAGATCCATCTCCTAGATTGGCCGGGCTTCGCCTGTGACAATTTGAATAAACACAGCATCCATCTGCAGGAGGGAGGGGATTCCCCAAGGACTCTTGGGTGGAGGGGGTGGGGGAGATGCAGGATGGATGGAATCCGGAGGAGAAAGAGCAGGGAACCCTGGCAGCCCTCCTGAGCCCTGCAAGGATCCTGGCATGTAGGGGTTTTGCACTGGCACCTGGTGAACCCCTGCCCTGGGCACCTAGAGCTGTGAGTCTCAAACTCCCCAGGCATCAGGTTCCCCTGGGCAGTGTGTGGCAAATGCCTGTACCCACGCTGGGCACCTCCAGGGATTCTGATTGGCCAGGAGGGGCGCCTGGGCTTGAGTATTCCATATCAGAGGGCTTCATCCTGACTGAGAAACACTGGATTTATCCTAAGGTTCAGAGATGTGCTCACAGAGCCTTTGCAGGAGGTGGCCTTTAAAGCTGTAAGCCTGGACCACATCTGCAGATGTTCCAGGGCCCCTCGGGCAGCCACACGCCAGTTCTAAGAAGTGTCAGGGGTCCCCATCACAGCTCCTGGTTCCCCATCACAGGCTGGCTTCTCACAGCCTCCCTTTCCCACCTGTCCCACGTGGGGATTCCTGGAGGCCACTGGTCATCACTCAGCCTTACAGAGGGTGAGGTGCTGAGCTGTGAAGGTCCCCTCCAGTTTTAGAGCCAGGCAGAAGTGATGTCCCTGAGTCCAAGGAGGCCTGGTCCTCAGCTCATCTGCTCAGCAAGGACGTGTGGAGCCCTGTGGGGTCAGAGGTGGAAGGACACGCGGGCAGCGTGCAGTGCTCAGAAGTCTGGGTTAAGACTAAAGTGCCCGAAGCAGATTCCAGTACCCTCTCCACTCAATGGGATTGTTTGGAGAATAATATAAGAAGAGAGCTGTGAAAGTACTTTGCAAATTAAGATGTGACTGGAATTCCTGGGAAAGACTGAGAATGAGGAGGGTTTTAATGAGAGAAGAAAGAATATTCATGGATTGGGGGTTGTGGGGTGTGGGGGAGATGAGTATGCTCGGTCCACCACTAACTCTGGGGGAGGCATCAATGGCACATGAGTCAGTGGAAGCAGAAAGAACAGGACCAAGCCCACCCTCCTGGGGCTCTGGGTCCAGCTGGTGGGTGCGTGTGGTGGAGGACTCTGCAGTTTTAGCCAGGATGTTTTGTTGCATGCAATAGAAGGAATCAAATTAGCCTAAGTAAAGGGCATTTATTCCTGGAAATTCCATGAAATCCAACACAAAGCAGAATAAGCAGGATTGCCTCCGGGACCTCAGTAAGTGGAGCTTAAAGACCTTCACCCTAGAGAGCCAAACTCAGGGTGATATCTTTTAAATCCTCCAGTATATACAGTATGACAAATTAGCAAATAAATAAAACAGATCAATGGTGGTATATGCTATGAAGTAGGTCAATGTCGAATGTTAAATCTAGGGGATGAAAAAGAGTCAGATACAGAGAGCTAGGAGAGACCATTCTAGGCAAAGGTAAGAGAAAAGACAACGATGGAGAGAGACCCTGAAGTCAGAAAGAATTAAAGAGGAAAGAATATAGTGATGAGGGGGCGTGGCCAAGAGCGAGGGGCGTGGCCACGAAGGTGGTGGCCCTGACTTGCGGATTTTACAAAATGCTCAGGTAAGCCTTGGTGGGCACAGGTGGGCATGGCACAGTGAGTTTATGCTGCTCAGAAAGATCAGGCACTCGGCAAATACCAGCAGAGGCTGGTGACCGTACTGGGTCTTGGATGGCATTTGGGTAGTCAGGAATGATAACAGGTGACAGTGAGTAAAGGGAGGCAGGTTCCAATGTAGCAGATCCATCTTCTGGCTGGTTTTAGCCTCGGTTTGTTTTATGTTGCTGTAGCAGAATCTGCAGGCTCAATGATTTATCCTTTAAAAAAGAAATTTATTTCTCTTAGTTCTGGAGGCTGGGAAATCCAGGATCTGCGTGCTGGCATCTGGAGAAGGCCTTCCTGCTGGTGATGACAGGGACATCCCATGATGGGACACAGCAGGCAGGCGTGAGAGCTCAGGTCCCTTTTCCTCTAAGCCCCACCTCATGACCCATCTAACCCTGGTCACCTCCCAGTGGCCTCCCCTCCAAATGCTCTCAGCACACGACTTTGGGGATCACATTTCCAACACATGGACTTTGCTGGACAGATCATGGTGGTTCTTCGCCTCAGCGTACTGGGGTGTGTGGGGGTTCTAGTTTAGGAACATACAGAAAGGAAGACCCTGAACTAGAACCCACGGTCCTGTCCAGTTCTTGTAGCTGTGGACCCCGAAGAGATGAACAGAGTTGTGGGTGACAGCGAACCCTCTCTCTCGAAAGCTTATGTGTCTCCCAAGAAATGGCAAGCCAGTGCATACCAACCCCCAATACACTCACCCAGGCAAGGGGGCTGGCAAACAGGGCCTTAGGCAGGTGGCAGAGGACACAGGCTCTGGGCAGTTGCTGCTTGAGATCTCCCAGGCCCGAGCACTGTCCAGGCCCAGGGTAGGAAAGGTAGGCCAGGAGCCATTTGGATGTAAACCAAGTTGATCGTGAGAGGGTAACGGATCTCAGGTTTCCTTCATGTGGGGGTGATTATACAGAGAGACATGAGGGGAAAGTCCTCTTTTCATGTTTAGGGGGGAAAAAACTCACAATAAATCAATAAAAAATATGGGGGAAAATAAAATTCTTTAAAATCCTAGGAGGCACCCCAGGAATTTCTAAAGCAAGTTTTTTGAAATCTCAGTGAGGGGAGAGGGGCCCAGGAAATAAATCTTTGCTTTCTTTCCTCCTCGTTAGATTTCTTTGCTTTTTCCCCTGGTTTGGTTTGTTTTGAGTTGATGATTGGGGTGTGTGGGATTAACCTCACTGAAGAGGAAAATGAGTAACACTTGGTCAGTTTGTTGACAGCACAAACACGCTCACTCACAGGCTCACACACAGGCTCTCACACCCAGACACACGTGGAGCTTGCTGAGGGCTGGTGGAAAGGCTGTGAGGAGGGAGGGCAGGAAAGACCCAACAGCCCCCTCTCCTGCCCAGAAGTTCCCAGGAAGCCGGAGAGGCACATGGAAGCAGATACGTTACCCTTCCTTCTGGCGCTTGCCGTACCAGAGGTGACAACTTGGAATCAACCACCTTAATGTGGACCTTTTGATGGCATTTAGTATATTCACGGTACTGGGTGACTATCACCTCTTGTCTAGTTCCAAAATATTTTACCACCCCTAAATAACCTACAAAGCAGTTAGTAATGTATTAACAGGTTGTTAATGAGTTAATAATTTATTAATGACCTATTAAGCAATTAATAAAGTATTAATAGCCCACTTTTCTCCCCCAACCCAAAGCCCCTGGAAGACACCCACCTCTCCTCTGTCTCTGTGGACTTGCCCATTGTGGGTATTTCATGTCCATGGAATCTGACAATAAGTGACATTTGTGTTAGGCTGCTTTCACCTAACAGTGTCCTCGAGTTCCATTCATATTGTGGCACACTTTAGTCCTTTTCATGGCTGAATAATATTTCATCATAAGTATGAAACAATTGTCCATTGATGGCCATTTGGGTCATTTCTGCCTTCTGGCTGTGGTGAGTAGTGCTGCTCTGAGCATACATGTCATTTTGTCTGGATATCTGTTTTCAGCTCTTCTGGACACATACCCGGGGCATATTTGCTAGGTCTTATGTAATTCCATGTTTAACTTTTTGGGGAATCCCCATGTTTTCCACAGTGGCCGCACCATGACTTCTGCCCTTTGAAGATCCACAGAATGCTGTGGTTTTGATGCTCCCCTGCAACCCAAAGGCCTTCAAATAATTGAACCATGCAGTACCAGGAGCCAGGGTTGGTCCATTTGGTCAGAACTTGTGCTCACGAGGCAAAGGTTGGTCAGTGGCTCATTTCCCACACTGACCAGTTAGTTAGCTGAGCAGGGCAGACATTGGACAACTGTGCCTCCTGCTTCATATGCCACCATCTCATACTGTTCTGCCCTCTTGCAGAAGGTTGTTGGTGGCCACAGGGTGGGGCAAGAGTGGTTACTGGTTCCACCTAAAAGGAATAAAAATCCTAGCAGCCAAGGTCTCCTGGAGGCACAGTGGGATGACCTGGAGTCAGATGCTCACTTACCTCATTCACCTGATTTCTATGGGTCCCTTAAGTAAATTGCTTACTTCTGCCTAGAGCCTCAGTTTCCTCTAAGAGGAGAATAATAGTCCTTAGTCAAAGAGATAACAATGCATAAAAAAGCACATTCATTCTTTTCCTGGCTTGGTTCTCGTGGGTTTTCATGCCATTGGGTCTGAAGGGTGGGTGCCCTGGTCTTATGCAAGAGCCCCCCCCCCACCCCCCGTTGATTTCTGCAAAAAACGCTCTTCGTCCCCAGGGGGCTGAGCAGGAATGGTGGTGGTGCACTGTCGGCCGGGGGGCCTGCACTGGCGGCTTTAAGTTGCCCTATTTGCATGGAATGAAGCTTGCTATGGTAACAAAGTCTGGTGGCTGGAATCCAGGGCCCCAGTGAAAAAATGCGAAGCCTGCGCTCTGGGAAAGAGGAGTCGGGAGGGGCCTCTCAGATAAGGTTACCTCAGTTCCTCGGTGGCCGAGAACAGGCGGTGGGTAAACTGAGGCCGCGGGGCGCATCACTCCTCGGCACAGGAGGAGAAGCCCACCCCCGACGCCCTCCCGTCCTCCCTCCCATCCTCCCCGCTCTCCCCGCCAGTTCTCAGCCCAGCTAAGAAGCTCTGGACCGGCTGGAGCAGCGCCCTGCACCTGGGGGGCACCAGCCGGGTGGGGGCTGTGGAGAGGCCGCAGCTCCACCTGCCCGGGCCAGGGAAGCATCGCGCTCCTTCCGGGGGTTGACAGCGCAGGTCGGCGGCGGGGCGGGGGCGGAGGTGAGTGGCACTCGGGCCACCAGCTCAGCTCCCCCCGATTTAGGGAACCCGCAAAGCAAGAACTCCGCTCCTGAGCTCGGGCGAGCTCCCTCCAGCTCCCCTTCGAGGCCCCTCTTCCGCGCACCCCTCTCTCCTGAGCACCTACCGCCTCCCGAGCCCCAGCCGGGCGCGGGGCAGTCGTCCGCGGGGCGGGGCTGCCCACCGCTGCGGGGAGGGGACAGAGGACCGACCTCGGCTTAGGCGCCCCCACCCTCGCCTGGGGCGCCGCCTGGGCCCCCCCGGGGGCGCGGCCCGCCCCCCGCATCCCCTGGGGGTGTGTCCGGAGGTGGGGGGCGCCGAAGACGGAGGGTGCCCCCAGCCCCCGGCCCAGGCCCCCTCCCGAGAGGGCGAATGGTAGGCTCCGGCTGAAGAGTGCCTGGCGGCTCGCGGTGTCCTTTGCGCGCAGCTCCCGGCGCCCGCCCGCCCGCCCGCCCGCCGGGGTCTCGGCAATCGCTGCTCCTCCTCCTCCTTCTCCTCCTCCTCTTTCTCCTCCTCCTCCTCCCCCCGCCGCCTCGCCACCGCCGCGGCTCGAGCTGGAGGCGCCGCTGTCATTCCTGCGCCGGAGGAGCCGGCGCTGCCGGTGCCTGGGGGTCGGGGCGCAGGGTAGCCGGGCCGCGGGGGACCCAACAGGTAGAGCCGGGGGTGCCCGGCCGCGCGCCCCCCGCGCATCATGCAGCTCTTTGTCACCTCTCTCGCCCCCAGGCCAAAATCCTGAGCATGATGGAAGACAATAAGCAGCTCGCGCTCCGCATCGATGGGGCGGTCCAGTCGGCCAGCCAGGAGGTGACCAACCTGCGAGCGGAACTCACGGCCACCAACCGGAGACTGGCGGAACTGAGCGGCGGCGGCGGCCCCGGCCCGGGCCCGGCAGCCGCGACCAGCGCCTCGGCGGCGGCGGACTCGGCGGCGGCGAACATGGAGAACCACCAGCTCGGCGCGCAAGGTAGGGATCGCCCGGGAGGCGAGGCCAGCGAGCACGCTGGCCCGGAGGTGGCCGGGGACTCGGCGCCCCCCATGCCCGGGCGAAATCGCTTTGCATTGTGCTGGTAACCCTTTCCGCCCGGCGGTGGTCACCGCGGCTCTGGAGCTGGGAGTTGCAGGCTGCTGTCATTAAGGAAAACCCGTGTGCACGGGGGTCACAGGGTCCCACCGGCCGGCCAGCCTGAGCGAGGTGCAGCCGGCAGGTCCCTTCCGGCAGTAGAGTGCCTTCTCGTTGGCACATGGCCCCCAGCTCTGTGGCAAACTTTTCACGCCCCCACCCCTGCGGCAGGGGTGAATGCCTTCGTTCCCCCCAGCTCCAAAGGCTGCTTCCTTTGGAATGACTCCCAGAGGGAGCTGGGGCTCTGCCGCCTTGTTCAGGGTGGAGGATTGGAGTAATGTGCACTTTTCTCCACGGATGCCAAATCCCTTGTCTCAATTGCATCTGGACTTTATTTTCTCCCCATTTGCGATCGCGCAGGCAGTGGGATATATCAAGGAACAGTAGATGCTTTGCTCTGCTTGGAGTTTAAATTTCCAGCAAGTGCACACGCCAAGAGAGCACTTCCCAGGGGAAAATCTGGACCTCAATGGTTGAGTGATGGGCCCTGGGGGAAACCAAGGCTCGCCTGGTAGATTGCAGGGAGCCCCTGTTTGGAAGGACTGTCTGCAGTTCAGAGGAAAGGGGAAAGACAGCTGGTCTGTGTTGACATTGATAGAGAGGAGGCTCTGAAACCCCCTGCAGGGGTTAAAGGTGAAGGAGGCCTCCCTCAAATGTACCCTCTGGTTTCTGTGAATTGGAAAGTAAAAAGGTAAGCAGGTAATCCTTTTCAGGACCCCCCCCCCATTGCCCTTTAAGAAACTGGTGATGAATATCATTTGAATTGTAAACTAAACAGCTGAAATTCAGAACTGGACAGAAAAGAAATCTCCAGTTCATGAGGGCCACTTATATAAATATGTCATTTGATGGAGTACAGGGTACCAATGGCTCAGAGGCTCCAAATGATTTTCTGGTTCTGTTATTTCAACAGCTTCTCCTAAGTGTGGAGAGAGGGTCTGTTTTCATGTGGACGCCTTCTCTCTCTCTCTCTGTCTGTCTCTCTCTCTCTCTCTCTCTCTCTCTCTCTCTCTCTCTCTCTGTCTCTCTCTCTCTCTCTCTCCCCCCCCACCCCCACTTCCTGAGAAGGTATGGTGTGCTTTGTGAAGTGAGATGCAGAGCCTGAAATGACAGTTTTGTTTGGAATTCTAAGTCAGATCTTAACTTGCTACTTCAGAGCCTGTTAGAAGTGTTTAAGAATGGGGAAACAATTTGGTAACAAAGTAGCCATGACATCATGGTGGGAAGATGTCCGTTGTTGCCTGCACGGTTTTCAAGGTTGATACCTGGTTGTTCTTGTCATTTATCCCTCCTTCTGTCATTGTGTGTAGAAGAACATTCTCACTGGGACCTGGGGGAAAAAAATGGGAGAGACAGACTGTAAGATAAGACTTAAGAAGGGACTCTTGTAACATTAAAGAAAGAGCTAAGAACTGGCATTTTGTAAGAATCAAAAACCATAGCCAGGGACCCTGAACAATGCTGGTGAATTTCCCACCATCTCTTCTTTTCTCAGCCAAGGAAAAGTTAAGTGGCTTTTTATCTGCGGACTGGATTTAGCTGCAGACGGGGCGTGCTGAGAAAGTCGGGCGACACTGATGCGTGCACACACCAGCCTGGACCTCGCAGCGCTGGCCGCTGTTAAAATGCTGTAGTGGAGCAACGGGGGCTGTTTCCTTTTTCTTTTTCCCACAAAAAAATGCACAAGGCTGTGGAGATGGAAACAGCTTTTTTGGATCTCTTGAGATGAAGTAAAAACACACAATCCCAGCAGTACTCTCCTGCGCTCCATCGCACCCTGCCCGTGTCAGTGGCTGGAAGAAGGAGGGCTTCCATTGCTCATCTTTCTGCCATGGGTATTTCTCAAAACCTTTAAGGGTACTTAGTGGTTTTATAATTAAAAAAGAAAAATGTTAAAGGTTTTAACTCAACTTAATTGTTGGCCACGTATTCATTTAAATTGATATGAATTTATACTGATGTGAGGGTCGAACAGAAAACAAGCGCAATGTCAACCCAGAGAGGCCTCCGGTACCCATCTAGAGCAACAGTACCCCGACTCCATACTTTTTGCATTATTGAGCCTTTCTGGGTTTGGGGTTTGTTTGCTTGATTTCCTGGCCTCGGGCTAGCACAGTACCTTCAGCAGAGTTGTTCTGGTAGTTTTTTCTGCTCTGGCTTTTATGTTCCTAAGGGGAAGTGTGGAGTTCTTACAAGTTAATTTTCAAGTGTGCTTGACTGCCTTCCTCCTGCTTCTTCCTAACATACCTCCAGGGAGGCTCACAGAAGCCCAACAGCGCCCGGCTCTCTGGACTGTTCTTCCCAATTGGAGTTATTCTTGTGTTTTGGTTTTGTCAGTGTTGGTGCCGTTCGGTGGGCCATTGAGTTATCACTTTTCAAATCAAGGTTTTGGGTGAAATGAGTATCTTCCAAAATACAACTATGTAAGTCGTCTTTTAACTAAAGGACATTATGCACATATTAGATACATGTTAATGTTCCTTTACTAATATTAGCACAAATGGTTAGGGGAAAGAGTCACCTCCGGCTTTCGAAATTTTTGTTGTTGTTTAAAAAAAAAAAATTCTAAATGAATGAAGCCCCATCATCAACCCATCTGCGCATGTTTTGTTCCAGTGGTGACAACTGGTGTCGCCTTGCAATACAGAAAACTCAGGTTTTCCTAGAGGGTTAATGCAGCGTGTCATTTAAACAAAATATTAACTTGCTTGGTACCCTCTGTGAGCTGGCATGGTTGCTATGTAACAGAATCTAGAAAGTGACTGCTGAAAATCTGGGCTTTCGGCACTTTGCAGGATCTTCTTTCGGAATCTGTGTTGAAAGAACGCCTGGCAGCCGGCCCATCTCCCTCTCCCCGCTGCAACTGGGTTGGATAATCCCTAATGAGGATGCTGGCATACAGCGCCGGGGGCATCCGTGCAGGGTGGCACATTTCACAGCCCCGGAGGCCACCTCTTGGGTTGGAGGGGTCACAACTGCTTTTGACAGGTGGACAGAAGGAAGGCTTGGAAAAAAAAACAGCCCAGCGTTTGTTCCAATTCATCTTGTCATGGGTAGCCAGAGAAAGGATTTGTTGAAAGTAACATTTCTAAGCTGTTTTCCTTAGTGGAACATCCCTGGGAAAATGTGTTTAAAATGCTTGCTGTTCTTTGAGGGGGAAACATAGTTTGTTTCTTTGAAAATGTTTTAGCTGATGAATGACTAATATTAGATTCAATTGGTTGCTTTGCTATGCATAGAATGAAGCAATTAAGCACCAGTAATACCCAATTCAAATAGGTATTAACTGTATATAACATAAAATGCTATGCCCAGTAGGATGTATGCATACTGCCATTAATTTATTGTTTTCTAAAGGAAATAATTGAATTTATATAGCAAGGGGGGTGCATGCCGAGAGCCTCTTTCTTTGGCGAGGAGGATTTCCTGTCTACTGAGCTTATTCAAATGGGGAGGGGGAGAGGGTTGTTTTTCCTAGACCTTTGTAAATTTCCATAACTATATGCAAATTTTATTTTTCTCCCCAGATGTTAAAATAGGCTATTACTTAAGGTCTGGCTGCTCTTATCTACCATCACTACAATGCCGGCGACTCTTTGGTGAAGTACAAATCCCCTCTGGAGTGACTTGAATGTGCTAGGAGTCTACCAAGATGCTAGACGCTGTTGCTTTGTAAAATAAGTTCTGTCCCTCGCTGTTCCCTTCCCAATTCATCCTGCCTCTGCTCTTGTGTGCCGGTTCTTCTTGGCGGGGGCGGGGGATTTTCAGATGGCAGAGAGGTGGGACTAAATGTGACAGGGTCTCAGGGGCCCCCTCTGGCATTTGCTTGGGTCACAGAGCCCCAGCCCCACCCCCTGCCAGGCACACGTCTCCGTTTTCCAGGCAGGAAAATGGGCTGCAGGTGTCTCTTCTTAACCTGGCAGGTCCTCGTGAGCGAGGGCTTCAAAGTTCTTCCTGAAACTCACTGTGCGTGGACACAGAGATGACTCACAGATGGGTGCAGCGTGGTTGGAATTAGTGATCTTTCCAGCGTCTGTGGAGATGCCTTCAGAGGATCCTTGAAGTGATGTTTCTGGTTCTGGTTGGTTTCGTGCTTCTGCCTGTGGTTTTCTGATTTTCTGCAGTTTTCTAGAACTTCTTTGCTGACCCCCAGAAGTCTTAGCTACTCTGCTTTGGGGACTTCCTGGATGCCAGCGAGTTGGCGGCCGTGGGCTTGGCAGGTGGGATCTGGCACTCCACCTGCTGACCCCGAGAGACCCACGGAGCCCAGGAGGTCGGGCTTGGGGTCTTGGCTACATTGACAGCATGCTGTGTGTCTGTCTGTCTGGCTGGCTGGCTGGCTGTCTCTGTGTAAACATGTATCCCTGGGTTTCAGAGCGGAGGAAAGTGAAATCAACATGGACCCTTTTCAGCCCCTTGCCAGGACTGGCCTGTGGGAACATCCGTCTGTGTCTTCACCCCCTCTCCCATGGGCCAGGAAAGAAGAGAGCCCTTCTGCCGGTTAAGCCCAGAAAAACGGGTTTTTAAGCCATCCTGCAAACGTGAAATGAGACCGTACTGCGTGGGCTGGACATTGGGACAGGTGACACTCGTGGTGACAGGGGTGTGGCCAACCGAGGTCCTTGTGCTCTGAAGTGCGACAGAGCAGGTTCTAGCAGAATCATTGAAGAAGGGATGGCTTCCCGAGGCCAACAGGGTGGCCCTCCACGTTGGCGCGTGGTGGAGAAGGTGGCGGAAGACAGGGAAGGGGTGGCTTCCTGTCCTCGCGGTGGAGCACACCTGCCGGTTGGGTGCAGCCTCGGTTCTGAGTGGTGGCAGGGGAGGCCGCGCGCTGCGGCTCTCCCTCCTGCCTCCCTCCTGGAATCTGAGCTGCTGCAAACACGAAGAAGCTGAGCGTGGTTGGGGTGATCACGTTTGGCGAGGACAAGTGTGGGAGTGGGTGCTTCCACATGGTGGGGAGCGTTGGTTCCGAACCTATTCCCGTGTCGTCTTCGTTGACAAGGCTCTTCTTGCCAGACCTTTGGGTCAGACTTCTGGAAGGCTCCCCCCCTTCACTTTCTGATGCATGGGGGTCCGCACCCTGGAGCTGGGAACGAGCAGTTCTGTGAGCAAGGAGCCCCCAGGCCTCTGCTCCCCTCTGGGATAGGAGCAGGCTGGAGGAGGGAGAGAAGTCGGGGAGACGAGGTGCCCCCCCCCACCCCCAGCTGATACCGCCTCTTCCCTCTCATCAGAGCGAGCGCTCAGGACCTCTGTGGGGCACGCGGAGGCCTTCCATCCCAGGACTGGCTCAGCTCCGTCGACTGTTTGAAGTACTCGGAGGCATTAACAGAAAAGCTCACTTTAAAAGGAAGTGGAGCCCGAGCTAACGCTCGCCAATCACCTCTGGCGCCTCCTTCCCGTTCTCAGAGCTCACCTCCTGGGTGCCTCGTGAGACCCCGGGTGTTCCTTGAAACCCTCGTTTCTTCTTTTAGTCAAAGCGAATCACTTAACGTAGTGGTAAATGAAAACTTGTTTCAATGTTTCTGCCAAACTCCAGTGAAACATAACAAGCACCTACCACACGTCAGGTACGACAGTAAGTGCGTAAGGGACCTTATCACATCCGGGGCCCAGTGAGGTGACAGCTCTTATCTCGGGTTTTCACAAGAGGGAACTGGGTGCGACCAGGTTAGGTCCCTGGTCTGACTTAGTAAGGACCATGACGGGCGATGGTAGCAGCACAAGTTGACGTGGTGCTTCCTCTGGGCCAGGTGCTATGCCGGGTCCTCTTCTGGGATCCGTCAGGCACCGTTCTGATACCCATTTCACAAGTGAGAAAACTGAGGCGCAGAGGGGATGCCAAGAGCCTACAGCCATCCTGTGACCGTGCTCTGACCCTTGCCACTTGGGTAAGAGCCCAGGGTCACTCTGCCGCCTCATCATTGGAGCCAGGAATTCAAACCCACCGGGTCTCTCTGCTGTTGAGACGTGTGTGTGCGTCCTAGCCTGGTCTCCTGGGTCAGAAATGTCCTTGGAGCTCCCTGCTCGTCTGTCTCCCTCCTGAAGGACGTCTCCCCAGCTGGGTGGTAAAGTCAGGATCCTGCGTATGGAGAGGCCACGCCTCCCACCTAGGTCGAGGGTGGGATGAGGAGGAGGTGGCTGGATCCTGTTCGCAAGGTCAGCAACCCAGAGTCACCTGTCACCAATGAAAGGAATCACTTCGATCCTGGACCCTGAGCCTCGTGTTTCCTGGACCTGACGTGCCTTCCTTCTCTTGGGAAGGAGGGTTCCGGGCAAATCCGGAGTCTTCTGACCCATGTCCCTTTCTTTTCCAGCCTCTCTCTCTCTGACCTCAGGAGCTTCCAGGGGGCCCAAGATCATGCCCAGGGGAGATCCTTTACGCCAGGGTTCCTCAGCCTCGCTGCATCCACATGTGCGGCAGGGGTAGCTCTTTGCTGCGGGGGCTGAACTGTGTGTCGCAGGAAAATGAGCAGCTTACCCGTCCCCTACCCACTGGGTGACATAGAACCCTCCATACCTCAGAAGTTGCCAAATGTTCTCTTGGGACCAAATGTATACCCACGTGCAAACTCCTTTTTATGCCGTGGCATTAGGGGGGACCTCAGGTGGGAGAATGGTGGCCCCGTGAGGGCAGGGGGCTTTTGTCTGTTGCCAACGGTGCCTGGCATGTATGGAAACTCAGGGGGCACTTGTTGCAGGAGTGGGCAGACAGAGGAGTACTGAATAAGAGTTTGGTCCGCGTATCACATTATATATGTTACAGGGAGGATCGTTAATTCAACGCTAGATGACTTTAATTGAGTGCCTACATTTCCTAGACCGAGCGCTGTTCCAAATCCTTTGCCCACAATACCTAAGTTGATCCTTTAAACCACCCACTGGGGCTTACCATTTTACAGATGAGGAAACTGAGGCACAGGAAGGGTGCAGGACTTGCTCAGGGCCACTGAGCTGGCCAGCGGCAGAGCCAGGATGCAAACTCAGGTGAACGGGATTCCGGAGACTGCTCTTCTCCACGTCGCTCTGGTGCCTGGGAACGTTTCCATCACTCTCCAGGAAACCGTCATCGTTGGAATGCCAACACCGTGGCCGTGATGATGAGGCTGTGCCTGGTGGCACCAACGCGCTCAGCGCCAGGCATCAGACCTCCGATATACAAAGACGTCCTGTCGCCAGTGGAGAATCTGTAGCTGGGAAGGGCTGTGCCCGGCCAGAGGGCAAAGAGGGCAGAGTGCGGAGTCAGCTTCTAACGTGAGACCCTCCCTCTGCCTCCCCTCGGGCCTAAGCTGGAGTTGCTACAGGACCTGACCCCCCCCCCTTTCTTCCTTTCAGGTAAAGGGAGCTGTGGGCCCAAACCTCTCAGCAGGGCTCTGATTCATCCTTAGACCAGGGGTGTTCCAGGACAGAGTGGGCAGCTGGAGAGGCCGTGGGCTGGTCAGAGGGCAGAGTAGCGGTGACAGGTGACAGCCTGCATTTGTGACTTCTCTGCAGCTTTCCCAGGCACCACCCAGAAGGTTCCTGAGCATTTGGGGGGAGGTCTCCTCACCACCTGCCTTCCCCAGACGACGAACCCGAGGTTTGGAAAGCTGAAGGGGCTTTTCCAAGTTCCCCAAGTGTTCAGAGGATGAGTGAGAGAGCCAGGGGTCAAACCCAAGTTCTCCTAACCTGAGAGTCGTCACCCTTCCCAAGGACAGGAACACCCAGATGTCACAGCCAGGCAGCCCCAAGGCATGCCAACAGCAGGGTGGGGGTCTCCCTTCTGTGCACTGCTCCCCCCTCCTCCTTACCTCCTCTCTTCTGTCTTCATCTATCTTTCAAGATTTGGCCGGAGGTCCCGAGACCACAGATTTCATAAGATATGGACCGAGTTATCTTGAGCTTGCTGATGTCCACAAGGTGTGACTGGCTCGGAAACATGATTACTTTCTCTAATAAAGGTCTAGACAGGTGTAATGAGAAAATAGTCAAGGAGGTGACAGATCCAGGGCCCTCTCTGATGTGCATGACAGTGACAACACATGATAAAAGCCAGGGGGAGGGAGACGTTGATTCCACCTCTGAAGGTCAAAGCCGAGCATGACAGATGATCCATTAGACCACTTTTGGGGTAGGTTGGGATTGGACCCTGTTGAGGACAGCCACTAGCTGGGACCTTCTCATCCAGAGAAAGACCACATCTTAAGGAGAAGGAAGATGTGAATGATAGAGGGCTTACGGCTCGAATAATAGCTTTAAAAAAAAAATGTTCTATCTCTTTTTCAAGAGAACAAGAAAAAAAAATGTGAATCCAGAGCAGGCAAACCCACATCTTTTAAAATAACCTCCCTTTGTATTTTGGCTAGGACTGGGCCTTCATGTCATCTCAACAAATGGATTCATTCGTTTTACTTATTGACTTAAACTTTTTTTTTTTTTTTAAGCCATTGAACAAGGTGCGTTTGCTTTAGTTCAGTAAGTGCCACTCGGAAGTGCGACTCGGAACGCGGTGGGACGGATGCCACCTTTTTCTCTTTTTTTCCTCTTCTCCATTTTTGTCATTCAAAATTCCGCACTCGCTGGCCCTGGACGGCAGCGAGGTATGAGATTTTGAGATCTGGCGCTGACCCTGGAGGGTGCCACCGTGGGTCCCCCGGGGTGATAGATGATGCCAGGGACTGACCGGGGATGGCGTGTGTATTGATTGTCATAATCAATGTGCTCATCCCGTGGATGAGCAAAAAAAAAAAAAAAAAAAGCAAGAAAAAAAAAAAGGAAATATTTGACCCGTCTTTAGATCTGGGAGTTCAGAGGAAGTGGACGTTTCTCAGCTCAGGGCTCAGAGGTGCAGCCCGGAGCTGACTGGCCCCGGGGGTGCTGGGCTGGCTGTCCACCAGGGTCCCCTCCCTTTCTCCAGCCCCACAGGAGGAGGACGGCCCCACAGCTGAGGCTGGGGGAGGTCCGGCCTTGCCTCGGCCACTCCCTCTTGGCCACGGACCACTGTGTCCGCTGCAGTCTGGATGGTAACGCCGTCACCTCCTGGCTGGGCCCTCCCTCAGAGCCCCTGTCCCTGCCCATGGCAGAGCAGAGTCCCTGGTTACTAATTAAGTCCCAATGTTTACACTAAATTCTTTTGTCATTCCAGTGGCTTTTGCAGTCACTGGAGCTGTCTTCCGACAGCCTGGGTTCTCGGCGCTTGAGCTCAGAGACCCCTCCTCCAGCCTCCTCCTGGAGCAGATGGGGACCTGGAGACGAGCAGCGTGCCCCGTGGGAACATGGGTCTGTCACTGATGTAGTTTCCAAGGAGAGCTTTTTGCTCCCCATGCCACCCCAATTCAGGGGTTTGGAGTCTGGGGAGCATCCCATGGGGAGACCTGTGGTCCCAGCATGTGACATATGTCCTCTCACGCTCGGGGCAGGATGTAACTATCACTGTCCCTTCCGAGAGACCCCATGAGGACCCTCTTCTAGCAGGGGCTGTGGGCTAAGGTGCATCTCGAGCGTGTGGGTTGGAATTCTGCACCCCTCCGAGAGTTGGCGAGGTAGGCGCTCTCCCTCTGCCGTGGCCACAGCTGCCTGGGCAAAGGTGCACCTCCTGCTGCTTCAAGTTCATGCCCACGTCTTGGACTCAGGTCGGTGGAATTTCATCCAAAGGTCAAAAATGTGGCAGAAAATCTGGGAAGATCCACACGAATGTTCTGCTGTGTCTTGTAGAGGAAGGGAGGGGAGGGTCAGGCCAGCGGCTCGGCCGTGCAGCGGGTGACCGACTCGGGGACACTGAGTCCTTAGCTGCTAAGAGGACAGCGGGGGTCTCCATGGGAGATGGAATCTTGGCTTCCAAACCAAGCAAAATGGAAATGATACACGTTTGAACTCTGTTTGAAGATCTGTTTACAATGGATTCTAGAGAAGTCGAAAGTATTTTTAAAGATCAAAATGTTCTGGGGCTCTCGAGTCGGAGGTGTGCATTAGCACAAAGCGGGTGGCATTCCCCACGGCGAACGGCTCCTGGCGTTCCGTGCGTAGATGAAAGAGCGTCTTGATGCCATTTGGAGTTTACGCCGGTGTTTTATGGTGGCTCCGATGGTGGAGCCAACATAGAAGCCGGCGAAGATTTTCTCTAAAGGGCCGTAAGTATTTTGGGCATTGAGGGGGCCGTCGGGGTCTCTGTGGCAACTCCTCTGATCTGCTGCTGCTGAAATAGCAAAGCAGCCATCCACTATGGGTGAACGAGGGGACCGGCTGCATCCCCGTAAAACCTTATTACTAAACCAGGTGGCCACCCCCTGGGGCTCACAGGTCTCTTCCATTCACCTTCCAACTCAGCTTGGCATCCAGGAGGAGCTTAATAAATGGTGATTCAATCAGTACGCGAGTGAATTAGACGTGAGCATTAAAGGAGCAGACACAAGCCACTAACTACCAGGGAGGGGACCAGAGAAGGAAGGGGACATTTATTGGCAGCTCTGTGGTTGGAGGGGGAGTACTCATACTCAGTCCCCAACACTGACCTGCAGAGAACAGGACACAGTCATCGTCATAGTGACCATAGTGACGTGGGGCGAGGCACTGGCTTCCAGCCTCAGTTTCCTTGTTTATGAAACAAGGCGGTCACCTCTCTCTTCACGGTAACGCGGCAGGTGTACGTGGGCCTAAGCAGGAGCTGGGCCTGATTCCGCCTGGCCCTGTGCACGGTCACCCCGGCTCGGACCCCCCTCCTCCGTAACTCGAGGCTGATAGACCACTGTCCTCGTCAGCTTTCCCACTGCCGTGACCAGAAGACCCGACAAGAACAGTTTGGAGGAAGAGGTCCACGTTTCCGAGGTCTCGATCCAGAGACAGCGGCTCCACTGCTCTGGGCCCAGGTGAGGCAGCGCATCATGGTGGAGGAGGTGGAGGAGGTGGAGAGGAAAGCAGCTCATGACGTGGCCACGAGGGAGCAGCTCAGCTCACCAGGGACAGACTATGAACCCCAAGGCACACCCTCAGGGACCCACCTCCTGAGCCACACCTACCTGCCTGCAGTCACCACCCGGTTAGTCCCCATGGGGGGATTCGTGCACTGATTAGGTAGAGGCTCTCGTAACCTTCACCTTGAACGTTCTTGCACTGTCTTTTGGGGGACACCTCAGACCTAATCCATAACAGCCACCATGGTGGGTGCGATGGTGGCTCAACACAGGGTTTCTTCATTTTGGCACCCCAATATTCTGAGCCCAATGATTCTTTGTGGTGGGCATTGTCCTGGACATGTGGGACACTCAGCTGTGCTGTGGTCCCTACCCACTAGATACTGGTAGCACCCACATAGTGGGCAACCAAATAAATCTTCAGACATTGTCAAATGGGGACAGAAGTGCCCCTGGGCTGGGCACTCAGTTTATGGAACAACACGCTGTGTGGTGTGCCAGACTTGGAGACTCATTAAGAGAACTCTTCATTATTAATCGAGCACCGAAGTATCGAGCGTGGAAGCCTCTCCCCTTTTCGTGAATTCTCTCTTTCCCAGCCGATTTCTGTCTCTCGGAGGCAATGTGGATTATTTTTGTTCCATAATGCAGGTTCTTGTCATGACATTTCTGTGTGGCTTAGAGGCCGGGTTCCTGGGAGGTGCCAAGTTTCCCCTGGTGTCCTGTGACGGTGCCTCCCTTTCAGTACACACGACCCCCAGACTCATTTGTGAGGTTGTGATCTGAGTCCATAGACAGTTTGTGTAGGAAATCATGCACAAGTCCTGGGCAAGGGCCAACAGGAGGTTCAAGGACTGAGTCCCAGAGGCCAGCAGGCTGAGGCAGAAGATCGTACCCAGAGAAAACACTGTGTGTGTCACAAACCGGTTCCGACAAAATGACCGCTTGCCTCGTGAGTGAGCACGCGGTTTCCACATTAGCCAGGGGCCAGTTTTCTCTGGTCTAAACCGTGGCCCAGGTGGCTTTTCCATCTAGATTTAATGTCTCTGCCCACCGGAACAGTGAGCCCGTTTTTAATGAAGAGACAGAGAGGGAGAGAGGGAGAGAGAGTGAATTCCTATTAGCGGTTGTGTTTTTCCAATCTGTTTGAGAAAATGCATAAATGCAAACGATCACAAAGCCTGCAGCAGCCTTGTCAAGTGGATGCTACCTCTGCATTTGCACACATTTGAAAAATAATGGCACATACTTGCAAGAAAGATGATTTTTTTTCTGTGCACAGGCAGCACCCTGGAGATTCCAGACTTCCCGTGGATCTCTCTGGCCACCCAGAGTCTCTGTGGCCCTCAGGTGGGGCACCGCTGCTACTGGATGTGTCTAGACAGGTGGGCTCAGCCCCATTCTGTGCATGGCTGCACGAGGCCACCAGCAAATTGGGTGCTTGATAAAACACCTTGGAAAACTGTGGCCACTGGCCCTGGTCCCTGCATCTCTCCCCCGGATTGTCAGGGATCCCTCTGAATCTTGAACTCATCTCTGCCTCACTGTGACATAATCAGATTTGTCTGTCACCTGGGCCCATGGCTTCAAAGAAAACTCTGCAAAAATTTCTGCAGAGTGACTTGCAGGTGTGGGTACCAGAAAAACACCAGTTATCGTCAGAACCACGGGACCGGCCCCAAACTAGATTTCGGGCAATTTGATTTGATTGGCCAACTGCCACCCCTAACTAGCGTCATCCTGCCCGATCTCCAGCTATGCCCTAAAACCCCTCAAGCATGTGATCCATCATATCATTTTCTCATTTACGCCAGCGCTGGATAATGGCCTAATCTCTCCAGCGGCATTCAGATTGATGAGAGACGGTGGCGTTGGCAAAACCTTTTCACGGTTCCGCTGCAAACACCCCAAGCTGGTCCGCACATTCTTACCATCATAAACCTTCCTTTTAACAATGGTTTATCACCTGCAATTAAAATCACCTGGATGAGCCTGGTCAAGGGTTCTCATCTCTCTTCTTTTGTGTTGGGTTAATCTTTAGCTGGCCGCTGAGCAGGACATCCAGGAGCCTTAGAGAGAGGCAGGTTCCACGCACAGATGGCAAACTCCGCTAAGGATGGAGCCGAGCAGCAGGACACAGTCATGCCAAGGCCAGAGGTGGCCCGGATGACCACCTGCCTGGCCCGTTGGCAAAGCAACTCCTGCACTGGCACTAGATGTTTTTTTGGGGGGGAAATATGTGCAAAACCAAATGTGGTCTGTCTGGGAGGAATCTTTCCTTCAATGCGTTTTGGGCATGAGATTGTCCCTCAAAGACAATGAAAAGTTTCACAGTCATCATGAAGGTACAGCCTGGACAGATGTTAGGAAACAGTAATTCCTAGGAAAGAACGCCCCGGTTTTTCTGCTAAGGGCTTCTTGGAACAAACTAAGGTGCTCATTTAGGGAACATTGGAAGTGGAGGACAGGACCCTGAGGAGCCCTCTACCGGGTGCATGTCCCGTCTCTTAACACTTCTTAGCTGGGTGAGGTGGGCATTTGCTTTACCAGAAGAGGCCGAAGTTCCCTCATGGGGACAATGCCAGTCCTGAGTCGCTAGTGCTGCCGTAAGATTAAATTAGAGGGTTGTCATGTGCTGAGCACGATACCTGGCACTCGCCAAGTTCCCTGTAAATGTCGTTAATAAATGTCCCCGAGTGTCTGGCATCCCCGAGGGCACCGGGGAAAGAGGAGACTGAGTTCACTCTTTGATTTATTCAATTAACTTTCACTATGCACATTCTGATTGACAAGGTCCACCATGGGCCCTAGAGACACCCAGAAAAATACGGTGTCCACTACCTGCTGGAAACCAGAGAAGGGGAGACCTCAGCTGAGGAATCAAGAGATTCAAATTCTAGCCCTGAATCCCCAAGCAAGTCACTAGAAAGGAGCAAGCGGGAACTTCTCACTTCCATGGTGGCTCCTGTGCCAAATGTATGACCAAAGTGCGGGGCATGCCACCCCCACCCCCTTTGATTGTAGAGGCACCCAGGTAGCCCTGGAGCGAGTGGCAGAACGAGCACATTGGGTAAGACCACTCTCTGTTTCTGGATTGATTTCTGCACTTGTGACTCTTAACCACATCACTGAACTCATGGGTTCCACCTTAAAAAGGACCTTAAGGTAGACAGGTGGTGTCCTGGGGGAAGAGCATCTTCCCCGATCAGCAGAATGATGGAAATGTGTCAGTCTGCCAGGGACATGTGTAGCACAGAGACCTGAACACCAGGGCGGCAGAGATGGTAGCCCCAGAACAGAGCTGCCCCGTGGGTTAAGGAGCCCCATGGTGTGAACCTGGACATTTCATTGCAGGCGGGACCCACTTGTCCCGCAGAGGAGGGTCTCTGAGACCAGCCCTTGCCGTCTGGGCTGTGCAGTTGGAGGAACGGAGGCCACAGAGCCCTCGGGGCCCACCCAGGCCACAGAGCTTCATGACGGACCCCGGGCTAGAGTAGCACCCGTTGGCCTCCTGGCCCAGCTCAGGCGTCCACACAGAGGCACAAAGCTGTGCTGGAGAAACTTCGAGCATCGCAGACTCGTCCCTCTGCATCCTCAGGAGCGAACATTCTTAGACAGGTGGAAACAGGAGCCCTCGGTACAGGGCTCATGGCTTGGTTTGGCTTTCTAGGGAGCAAAAAAGTGTGTGATTTAGAAAAAAAAAAAAAAAAGCCCAAGCCAGATGCCCAAATTAAAACACTAAATTTTCCTGGAGTTTATGGGCTTGGAGCAATGTAAATAAAGGTGAGGGCTGGGCTCCTCGGCCCATAAATCAGCGCCAGCCGGAGGCTCGCTCCCCTGGCTCGGTTAGGTATTTCGACCCATCACCCACACATCTTGGCATCTCGGAGAGACAAGGGGGAGGGTTCCATTTGTCATCCTGATGGTCCTCCCTGGGGTTTCTTGGAGCTGCGAACTCAGGGTTGTCTTTTGCATGAAATATGCAGCTCAGGGACGGAACCAGGACATTTCAATGCAGGCGGGACCCACTTGGGAAGGCTGGCTCTCTGCCCCCGCGGCCTCATTTGCATTTAGTTTGCTCCTGACCATTTGTAATATGGCGGTGGGTGTCCATCAAAGAGCTCTTCGCTGCTCTTCAGCCTGCTCCTGGGGGCCCGTCTGGGCAGCCTCTCCCGACTCCAGGGACAAGGTGGCTCATTCCTGGGGTCATTCAGAAGGTGTTCTAGCCACCGTGAGTGTGACACCCCCTCTTTGTGTCTGTTTGGTCTGAAAGCCACCAGCAGCCTTGGCAGTGTGACTCTGCTGTCAGCACCAGCCCCAGCACCTCCTAGCGTGCAGCTTGCGGGGTCCCTCACAGATGTCTCCTCATCTGCACGAGGCAGCTGTTACACACACAGTCCGTACCCTGCGTGAGTCCCTGTGAGTCCCCGTGCCTGGCTAAGGGGACAACTCGCGTGCTCTGTGCCTATGAAGCTGTATGAACGCTGTGGCCCACTGTGGCCCACGGAAGCCCTATGATGCCAAAGCTCGGCTGTGCTCGGGGGTGGGAACAAAGCCATTTAAGGAGCTGGTCGTTGAAGCTGGAATCCTGGTTTTCAAGTAAAGATCCCCACGTGGGTGGAGCCTTAATTTCCTCATTTATCTTGCGGTTTGATCTATGGGGTTTCCCATTTGGCAGCAGCAGAGGGGGCTCCCTGGGTACCCGCTGCTGTGTGCGCTCCCCTTGAACACGCCCAGCCAACGTCTTGTCTCCGACAGCTCCACATGACCCTCCCTGGGAGGGGGCGCCCCTCGGACTGCCCACAGACCCTCAGTTAATTTCTGGATTCCTCCTTTTCTCCGTTGTTTAGGACTCGCCTGCTGCTGTTTCGAGCTCTCGTCATTAAGCAAGGGAGGCCCCCGGTGCCTGGAGGTGGCAGCGGAGCCCAGAGCTCGGTTCTCTTTTGCTGGTCAGTTCTGTCTGGGCACCTGTGAGATGGGTCCCTGGAAACACACTGGTTTGTGGCCCTGCAGTGTCCTAGTGGCGAGAGTGAGGATCCATTTAGGAAGGACCAACCCTCTTGCTGCTCGCGGGTTGGGGACTGTCCCTTGCTGTTGGAGTCCCCATTTTCCCATCAGTGAACGGAGGAGGGTGGAGTAGACAGACCCCACCTTCACTGTACCCGTGTTCCTCGGGCACCCGCTCGGCAGGGGCTGTGCCTCATGAAGGCCTGGTGGAGGGAGGCTGGTGGCAATGATGGGGACAGTCCTGGCACCGACCCTTGTGGAGTGCCCAGCAGGGACAAGGCTCTGTTCTAAAAGCTGTCTGCCTATTTCTGTATTTAATCTCACATCAACCTTTGTTAGCAGCCTGATTTTGACAGGGGAGGCAACTGAGGCACAAGGTGGCGAAGTCATTTATCCGTGGTCACACAGTGTTAGAGTTGACATTGGAACTCTGGCCTGTCACCCCAGAGCTCATATTTTTAGCCAGCATGTGCTGTTGTCTCGCATCAAAGCATAGAATTACGATGGGCCGTGACGAGGGTAGCGTGAATGGAATGTGCCAGGCACATGGCAGCGTAGAAGTGACCACAGGGGACATTTTGCTCAGGCAGAGTTGAAGGTGAGGGGCTCGGTGACAGTCCCCAAAGGAGGCTTTCCTTGAGTCAAGTCTTGAAGGGCCAGGGCGCCTGCCGGAGGTGCAGGAGGATCTTTGGCAGGATCCAGCATGCCACCTGCCCCGTGCCCTGCAGGCGCACAGACCCAGTGGGTGACCGCATGGCTTGTGGGGAGGAGAGCCAGTGTTGGGGTCTGGCTTGAGGCTGGTGTGATGAAGAATGATCGGGAGCTGGTGAGCGAGAGAGGTGGACAGGGCAGGGCAGGTTTGGACTGGGAAGGTGCCGCGAGCCAAGGTGCGGAATCCAGCTTCCCCCAGGCTCGATGATAGGACAAGGAGTGGGTCATTCTTACCACTGAACCATTTTTAAGTGTACAGCTCAGTGCCTTGAATAAAATATACAACCATCACCACGGTCGAGTTCCAGAACTTTTTAATCACCCCAAGTAAAAGCTCTGGAAGCAGGAAGCTTCCCCACTCCCGCTCCCAGCCCCCGGCACCCACCGTCGCTGAACCTGTTTGAGGCTCTGAAAATCCCATTTGAAATCAAAGTGACTTTCCCTCAGGTGTAAAGGGGACTGATGGGAGCACTGGGGAGGCGTGGAGGATGGCTAGGTGACCCGACTCAGGTGAGGCCTGGAGAGCGGGGGCCAGCGATGGCCAGCACTCCTCGAGTGCTGGCCGTGACAGCGGCCATAATGACCACCTCTGGTCTTATTGCACCTTCTCTGCTGCCCTGGCTTTCTAGGCAGCAGGAAGCTGGGACAGGTCTCAGGACCTTAGGTCTCTGCCAGTCCTTTGGGGAGCCCTGCTGGGTAGACGCTGGGCACAGGTTGCCCACAGGAGAGTGGTGACAACGTAGCTGTGAAATGTTCTTCTTATTTCCAACCATACCAACAGCTGGTTTAGGAGATGGGCAATGGTTAGACCTGGATCCTGCTCTTATAATCTAGGACTTGGAGCAACAAATAGTGGCAAGTGGCTTTGGAGACGGTGGCCTAGGATCGAGTCCTCTCTGCTGCTGACTTCTGCCCTGGGCAAGCTGTTTAACCTCCCCCGGCCTCAGTTTCCCCCATGCGCAAAATGGCTCGGTGCAGCAGAGTGTAGCTCATTTTGAGGCTTGAATGAGGGGGTGGGTACAGTACCTGGTGTCTAGTGGGCGCTCACCTGGCCGTATTTATTTGTTCCTAGGGGAGAGACATGCGCCCATAAATCATGTACTACAAGTTGGAAAGAAAACTTCTAAGGGACCGTGAGAGGATGGACTGTGGCCATGTGATTGGGACCTGGTGGAGAAATAGTGTCACCAGCGGTGGCTTTCAGTGCTCACTGTGTGCCAAGAATAGGGCCAGTGGGCACCTTCCACTTTGATCGTCTTTGACTCCGCCGTGGGGTTCTCGGTTGGGGCGTGTTCTGGTTTTAGAACTTCTCAGCCACCCTGTGAGGTACCGCGTGGTCCTGTGTCATCTCCAGGCTGAGAGGGAGCAAGGCCTTGCCCGATGTCACCCAGCATAAGTGGTGTAGAAGGGAAATGAACTCGAGTCCACCTGCCCCCAGCGACCCTGCCGCAGGGTCACTTGAGAGTGGACATCAACTCTAGGGCACCGTACATGCCGACAGGAAGGCGCTTCAGGGCAGGTACCCGCACGGCGGTTCCCTTACGGTGGGGAATTTAAATTGAAAGGAAGTTCTCATTCTGTGAGTTCAAAGCGCCACAGATTTAAAAGAAACCGACCAAGAAGGGTGCGGGGTGACGGGAGCCAGCTGCCATGTCACAGCAGGCGAGAGGCTTTCAAATAACAGCCGTGGGTGCAAGCCCCAGCCCTGCCCCTCAGTAGCTGTCGGTGACCTTGAGCAAAGTACTCAGCCTCGGGAGACTGAGTCTCATCATCTATAAGATGGAAATAAGGACGAGTGAGGACATCTTAGGGCACTTTGAGGATGCTGAGAGGTGATGCAGGAGGCGGCTGGTCAGCAGAGGGACTTGGACACACTGGGCTCTGATGGGATTTTCTTTGTCACTGCCACCAACATGCCAGGTTGTGGACACTGGTGCTTCGTCAGCTCTGCTTGTCCTGGAAGCTGCGGCATCAGGTCAGGAAAGAACTTCTTACTGGCCCCAAGGAGGACCACAGAAGAGGTGGACAGCTCCAAGGGGGACATTGTCCTAGAGCCTCCAGGTCCCGGGGAGCTGCCAGGAGACACTTGCTAGAGGAAGAGGCTGGGTCCTTTGTGTCCAGGACAGACAAGGGCCACCAGGTTGCGTGTCATCTGCTAATGGGGCTTATCAGAGGTGGGAGGGTAGGCAGAGCCAGGCCAGGGGTCTCGGGGAGACTGCGGACACGTAGCTTTCTCTTAAGAATGGAGGCTGCCCCCCACAAGTGCTTCTGAACGCACCACGTGGCTTCTGAACGCAGGAAACGTACCTCTAGAGTCCAGCTGCTCATTTAAGAAGAGCCGGACTCCATTAATTTCTGGGGTTTCCGGGGTCCTCTGTTTTGAGAGTGGACAACATGGAGACACAGGGAGGGCCTCGCGAACCCCCGGCCACCGCTCACCCCCCAAGGTCTCTTTGCTGTGCTCTGACCCCTCTGCCCCACCCCCACCCCCACCCTAGGCCCAGGCTTGACCTTTACTTTTCTCTACCTGCCCCTGTCCAGCACTGGCCCCCAGAAAAGTCCAGTCCCCCAGGCCTCCCTCTGCTCCCTCAAAGCTTCTGAAGAACTTGGGTGTTGACTGTGGGTTTGACCCTGTTTTGCTCTGGGAACCAGGTAGAAGACAAGAAACCACAGCCCAGGAAGGCTGCAGACCCCTCCCACCTGGGAGCCCAGGGACCGGGGCCCAGGCCTCGTCCACTGCAGATGGTGGGCTCCCCAGTCAGCGCCCCAACCCGGCACGAGCAGCTGAAGGGGCAACTGCAAAAGAGTTTATTTTATTTATTTATTTTCTTCTGCGCCCAGTGGGCTCCTTGGTGTCAGATGTGCCTGGGACTTTTGAGGCCCGACAGGCACTTAATAAACGTCAGCCTCGGAGGCCCCTGAAGGGACCCCTGGGCACCCCATCGCTGAAGGGGAGACAGTAGGGGTACGTGGGGGTTGGAAAAATGTGCATTTGCTTCAGATCCAGCGTCTGTTGGGCTTTAGGAAAAAAACACCGCAGACAGTGATAAATGGTCTTGTGTTGAATAAAACAGGGTGCCTTTGAGATTTCTTGCATTTTGGTAAGATGTCAATTAATACCTTTTGAAATCTCTAGTTCATCTTTAAGCCTCACCTGAAATGAAAATCAGCCATGCGATTATCTGGGGTCAGACGGGGATGTGCTCTGGACGCAATGCCTTTATTTTGTTTATTTGGTGTTTTTACGTGGTGCTGGGGATCCGTCCCAGTGCCTCGCGCGAGCTAGGCCAGCGCCCACCGCTGAGCCCCAGCCCCAGCCCGTGGACGTGTTCTGAGAACTGCGTGTTTAGGCATTTTCGTCTTCGCGTGATCACAGGGACTGGACCTGTGTCCATCCCGCGACACGGCCTCTGGGTGAGATGGAGAGACTCAGTGGACACGAGGTGTGTTGGGTGCTGTCCCTGAGGACACCCGAGCGGGAGAACCCTCCGAAATAGCCATGAATAACCCAAATAACCAAGAACAGTAAACACAAGCCAGAGACACCATCGTCCTTGACTGTCACCAAGGGCCTGTGCTGCGTGTGCCGGTCTTTTGTCTGGGGGCAGCACAGCGCCCACCGGCATCGCCATGTGCCTGATATTAGGACGGCTGTGACGTCACCAAGCTAATAGGAAGTTCAGCACCCTTGTGATGTCACGGGACCAACAGGGCACACGCGGCCACCACGGGCCAAGACCTCTGAGTGCCGCCCACAGCTGCACCCATTCCGATTCTCTGGAGATGTTACAGCCTTGTCTTGAGGATCCAGCAAACCTGGTTCAGACCCCGACTCTGATTTCCATAGCTACGGGCCCTTGGAAAACTGCTGAACTTCTTTAGATGGTGGTGTCCTTTGATTTTTTTTTTTTCCGGCTTAAAAAAAAAAAAAAAGTTTTGAAGACTCTACAAAATCTCCTTGGAGCATGCATGACCCCCACAGGGTGCCCCTGGCAGCAAGGGACTCAGTAAAGAGAGGTCATCAACAGGGTCCTCCGTGTCACAGCTGAACACGAGCTGACCCTCTGGGCAGAGTGGACTCCAACATCGGAGCTTACGGCTCCGCTGCGCTGGGCACCACCTGAGGTGGGTTCGCCCCCTCCCCAGGGCGAGGGGCTGTCCCCTCTGCTCCCTCCTGATCTCAGCAGCTTCACCCCAACTTTGCCTGCACAGAGCCTTAGTTTTTGACAAGATGATGTCTGGTTTGTAAAATTAAATATCACAGGGAAATTGCTAGTCTCTGCCAGAAACCAGAATACAGAGCATGGCAGGCGCCCAGCCTGGGTCCCCTGGAGGGGAGTCACTGGGGAGCAGGGTCGCCGCAGTACCCCGGGTCCCGGGCAGAGCTCTGCTAGATGCACTTTGCTCTTGAGCCAGTTTTCTGTGTGGGCCCTTCTCCAAGCTTCTGCACCCATCCAGAGGATCACACCTTTAAGGAGACCCCGAGGTGGCACGCGGAGGGGCTGAGCCTCGGCGGCATTCTGGATGTACCCCTGATTAGCACAGTAGCCCCCTCGGCCCTCGCTCCGTCCCATGTGAGGACAGCGCTGTGCTCGTGATTAAAACCAGGCGAGAAATGTGACTCTTCTCTGCAGGTGGAAAGTGAACCACTCCGAGAAGTCAAAGAGAAATCCCCCCCAAAGCCCCGAAGAGGCTTCATTTATAATTAGCCGCTAAAAGATTTCCAGGGGTATTTCATCATCTCTGTTTAAGGAGGGGAAAAAAAAAAAAACTTTCAGATTATTTTGACACGATGAGAGTTTTGACGGAGGCTGGGGAAGCTAAAAGCGTTACTTTAAAATGTAATTATGTGAAATTTCAATTATCACCCTTCCTTTTAAAAGTCTCCCCGTTTGCAGGCGATTAGTAGACATGAAAGGAGGCGGTAGTCCCTGTGGCCCTCCCCAGGCTCCTTCCCAGGGACCAACAGGCGCAGGGGACTGCTTCCCGCCTCCTTGGGGACCGGCAGATGTAGGCAGAGGGACCGGTGGTCCTCTGGCAAAGGAATCCAGACGTTCCGGCTGCTGCCTGTCCCCAGGACAGTCAGACCTGACCCCTTCTTGCTTCTCACTCTTCAGAAGACCTAAGAGGGACATTCGATGTGTCAGGTGGCTTTCCACCTGGGTGCCGTTCTCTGGCTGTGGGCTGGAGCTTGGAGCTGGCCCAGCCCAGGAGACTTCTTTTCCCCGTGTCCCTGAGGGAGCTGCGGGGTGGCGGCCCCAGAGACTGCACAGAGCCCAGCCGACAGTTTGGAACTGTCATTAAGGCCGTCCCTTCTGCCCTGTCCCCCTTGGGCTGCCTGAACACATCAGGCTGAATTAATGGCTTTGGGCTGTCAATCAGATGGCACCATTATTTAAATGCATCAGTTGAGACCCTGACGCATCCCTAATGCTGAGCCCGTGGAAATGAGAAGCTCTGACCATCAGCCGTGGAGAGAGGCGCCGCCCCAGCAGGGAGCTCTGGTAGGAGGCCGTCGCCTCAGTGGAGGCGGCACTGCGCACTGCTCCCAGCGGCCCCCCGGCTGCGTCATGTCCCCATCGGCAGATGGGAAAGTGGGGTTCAGAGGCGTCAAGGTCAGCTGCTTCCAAGACAAAGCTGAGTGGAGAGCCTGGCTCTGCCCTCCCAGCCCGGCCGGGGACTCGGCACCTCCGACTGGCCCTGGAGCCTTAAAAGAAAAAAGAACAGCCCTCTTACCCCAAGTGCCACTCCCGGGCGGCTGCTAGACTCTGCGGAGACTGTGCCCCTCCCCGTGTGCCCCCCTGTGTGCCCCTCCCCTGTGTGCCCCCCATGTGCCCCCCTGTGTGCCCCCCTGTGTGCCTCCCCTTGTGCCCCCAGGTGCATTGACCATGACTCTCCATAATCGTCCCCTGTGCACCTGCTTCATTCCAGGTCTGTGGGAGGCCCTGGGAGTAAACAGGGGACAGAGGAGCAGGGGAAGGTGTGTCTACAGGACGGACGGACGAGGGGTGAGACAAAATAAGCAGCAGGAGCGAGGTCTCCCAGGGAGAGCTTCTTGGAGAGAGCGGAAAGGGAGCGGGGCAGAGCGTCCAAGCAGGAGGAAGAGCAGGCGAAAGGCCTGTGAGGCCGCAGCCTGTTTGTGTGCTTGAGGGAAACAAAGGGTTCATGGCACTAAGAGGCAGCCAGTTGGAGGGGTGGGAGGAAGGTCAAGGTTAGAAGGGCAACTGGGCCAGAGCGTGGAAATTGGGGAGAATGTGGATCTAGGAGCTGCGAAGTCCAAGGAGGCATTTCTGCACAGGCCTGATGCTTTGTGACTCGGGACTTAAGAGCCTCGGTCCCAGGGTCGTCATGTCCCTTGGGGGCTCTTGATGTGACCTGCTCTCTTCCAGCTGTGCCTTAGGCTGCGTGAAGGTGGGGACTGTGCCCGGTCCAGTCGCGCTCGGATTCCTAGAGCTCCGCACAGGGTCCGCCCCTGAAGATACCACGTAATCCCGTGGCGAACGACCCCCTCCCCACTCGCTTCCCCTTCGACTGCGTCTCTGGCAGGACGGGGGCCAGGGTGTCCTGTGCCACGCTGGGCCCCCAACCCCAGCAACCAGCTGGAGGAGGCCCCCACCTGGGCCTGGCCGCGGCGGTGTGGGAAGGGGTCCTTCTCGGAGGGCACGGGTTCTCTGTCCGTCCACCAGGAGCTGCTCTGCGTTTGGATGTGGTTGAGTCACGATCTCGTGCCCCACAGCTGACAAGCATGGGCCAGGGGAGCATGGGGACTCTGTCCCTGGTCTGCGGGACCCCTCGGCCTCTCCTCTCCCGGGATGTGGGCTTCTGCCCTGGGCTCCTTTCTCCCCTCGGGATGGGGCGTCCCTTCCTGGGCCGGGGAATGTGCGCAGGCCCGGGCACCTGGCCTGCTCCTGGGGGAGTGGCTGGGGCCAGTTCTGTGGACCGTGTGCTGTGGATTCTGCGGGCTCCTCTGAAAGGGTGACCTTTTGTCGGTGGAGTAATTTGAGTTTTAGTTGGCGCCCGAGACAAAGGGGCCTTTCAGCCCCGCCGCAGCCTATAGCCGGCCAGGCCTTTCCCAGTGACATGGCAGGAGGCCTGCCAAGGCGTCCGGGGCCTGTAAATTAGGCCTTGTTTAAAAATTTAGATAAAGCCCGATGTGAGGGAGAAGTGCTTTCATAACATTCAGCGGGAATTACTCTGCGAGCCCCTTTCAAGTTAAATGGAACCGTTCTCTGGAAGCGCGGAGACGTGAAATGCTTCAAATGTCAAAAGAGTTTTCATTTTATTGTCCCCAGTGAAACGCAGGCATTTCATGTGGCTTAAGAGTTGAGATGCACATGGAAATGGAATTCACTTGGAGCAGGCCCGGCCTGCCTCGGGATCCACTCTCACCACAGTGACCCTGCGAGGGCCGGGCACCGCCCTGCCCGTCTGAGACCGGGCATCTCTGCCAGGGAGCCTCGCTCCTGCCTCTCAGAGCCCGTGGTACCCGTGACAGTCTTGCTGCCAACATGTCCTGCTCCCACCGGTCACCCTCCACCACCCCAGAAGCTCTGTCTCATCCAGAACCTTCCTTCTTACCAAGACTGATGATTGGCCCGTCGCCCAGGGTGTCTCCACCAGAGGTCCCCAGAAAGGGTGTTGGCGGCGTCTCTCTGTGACCGTCAGGTGTTTGGAGCGTTTTACAGACGCTGCCCTCCACTGGCAGCTCCTTCCCCTCGAGGCTGAGCCTTTTCTCTTCTGTGTCCCTTGGGATGGGACTGGTTGCAGGGATCCCGAGTTACTCACGATGGAGACTCCCCGAGTCCTGGGCGCTTCCCGGCAGGGACCCAGCGCTGCCTGGCTGTGCCCCCCCTGCTGACTCTACCCCAGGCAGTCTCCCTCCTTCTGGTCCCAAAATGCTGCGACTGGCTCCGGGGATCTTGCTGCCTTCTCCACAGCCCGGGGGAAGAGCCAACCCTGAGCAGTCTTTGCTGTTGATGTTGTTAGATGCACATCACAGCAGAGTGTCTTTGGCATATTCCACATACATGGAGGGTGACTTCCCATTCTTGCGGTCGGACACGATGTGGAGTTACGCTGCTCAGGCATTCACATAGGAACGAAGGGAAGTGATGTCCGGTTCATTCTACTGTCTTTCCTATTCCCACCGCCCTCCTTTCCCTTCATCCCCCTTTACCTAATCCACACCTCCTATTGTGAGTTGGCGTCCACATATCAGAGAGGACATTCAGACTTTGGTTTTGGGGGGATTGGCTTATTTCACGTAGCATGATAGTCTCCAGATCCATCCATTTACCAGCAAATGCCATAATTTGATTCTTCTTTATGGCTGAGTAATATTCCATTAACACTGAACAATCTTCAAGGGAAAAGGAAAAAGTCCCGGGCGTAGGTCTGAATGGACCAGTTGGGCCACATGCCAGACTCTGATCCAGTCGCCAGAGCAGGGGTGGGAGGACAGGAAGGAGCACGTGCTGAGCTGTTTTTCACTTAGACCTAACTGAGCCACCTGCCCTGGGCCCAGGGCCACCCAAACCCAGCTGGTTAGGGAGTGTTGACTGGGTTTTCTGAGAAACAAAACTGGTGCCCCCACCCGCTTCAAGAGTCTCGCATTGGTTGATTCCTGTGGTGTCAATATCTCTGTCCTGGCTGATGTGAAGCTACCAGTCCCGGTCACTGAACCGGGAGTTGGGGAGAAGCCTGGGCACCGCCGGACACTGCCCCCAAAGTCTGTGCACCTCATGGAGGCAAGGCTGGGTCCTCCAGCTAAACTCAGGAAAGGGGGAATGGAGTGACACGAGGCGGGTAAAGTGAGCTGTCCCCAAGGTGCCAGGGTCTCTGCTGACCTGCACTGGGCCTGGTCCTCCACAGTCCAGCTTTAAGCCGACTGTGAGTGATTCCAGCCTCTTCTATGACAGTATGCAGAGCAGCCAGGAGCAACACACCTGTGATCCCAGCAACTCGGGAGGCTGAGGCAGGAGGATCGCGAGTTTGAGGCCCATCTGGGCAATTCAGCAAGACACTGTCTCAAAAAAAAAAAAAAGGCTGGGGTCATGGCTCAGTGGTCCAGCACTCCTGGTCCAATCCCCAGTACAATCCACCAACCAATCAATAGAAAGGAAAGTATGGGGAACAGAATTTCACTGGGGCTACAAAGTACAGGGCAGGGCCCTCACCAAGCCCCTTGGCCTTTCTCAGCGGGCTCAGCTGTAAGGAGATTATAGTGATGACCTGTCCCTCCAAAGGGCCATCGCGAGGATTTCATGAGATGCAAACTCTGCCACGCTTTATAAACCACGAATGTCTATACAAATAGATAGTCGCAAATTACTCCTCCCAGTGTATCTTCCACTCCCGGGGACCACGACTCAGTCATGTAGCGCAGAGACAAACCTCTACAGTCAGACAGACTGGGCTCCGACTCAGCTCTGCCGCGTTGGAGCTGGGCGTCTGCGCAGGGCACGCTCGAGTCCCCTGATAGAACGGGGTAGTATTTACCTACAGTTTGCTCACCCTCCCATGTCGTCATCTCTGAAGGACTCTCCAACCCAAACTGACGACATCACAGTCACAGCCAAATCCGTCCACCAGTCACAGCCAAGAGTCCCCTTTGAGACATTCGGTGAAGTCACTTGGAGAAGTGGCCTAGGCAGGGAGGGTGTGGCCCTGAGGCTGGGCAGGTCCCCGCTGGCTCCAGGTCCTGCTCCCTCCCACCCCACGTCCCTGTACGTCTTGGGAGGATCCTTTTGGAGTGTCCAGCTGGCACCCCATGTGCACGGTGGAGACACCAGGGTCACACCTGACCTCACACACGGAGCGGGGAGCTGGAGACGGCTCGAGAGCAGGGACCTGTGTCCTCCGTCAGGTGTCCTCGGCAGGTGCCCTTTCCCCAGGGAAGGAAGTGGAGAAGGTCTCCGGGCGGCCGGTCACCTCTGGGTGAGGGAGCTTGGGGATGGAGTGGACCTTCGGGGCCCAGTGTCTGAAGGTGTCCGTTGTTTTCCTACCAGAAAAAGCAGAGATCTGGGGTGAGCTCCCTCAAAACCACCCTGAGGTCTGGCAAGCACCCCGGGTTTTTAAGGAACGTTATTTTGATGGGGTTTAGAAATTTGGAGAAGACAAAGTGACACATTTTCACAGTTCCCTGTCAAACCAGAGCATGGTTGCCAAACTGTTAGGTTTTTTAAAAAGCAGGAAAAGCAGCAGCTTGTGTGATTACCTCGGTGCAGTTTCAAGTTTCTGCGGGGGGGTGGGGGCTGGGGGGGGCTTGCTGAAATCTGCGATTTCCTCCCTATCGTCTGCAGGTCCACCTCCGTCACTGTGCCCAAGGCTTTCCCAGAGAGGGTGGGCGAGGGACAGTAGGATCTCAGGAGAAGGGTCACCAGGCCTCTGCCCGTCGGGACAGCTTTTGAGGGCTTTGGGGGCCCTCGTTGTTATCTCAAAGTTTTCTGGGAAGCGTGACGCCTCTTTAGAGGTTGGGTTAAAGGGTGCTGGAGGGGAACCCTTTGTTTATGGTAGATCCTTCCACGGGGAAAGACTCACCTGGAGTTGACACATCTGCACCCAGAAACGCTTCCAGGATGAAAGTTAAATCCCTGACGCGGAAATCAGGAAGATCCGTGTGAGCCGGGAAGAGCAGGTGGCTGAAGATGGATGCGGAGCCACCCTGAGGGAGTCAGTGAGCCCCTGCAGGAGAATCCCCCCCTCTGGGGCTTTTTATTATTTTATTATTATTATTTCTTATTATTTCTTACTTTATCTCCATTCTGCATGTCTCCCCTCCCACCCTGAAGCAACAGGTCATTGTCCCCTCCCTCCAGGAAGAAACCACTTTGTTCTCAGCAGGAGATGACAGGCAGAGCCAGGATCCCAAGTGTCCACTGGCAGAAGTCCTCGTTTGCCTTCGTCCCTGCAGACACCCTTGTCCCCACCCTTGACAGCTTGGTGGGTGCTGGGCCAGGTGTGGGCAGAGGCTGCAGCCTCCCCAGGGGCCGGGGGCCGGACGGAGAACACTCGCTCTTTACGAGGGTGTCGTTTGGGAGAAAGGTCCGGTGAGCCTAGTGCTGTGGGCCGTCTGATCCATTCACCCCTCAGTTCTGTGGAGCACGGGTTCTGGGACACCTACAGAGACCGAGACTTGAGGACGCTCAAGTCCCCTGCATAAAACAGGGCAGTGTGTGCCTGTAGCTTGCTCGTCCTCCTGTGACACTTTACGTCATCTCTGAATGATCGTAATTCCTAATACAAGGTAAATGCTATGAATCGTTGTCCTACTGTATTGTTTAGGGAATAACGAGCAGTCTGTGGGGACCTGGGAGGTTCCTCTGTAGGAGAGTATGTGCTTAGCGTGTTCAGGACCCTGAGTTCTCGTCCCCAGATTAAAAATAAAAAAATCAGCCTCTGCCTGTTTGGTGCAGACACAGCCGTCCTGGGCACAGGGTCCATGAACCCAGGCGATTGCGAGGAGTTCATGGACTGAGAACTCAGCTCAGGCAAGGCGTGCTGCGGAGGCTGCGGGTGCCTGCAGCGGTGGGAGGGGTCCGCAGGGTCGCCTGCATGTCAGTTCACGTATAGCATTCAGTATATGGCACTTAAAGCCAGGCGAGCCCAAGTTCTACTTTTTGGAACTTTCTAGATTTTTTTTTAAAAAATGTTTTTGATACAAGGTTGGTTGCATCCAAAGACATAGGGCCCACAAACACAGAGGACTGATTGTGTTAGACACTCTGGTGGGCAGAATACGGCACCTCCAAAGATGTCCTCGTCCTAACCCCCAAGTCCTTACACAGGAACAGGGCCTTGGAGACGTGGTGTTAAGGGTCGTGAGGTGTGGGTGTGATCCTGGATGCTCTAGGCGGCCCCAATGTGATCACAAGTCCTTGTAAGAGGGAGGCAAGAGTCTCAATCAGATCATGTGACAACAGGGAGAGGTCACAGAAATAACGTCACTGGAGGGGCCGTGGACCAGGAAGTGTGCACAGGTGCACAGCCTGCAGATCTGGAAAAGGGCGGGAATCGGAATCTCCCCAAGAGCCTCCAGAGGGAACGCAGCTCACCCACACCTAGGTCCCCCCACCCAAGGCCCATTTCCGACTTCTGACCTCCAGAACCATCCAATAACGGGTGTGCCTTCTTTGAAGACACTCAGTTTGTGGTCATTTGTTACAGCAGCCATCGAGGACATATACGGACTCACCCTGCACAAAGCATCAGGAAGATGCGTGAGGTTCCTGCAGTGCCTCGGGGGACGTGATGGTGAAAACGAGTTCTAGTTATATTGGGGCGGGTTAAGCCACATCTGCTGGCGTCAACAGGATGCAAAATCAGTCAGATGTCACTTTACTGTTAAAAAAAAAGAAAACCCACCCTGCAACTGTGGAGTGAAAAAATCATGCTGTGATTGCTTATTTTAACACCGGACAAAGCTGTGAGCTGCTCCGCTTTGGTTTCCACGCCGTGGGGCCAACCTTCCTGGCTCTTTGAAGCTTTCTCTCCATAGCAGAGTCCAGCACCTCGGAGCCAAGATGGTGTTAAATGCGGGGTCTGCAGCAGGGACCCATCCTCCCCTTCTTTGCATGACACCTTCCTATTAATGCCACAAGGAGTTGTGTGTGGGATCTAGAAGGCGGTGGATGCCGTTTATCGAAATACTTTACAGCCAGCACACAGAGCTCCGCACTTGCCCTCTACTCACACTTCAACTGTGTTTTCCACCCGACCTTGTCCTCAGGGGTGTGCATCAAATGCCACCTGACACCATTCCTTATCCAGCTCGGCTGACGAAAGATGGAAGACCACAAGGGATTCATCATTTTTTCTCTTTTGTCTTTAAAAAAAAAATTCCATTTCGTAATCATACATGGAGAATCTGTCTTCAAAAATGGATTACGTGTGAGCAGGAAGTTGGATAAATATCCAGTTATCGCTAGAAGCCCGCAGCACTGCAAATAAGGTACATCATGGCTTCCAATCCCCGATCGCTCAACAGAACAGCAGCCCAACGGCGCGAAGGAGCCGGGTGCTGTCAGCTCGGGAGCTGGCCTGTTTCGCCTCGGTCACGTCCTGCCCTGGGGCCAGCACTGGTCACTGGCGACCTTGGTTGGCGCAGTCGCAGGTGTGAGGGATGTCAGGCAGGGCAGAGGACTTCCGGGCGCAAGAGAGCCAGAGGCCAAGAAGCCCCCAGGGTAGGCTGCGCAGGGTGCTCCCAGCCCCCTTGGGTCCCCGGCAGTGCTCAGCAGGTGTCCACTCAGTGCCCCTCCTTAGCATGTGCACCTGGAAAAAGGTTCTGGAAGGAGGAAGCCAGAAATGGCCGTGGGGTCCCTCGGGGTAGAGCTTGGCTTTGTCTCCTCACGGCCCAGGGAACCCGGGCCAGTGCCCATCCTGCCAATGTTGGTGTCCCTGAGAGGGGGTGCGTGAGGACGGTGCCTGCCCTGTTGGAGTTCCAGGGAGGGGAACGGAGAAGGGAGGCGTTAGATGCCAAGCTGTCCATTCTGGAATGTTCCGAGTGTTCAGTAAGTGCCAGCTTGCCGTGGCTGCTCGTTGGCGAGGCCATGTAGTTAACGGCTTACTCAGGTGCCTGGTTCTGAAGTTCAAGTTCGGCTGTCCTGGCCTGGGTCAGTCCCCTCCCTGCTCTGAACGGCGTCCCTCCACTCAGCTGGGGTCTGCACGGGCTCCACGGGGGCTGGCCCCAGGCTCCTCTCCCTCCCCCGCTGCCGACGTGATGCTGGTGTGAGGAACCGACGTGCCCCTGGGCCTTGCTGAGCACTCCTGTCCCTGGGCCAACATTCCTTAGTGGGTCCTGGGCAAGGGGTCCTCACGCTGCAGGTGGAACTGCCTACGTGTTGTGCTCCTGGCTCACCTCGGAGGCAGTGTGACAGCACCTGGGGACATTGGGGACGTCAAGCGCTGGGGAGGTACGACTGGCATCCATGGGCGCAGGCCGGGGGTCCTGGGAAACACCAAATGTCAGTAGTGTCAGGGAGGAGAGCACCCGGCTGGCTGATGTCACTCATGACTGACGGGTGGTTCTCAGCAGGGGATTGGTCTCATCTCATGGACGCCGTCTGTCTACCCTCAAGACCCTTGGTGCGTGGGAAACCATGGCTGTGGAGGGAAGCAAGGCCCAGCCCTTTCCACCTCCGTGAGAATGTCAGAAGGGAAAGACAGGCCAGGGGAAGGGACAGGGTTAGTGGAGCCTGGGACCAGGGACCGGAGCACCTGGACTTGGCCCCAGCTCCAGGGCTAACTTTGGGGGAGTCGCCCCCCACCCTGGGCTTCAGGTTTCTCCTGTCACGAGACGTGGTCCCCATTCTGCACTAAGATTCCTGATGCGACTCTAAAGTCCCTTTCATGGGTCCTTGTGGAGGGGGACGGGTTTTCTGACTTCTCGGTGTCACCTGGCCTCCAGATCAAAGGAGCGCCAACCAAGTCCAAGCTCTCTGGGTGATGTGCCACGAGCCGTGTGGCTGGAGCGCTGGTTGTGTCCGGCTGTTCATTTCTTCCACGTCCGTCACCTCCACTGCCACCGTGACCACAGAGCAGCCGCTGACTCTGAGCCCTCTGGGCGCCAGCCCCATTCTGAGCACACCTCGCCTCTGAACATCGTCACCTGCACAACGTCATCCAACTCACTTGTCGGTCCCCAGAGATCGGAGCTGTCCTCTCCCACATCTTACAACAAAGCCACCGTCTGCGGTGGCCACTGGTGGTGGCGCCCAACACACGGACGTCTGAGGCCGCTACTTTGACTACACGAGGCAGCGGAGGCGCTCCCTCCAGGTGCAGGGGGGCCTGCGGAGCCCCCGTGCTCTCCTGCTCATCCTGAACCCCAAGAATCTGAGCAGCGCAGCGAGGGATTTGGGGATGACGCTCATTTGTGACTCGTCGTCATCTTCCTTGGGAGAGAGAAGTGAGACCAGGCAATAGGAGGACATGCCCGGCCCGGATCGTCCCCTGCTCCAGATGCAAGCTCCTGTTGGTGGGAAATTGCTCCTGAAGTTCAGAGGTTTTGCAGGAAGAACAAATCCTCACGCAGTGACTTCCAAGGAGCCCATGGAGGGGCTGAGGGGCTCCCAGGGACTCTGGGCTGGGGTTCGGCAGGCTGCCAGGGAGCCCGGGGGTCTCCCCTCCCAACCTGGGAGTGCTGTGAAGGTGCAGGGGAAGCAGCCAGAAGACGGTGCAGACCCTCGTCAGCCAGCAGGGAGGGCAGGGACGGATGGCATCCGTGTCCCCAGGGGCATGTCGTGCCTGCCTTCACGGTGCCTCTGCCTCTGCTGACACTGACGCACCTCAGAGCCACGGTGGGATTCTCACCCTGTTCCCAGGAGGAGGAAGGCTGAGGCCCAGGATGTCACAGGGCCTCCAAGGTCCCCCGGGGAGATGGTGTGCTGCGGACACACAGGCCTCGCCGTGGGTGAGCGTCCACGTGCTGGGCTTGTTCCCGTGGCTTGAAACCAGGGGAGCGGATCCCCTCAGGGTTCTGGAGTCCCAAGTCCAGGGGCCAGCAGGCTTGGTTCCTTCCGGAAGATCTGAGGGAGAGTCCCATCCCGTGCCTGTCCCCGGGCTCCTAGTGGCCCGGCAGCCCTTGCCCTTCCTTGGCTTACGGAGTCACTGTCCCTGTGTCCGTGCGTCTGCTCCTCTCCTACGGCAAGCCATCAGATGTGTGCCACCCGGGGCAGGATGAGTCACCTGAGGAGTTACATCCGCAGGACCCTGTGTCTGGGAAGGGCACATTCTGAGGTTCCTGGTAAACATGGCTCTCTGGGGGACACTGTGCAGCCTGCTGTGTGTGTGTGTGCGTGTGTGTGTGTGTGTGTGTGTGTGCGTGTGGGGTGTGTGTGTGTGTGTGTGTGTGTGTGTGTGAATAACTGGGTGTGCGTGGGTGTGTGTGAGTAACTGAGTGTGTGTTAAGACCCAGCTGTGCTGTTTGGACCCCTAAGGGTTAGATCTTTCCAGAATAGCAGATGGTTTGCTCATGGGGGGCACAGGGAGAAGGACGAGGTGGGGCCACCTCTCAGACCAGCCCCTGTCCTTCCACTTCCTTATCTGACTGCCCACCCAACCCAGGGCACCTTCACCAACGGACAGTGGCCCCCTCCCCTCTGGCCCCCCGGCCCCCCGTACTCTGCAGCCCCCACCCCGTGCACCTTCACTGCTCATCTGCAATGCAGCCAGGCTTCCCCGTGACCAGTCCCCACTGTCACTTCTTGGTGGTCCCTGTGGTCCTCCTGCCCTCTCCGCCCCTCCTCCCCGAGCACACAGGGCTGCTGCCGCCTGACCTCGCTCGGCCCCCGAGACGCACCTCTCTGCCCTCTTCTCCCGTTCCCCTTGGTGAGGCTCCTTGCCTGAGGGCTGGACAGACAGGACCCCAATCCCAGGGTCCCCAGAGGCTAACGTACCCGATTGGGGCTCAGATCCCCCTGAAGGTCCAGCAATAGAAACTGGGGTGAGGGAGGGCAGCCTTGACCCTCCCCGGGGACGTCCCCCGCCACTCTCCAAGTTGGAAATGAAATGACTCAGGGGAAAGTGGTGCCCAGCCCATGCCAGGTTAATGGTTTCCTGGAGCATGAAAAATTAATGTCCACTGTCAATACTTTTAATGGTCAAGCGTCCCCCTTGGAGCTCCATGTGTGGATATTGTCACTGTAGGGGACATTGGGGGCCATGCCCACCCAGTTTGAAGTAGCATAAATGCCCTGTGAGTGGACACCATTTGAGGGGTGAGCTGGGCATCAGTGGCCCAGGCTCCCGGCTCCCTTAGCCCCCTGACCTGGTTCTCTCCAGCTGTGTCTAAGGTTCCCACTCTCTGCTCTTTCTCCTCTGCCCATTCTGTCGGCAATGGGCAGACCTATAGGTGAACTGGTGATGGCCAGTCCTCACGGCCACCCGACGCTCAGACCCATCTCCTTCGATTTCTTCGAGCCATGGGTCCTGGAGGCGGGGCTCACCCACTCTGGGCGCCCTGTTGCTGCCCACTGAAGCCTTCAGCCTTGGGTGCTGCCGACCCCCAGGTCTGGAATCCCCTGTGGGGTCAGAGGGAGGCTGGGGCGCAGCCAGGGCTGGTGACTCCGTGTGGGACGCGGTGGCTGCTCGGCGCCCAGGTCGAGGTGCAGTGCTGGGAGGTGGCGGCCGGCCCAGCTTGCCCTCCGAAACCACCCAGGGCCGTGACATGAGAAACGCCCTGAAACAGCAAAGTGCACTCACACACACACCTTCATCCCATCTGCTGCTCAACTAAGTTTGAAAACCCCCCTTTCCATCCTAGATAATACAGCTCACGATTGCTCACTATATTAAATGCCTCTTAGTAAAATCGTGGCCTCATGAGCTGCCTAATCTGTGTTTGCCAGGTTTCAGCCGCCACCGGGGACCCACTGGGACTTGCTCTGGGGCTGTTGATTCGGCTGCAGGTGGATCAGGCCTCCGTGCGCTGCCGTGGGGGAGGCTGGAGATCAGCTCTGTCCTCCACTAAAGGCCTCTAAGTGCCTGCACCTTCTCCTGTACGCTCATGTGCCGGGGTGTGTGGGGGGCTGTCCACAGCCACCTGTGGATGCCCAGGTCCCCGGTATGAGCGGTCAGCAGGGGACAGGCGTTCAAGAGCTTTGCTCTACGTGGTTGCTATGCTGGGTCTCCCATCCCACCTCCCTGGGTGATCGATAACTTCTTGTTTTAGTCCTTTCCAGAAGTGCCCTCCCCCCAGGCCCTTGTGGGTTCCTTGGCAAGACGATGGAGAGCTCCAACTGGGGAGGATCCCATCCTTTCCCTGCAAAGCTCAGGCCGGCCAGACAGGAAACTCACAAGTGATGCTGGGACCACTCCTGCCCAGCGGTTCACCGCCCCTGGGCCTTTGCACATGCAGTTTGCTCTTTACCCTGACTCTCCATCTCCTCTCCTCCACCCCTTTTCCTGTTCACTCCTGTTCTCGCTTCAGGTCTCAGGTTAAATGCCCGCCTATTCGGAAAGGCTAACTGGGCTCTCACGTCCCTGCTAGTCCCCTCGGCTCCCCCGACCACACTGCTGTCCGTCTCTTGGCTTTGTTTAGGGGGGCTGTATTCCCAGGTGCCCATCTCTCCAGGGGCTATGGACGCCTGTTCTCCCACATGAACCACAGGGACACCTCCTCAGGGTCCCAGTCAGAGTCCTGCATCTTGACGCCACCGCTGAAGGGACGTCCCCGCGGCTCTGATTGGTCAGGTTTGGCCGTGGAGCTCAGGTAGCGTTGGCGCCTCTCAAACCTGATTGCACCCAGAGGATGTGCCCAGGTGGTGGCACCGGAGTCGGGGGGAGACTGGGACTCTTGATTTCAGAAGAAGGAGCTGTCGTGGGCCGCAGGGTGCCCAGACGGCCACATGAGCTCCCAGTGACCCCAGGACGTCTGGTGAGCCTGCCCGGGCTGCCCACGGGGAACGTCACTCTAGATTCAGCCAAGGGTGACGATAAAACATAGCAGCAGCCTAGTGAAAAGGAGTCGGTCTTTCTTTACAGGCCACGCGGGGCTGGCATGGGGCGGCACGCTCCCCGAGTCCTCGAGCGGGCCGTGTCTTTTGGCTTCCCTCTTGGTCGCGCCTGTGATGTGGCCTGTGACCTGGGGCCCAGGGTGGTGCTCAGTTGTCACCAGCTCATTCTGAGAAGCCAAGTGGAGATGCCAGGGGGGCCCATGCTGAAGGACGGTCCCTGGAACACAACCCCCCAGTCACACTCTGCTGACCACACACCCACCTCGGCCACCGCCCAGGCTGGAGGGGCCAGGAGCCACCGAGAGTCTGTCACACTTGGCCACGACACCAGAGCACATGCCTGACAGAAGACAAGGAAATGCCACGCTCACGCTGGGAGGGGGATTGGCGAGCCCCCTACCTGACGCGGCCTGGTTCCCAGAGTACTTCACGACTCCCCCAGACTCAGAGAGTAAGGAACCCCCGGTGACAGACTGGCAAAGGCCTGAACAGCTACTGTACTTAAAGGATCTGGGATGGCAAAGGAACTCACAGAAAGATGTCCAGCAGCATCAGCTGTCGGGAGAGGCAAACCAGCACCCCGGTGAGACGCAAATACACAGAATGGCTTAGATTAAAAAGATGGACAATCCCAAGTGTTGACAAGGAAGCAGAGCAACTGGATGTTGTACGGGAACACGACATGGTGCCACCGCTCTGGAATAGGGTTTGGCACATTCTTATGATGTTAAACGTCTATCCACCTTATGACCCAACCATCACACTCCAGGGATATTTACCCTGGAGAAATGAAGTCCTATGCTCACTCAAAAATCTGTGCATGATTGTTTAGAGCAGCTTCAATCATAGCAGCCCCAAACTGGGAAGAACCCCAAGTGTCCATCAATTGATGCATGGATAACTGTGGTACATCCATAGAGTGGAATATTACTCAGCAGTGATAAGGAATAGATGATCAATACATGGGACAGTGTGAGTGGATCCCAAAGGCATGATTCTGATCGAAAGAAAGAGTCCCAGAGTATTACTCACATGACTCACGTGCCCTGAGGATCCATTTGTGTGATACTCTTAAGACCAAGCTCAAAGTGATTTGAACTTATCTGAGTTGCCAAGAGGAGGGACGGGAGGAGAGTATGATTTTAAAGGGCCAGTACTTGGGAGCTTTGTGGGTGATAGAATTGCACTCTGTCCTGATTGAATATTTACAGGTGTTACAATTCATGGATATGTACATCTCAAAACGTCCACACGACTGTAAGATGTTTTATTGCTGTGGTAGCACATGGGTGCGGCTCTGATGGGAGGGAGGGGTAGCTAGGTGGCCACTCATGGCTCACTTTCCAGCACATGTCCTTTGTCGGGCTGGGCAGGGTTTCTCAAAGCCGGGCACCGTTGACCTTGGGGTTCCCGTAATTCCATGTTGTGCCTTGTAGGATGTTGACAGCATCTCTGGCCTTGGTCTCCTCGATTCCAGGAGAGTCCCCCTTCTACGTGTGACAACCAGACATTGCACCTGTCCAAGGGGCCAGTTTGCCTCTGGTTGACCATCCCTGGCTAATCTGAGTTCTTTTTAGTTACTTACAGCTAAACGTCCTCCACTTGGCCATGACCCTTCCTAGGGACCCCCTTGCTTTCCTTCTGTCCCCACTGCCTTGGTGACAACTGTCAAAGAACTTGCAAGCCGTGAGCTGGAGATGCTGAGGGTAGGCCCCAGAGGGCCGGGGTCTGCCCTGAGCTTCTGCTCCTCAGAGTCGGGGGCGGGGAGGTAACGTCCCCACCTCTCCACGCCGTCTCTCCGGTCCCTTCATGTCACCCCTTCTTGTTCCCATGTCAGCCACAGGTATGTCCCTGGGCTCCTTTTAAAGCTCAGAGAAGCCATTCCGCTGTTTAAATATGGAAGAATAGCATATTTTAATAATCAGGCCCCGGGGCATAGTTTTTCCTGTTGCATGAAAAAATAATGGTCAAAACAGCCCGCGGCCGATGGCAGAATTCTGTAAAAGTTATGCAAAGAGATCCAGGCCCCCCGCCCTCCCTGGCGCAGAACCACCTTTGATGTGCCGCTGCACCTCCTACCTCCCCGCCCTCTCCCCGGCCCAGAGAGGTGGCTGGGGAGGTGCACTTAGAGAAGGGGCAGTCTCTCTCTCTCTCTCTCTCTCTCTCTCTCTCTCTCTCTCTCTCTCTCTCTCTCGGGGACCACCTGAGTCCGTCCCCTGCAGCCTGCACAGTGACCGTGGTTGGACCTGGAGGAACCTCACAGGAAGGGCGCAGAGATCACCTCCCCTGGCCTCCTCCCAGCCCCTCCCACCTGTCCTTCCAGGTGCCTGCTGCCCCCCCACCCATCCGAGGTGACAGCGTTCTGTCCTCTCCCGTGAAGGGAAGGAGGTGGAGCTCGCTCAGGGGACCTGTCCCCATCGCGTCGTGTCCCAGCTCACACCCAGAAGTTCAGCTGGGATGGTGACAGCTGGCATGAAGTCCCGGGGTGGGGTGACCGCAGAGGTGCAAGCCTCCCAACCAAGAAACGGCCGGAGGAGGGGACTGGGAGAGAGAGTGGCCGTGGGCGGCTCGGGGCCGGACGGGGCCTTCTTCCTCCTCCTCCGTCAACTCTGGTGTGTTTCCAGCGTTCCGGGCTGGGAATGTGCTATCATGAAGCGACGGTGGGAAACACGTTTAAAAGGAAGCTTCTCCGAAACCCAGCGAGGAACACAGAACCAGGACGCATCCGTCGTGAGGCTCAGGGAACTCGGTGACTTGATCGTCACAATTTCACTTATTTTGCCCAATGACTGGGCTCTAGTCTCAGCGGATCCCCTCAGGTGATCCCCGGGAAGGGAGGCCGGAGCCTTGGAGCCCCCGAAGGAGGGGCTGGACTGGGACCGCATTTCAAGAGGAGCATCTTCCACGTCACCGTCCACTCGGGTGGGAGCCCTTGCTGCACGGGACTTTTTCTCCCAGGAATACTTAAGGGAGCTGGAGGGTGGAAAGATGTCCAGCAGCTTCCCCGGGAACCGCAGGCCGTGGGTCCCAACCTTTGGGAACTGGCCTGTCCCCCCAGGCGAGTGGCAAACGGCTGGAGGCCTGGGGGCAGGTGACACTCCGCCGGGTGAGACAACTCCATCCCCATCTCGGTGGCAAACTCAGGCAGTCCCCTGACCCGGCTTCCAAGTGAGCAGCCAAGGGTTGAGGGAGCTCATCCGCTCCAGCCCCTTGTCTGAATGTTCCAGGTCCTGTTCCCAGACCACCTGGGTCAGTGGGTGTGCCTGGAGACGCAGAGCTGGGGCACTGGGGCAGACCCACACTGTGGCTGACAGTGGCCAGGCCGCCCGGAGTTCTGCAGCCCCATAGATGTTTGTCCTCTTTCCAGGGCTTGATGGACAAGGAGCCAGCTCCGTGCAGAGGCTTCACGCCTTCCAGAAGGTGTGGTCCCCACCCCACTGATGGGCTCATTCAGAGGTCGAGGGGGGCTTTTGACAGAGGGGGACTACAGCCCAGGGCTGGGGGACTCTCCCGGGGCCACGCAGCAGGTCACTGTAGGGCTGGTCCTTGATCTTTGGTTGATGGTATGTTAAGGGACATTCGTGTCACCCTGGAGCCTGCCGCCAGCTGCACGTTCTACCTGTTACAGTGACCCAGGGTGTTTATCAGCAGCCCGGGGGTCTCAGGATTCACCCGCAGGCTCAGGGTGGACACGCTGCTCTCATGAGTGTCCACTTTAAAACAGACCAAACCTAAAGACAACCGAGGGAAGCCTCTCAAGTCCAAGGTCTCTCCATGGGGGCGGGGGGAGCTCCGGGTTAGGAAGAGGTCAAGCCTGAGCCCCCTGAGCCAGGGCGGGGAGGAGAGCAGAAACACCGCCTGGGCGCGGTTTCACTTGAACGATCATCCCGAGTCCAGGGGTCCAGTGTGTCGGTGGTCAATTGGTTTTATTTGTCCTTGGTACTGGAGGGTGTGTTGGAGGGACAACATGGGGGAAGAGGGTGCGGGTTTGGGAGACACTGTTTGGGGAAACCCGTTTTGGGGCTGGGCACCTAAAATCTGTCTCATTTCCTCTTCTCCCCCCTCCCCTTTTTACTGGTCAGGAAACCAAAGAGGCTCAGTAGCCTTTCCAGGGTTTCTCAACAAGCTGCAGAGGGTTTGTGTTTGTGGGTGTGAATTTATGCGGGAGTGGGGAGAAGTTCTCGGAACACGCCAGATACCTGTTTGACACGGCAAGGCAATGAACCCAAACGCACATGAATGGATCATCATGGGACCAAAGGTCAAAAGAAGCTACAAGAAGATGCAGTCCGAGAACGCTCCATCCTGAACACAGGACGCTCCTTCTCAGCACCTTTTTACTTTTTATTTCATTTTTCATTTGGGGGGGGTACTAGAGGTGGAACCCAGAGGCCCTTTATCACGCAGCTACCTCCCCAGCCCTTTTTATTTTTTATCTTGAGGCAGGATCTCACTGAGTTACTTAGAGCCTTGCTAAGGAGCTGAGGCTGGCCTCTCACTTGTCATCCTCCTCCCTCAGTGTCCCCAGTCACTGGGGTTACAGGTGTGTGCCACCGCACCTGGCTCAATGCCTTTGGAGAGACTGAGAAAAATCAGAAATGAAATGAAGGCTATAAACTCAGCGAAGGTCTAAACACTTTGGCGTGTTGTTAATCAGCAGGTTCACAGCCCCAAACCCTGCCTGTGTCCCTGGGGAAGGTGTCCTAAGTCACCGCAAGTAGAGCTGGTGCGCCTTTCTCTGGGTGTGTGGGCCATGGAAGGACACCTGGCACCTCTTCTCCTCCTCCCTTGGGGTCTTCGGCTCCCCAGGTTGGAAGCCTGTGGCTCAGGGCATTGGAGAGAATGCCAGGACTAAACCCCCAGAACTAAAAAACGCTTCCATAAACAAGCAGGAGTCACCCAGTACAAAACCAGGAGCTCGGCTTGATGCGCTTTGCCTGTGGAATTAATTACATTTGGTGGAATTTACTCTCCAAACTTTTGGATCATTCGTTTTTTTCTTCCCCCAAGAGAGGAAGAATTGTGGGTCTAAAAGGAACCCTTTAAATTCCGTCATTGGAAGGAAAGATGAATTCCATGTGGCTTATGAGGCTCACGGCCGATGTAGCCGAATCGGGGCACCCCCTGCCCCACTTTGCAACTCCTTCCTAGAAAAGAAGGGTCATTTGAACACCACCCGTGACCCCACGGGACGCTTTCTAGTAGAGATCATCCCACACGGTGGTTTCCCCATCTCTGCCTCCTTTGGCTGTCAATCCGTTCCTGCAGGGCAGGACCCTTGGGGACTGAAAGGGGGTCCATGTGGGGCAGATCACCAGGCCCCCAGTGAGGGCCAAGCTAAGCAGCCAAAGACAGATTCTGCTTGGAGAGCTTTACGTTCGCAAGGACCCCAGCCACGGAATCCTGATCCTTCCCCTTAAACGACTAGAGGCATCCCGGGAAGCAATGTGGGATTTCAACCCCATGTGCCTTGACTTAGAATTGCCATATCCACGTCGTCATCGTAGAATCTTCACTCTTCATTCTCCTCATGGGCTGCAGCTTGGATTTGTTTGTTTTTTGAATTCCCTCCTCTCCCTGCTCCCCAGGCTCAGCCCCATACTTGTCTTTGCCGGTGCTTGCGCCCACCTGCACGCTGATCCCCACCCCCACCCAGAAGCCACGTCTCTGCCGAGGGCCAGACAGCTCAGCCACTTTCAACGGGAGGAGACTTTGCCCTCCCCTTTGGTGGTATCTGGAGACAGTTTTTGGTTGTCACGACTGGAAGCCAGGGGGTGCTAATGGCACCTGGGAGCAGAGGCCAGGGCTGCGGCTGACCGCCCTGCAGTGCCCGCGACAGCCCCCCTGCAGCGGGAGTTGTCTGGCTCAGGTGTAATAATACCGAGGTTGGGAAATTCTGCTGACGCGGAGGTAAATAACTGGGTTCTGGGCTCATGAGATTTACGGTCTTGGAGGGAAATTGACAGGTGACGGGGAAATTGTGCTGATGCCACCGGCAGGGCCCAGGTGTGTGCGGTCATTTTGACTTTGGAGGTGGGATGGGAAACAAGGCAGCTCCTTGGCGGCGAGGCCCAGAGGAACTGGGAGTTGGGAACGAGGTCGTCGGAACAGGAGGCTGCAGGTACAGGCTGGCACGTCTCGGGGTGAAAACTGGAACCTGGCACGTTGGGCGGAGCTGAGGCAGAGGTAGCAAGTTTACCTGCAGGTGTCAAACGAGGTGGCCAGAGCAGTCACAGGTGCCACGGGCACCACTCGGCAGCAGTGCTGGGGACAGTGGAGATCGGAGCCAGCGCCGTCCCTGGCATCACCCAAGAATGTGGGCTGAGGGGTTCAGATCCTTCCCATCTTTCCAGAAGAGCCAGAGGCCCAAACTTTCTAGGAACATCTCCTGAGTCTTAAATATTAACAGCTCACTCAACATCTGTTTAGAAAGATAAAAAGGAAAACATCATTGGGGCCAAACAAGACGCTCCCTTGGGCTGAGTTCCTCCAGGTTCTGACCCCTTCCCAAGATTAAATGAGTGAAGTCTTTGGGATACCGCCAGGGGCCTGGGAGACAATACGTGCTCAATAAAAACTGGCTAAGAGTGAAGAAAAACCGTCGGACTCTGGCAGTGGGCCCTGAAGGGCAGGCACTCAGTGGCTCTGTAAAGTGGACACTACCCCGAAATCAGGCTTTACCAGCCGCAGTGTTCTTGACGTTTGGAGCTAGGTACTTTGCTTGGTGGGTTCTCTGCCGGGCACTGTAGGATGTTTGGTGGCATCCCTGGCCTCTGCCCACCCCCTGCCAGCCACACCCTCTTCACCCCAGTTATAATGACCACCGAGGTCTCCAGACATGGCCGGCAGAGCACAAGCATGGCCAGTTACAGGTGACCTCCACACCCCGAGGACTTCACTGTGGCCTATCAGTGGTCAGTGAGCCCCAGCAAGAGCCCAGGAGAGGCCCCCTGTACCCAGCCCCACCTCCAGAGCCCTGCTCTTTCATCCCCAGGCTGGAACCCGGTGGAGAAAAGGCCCCCATGCAGCCTGGTGGCCTTACGGAACAAGAGCCAGCATCTGGCTGGGTCCCTCTGGGCAGGCGGTTCTCAAACTTGAGCAGCTTGAGCCCCACCTCTGCTGGGTCCACCCAGAACCTCCGTCTCAGTGGATCTCGGCAGGGGTTTGAGAATTCCTTCCATTTTCTTAGATGCTGCTGCTGCCACTGGCCCCGGGGACCACATTTGAGAACACTCACCTCTCCCTCTCTGAAAGGTCCCTCTCCTCAGTGCGGAGCTCAGGAGGGGCTTAGGAGGCCGCTCCCCGGCTCCTGCCGAGTGCTCTCGGAGGTGGACTGTCCACGGGCCGCGCGCAGCCAGCTCCTCCTGGTCCCGAGTGAAATTGAAACTTGCTGTGCAAACACTCTGCCCGTTCAATAAAGTGAATTTATATGTCTATCAGCTCTTTTGTTTTTTAATTATTTCCTCGTCCCTTTGATAATGTATCGAATTTGGATGGGTCTCTGGGTCATTAGAGTGAATTAGTGAAATCCCTCTTTATAGGTTTTTGTTTGCTTGAGCTCAACAGAGGTGGTTTAAATCACCGGATGTCAGGAAGCCCGCGCAGAGAGGCCCCGGATCATCCTTCATTATCAGCTGGCTCAGCAGCTGCGACGGATACAGATTAGAACCCTTTGCTTCTCTGCTGCTGGGGAAGCTGTGACATTCGGGTGGCTGTGGTGTCCAGCTGTTGTCCCGCAAGAGATAGCCCTTGAGATGTCTGCATTTGCCAAATATGTTACCAAACCGTGTGGCTTTGTTTACCTGTAGGCAGAGAAGGGCCGGGGGCCAGGAGGTGCCGGTCACTCAGTTGGTCAGAAATGTGACCAACTCACCCCTGTTTGCCTGCACTTGGCTGGTTTAGCACTGAGTCTCCCATCAGAACCCTCCACCCCAGGTAACCCGCCTAGCTCAGAGGGGGCTGGAGGCCGGAAACGGCAGGCAGGCAGGCCGCGCTCAGAAATCTCAACATAACCAACCATTACCCCTCAGTACTGAGCACTTGCCTGCCAGGTTCTAAGTCTGCGTGTCTCACTTACCACTCAGTACTGAGTACTACTTGTCTGGGGGTAGATTCTAGGTCTTCCTGTCTCACTTACCACTCAGTACTGAGTACTTGTCTGGTGGGTTCTAAGTCTGCCTGTCTCACTTACCACTCAGTACTGAGTACTTGTCCAGAAGGTTCTAAGTCTTCCTGACTCATTTCCTCCCCAAAACAGTGCACAGTGGTGTTGTCATTCACAAATTAAGGCTGGGAGAGATTCCTCCGGCAGGCAGATTGGTCAATAAAGAACAAAACCAAAAGACCCCAACCCAGTCTGCTTTGAAGCCCAGGGTCCTAGGCAGCTGGCTCACCCTCGGGCTGGCACCTGCCCAGGGACCTGTTCTAATGCCGATGGCCGGGCCTCGCCCCCAGCTCCTCCCCTCAGTGGGTGCAGCCTGGGACTTGAGAATTTGTGCTTCTCAAAGTTTCCTCCTTGCTGGCAAGGAGGGATTTCTCAGTAGTCCTCGGGACGGTAGCTCTGTGACCTTGGCGGAGATTCAGAATTCTCGGGGCACAGTGAGGATCGGACTGTGAAAACCTGAGATAATGTAGAAATGGTGCCTGGAATGGAGGGAGCTTTTTGTCATCCCCGTCCTCTGCTGCGTCACCGACCCCTGGCCTCAGGGCCTCTGTCTGCAGAAGGGGACCAAGGTTACCTGACGGTGGAGGGCGGGTAATGGGAACCACTCGTGTGAAGCTCTGCATGGGTCGGGGTGCCCAGAGAGCCCTGGGAAATGCCGCCTGTCTTTAGGGCGTGTACCTTTCTAGGTCAAAGTCATCAGACCACCTGGTGAAAGCCCTGCACTTGGGGAAAAATACCCGGACAATGACATTTCTCACAGTACATCAAGTCAGGGAATGTGGCCCTCCACGCCGTGTCTTGAACCACGTTTAGAGTCTGGGCGTGAGAAGTTTCTCTGAGATAAGTCACGTCGGGGCTGGAGTGCAGCTCTGTGGTCGAGGGCTTGTCTAGCACGTGTGAGGCCCGGGCTCAACCCCCAGGCACACACATACCCAAAGCCACTCAGGCCACTGTCCACAGGTGCATGCTCTGTGTCCCCACAGTTCCTCCCTGCAGCCCAAGTATCATTTTAAGAGGCTGCCAAGAAAAAGCAGAGTCTAGCCAAAGGAATGCATTGCTAATGGTGGAATTAGAGGTTGTGGTTCTGTAGGTCCCCAGGAGAGGAGATGCTCGATGAGACCTAGGACGGTTGGGTTCTGTGGGGGAGTGTGAAGGGGAGAGGATGGGAGGATAAGAGAAGAACAGTCCCAGTGACCTGGCCTCCCCACTCACCCTGAAGTCCCGTGAGTCCACTGAGTTCCTCTCCTGTTCTCATCTCCACGGGCAGCACTTGATGTCACAGCTTTAGAATCAGCAGAAACCCACGGCAGAGTAACTTCTAGAAAGCCAGCCACCATCTTGCTCCTGCCTGGGTAGTAACCTTTCCTGTTTTCCATAAGGACAGGACGGACGAGCATCCAAAATCTGTCCCCAAGTCGGGCATGGCGTTCAAAAGTGAGCTTGCTACCCCTCAAACCCACCATCCCTGTTGGCGCTACAAGACAATTTTCAAAGAAGGCGGGTCCCGCCGTGGAGGACTGGCTGCTTCCTCTGTTGCCAGGGAAACCGTTACAAGAGGGAAAAACCCCAGCCCCCCATCCAACCCGCAAAACGCGACGCACCCCTCCCTCTCCATTAGGGTTTTTTCTTTTTCCCCCAACTGAAGGGATAAAAGGGCATCGTCATTTTGTTTTCAAATGCATTTAAGAACCTGTTATTAAAATGGAATTAAACCCGGGTCCTAGGGCAGCACTCTGGCGACCACCGGGAGATAATCTTGATAATGAGCTTAGCAGAAGGATGGACCCAAGCTGGGCTCTACCAGTCACTTCGGCTGCCGGGGCCTGAACACACATGCGCCTCCTTCTCCCTGTGATTGTGCAACCGACCTGCTGTCGGGAGACGCTGGGGATGTTAATAAGACAATGAAACCGAGGAGGCTTGCCACGTGCTCGCAGTGGGCCGAACATTCCCACATTCCTGGGCCTCTCCGCCCCGCAAGGCCGGTCCCGCTGTGGACACCCTCTCACCTTCAGAGGAGCCCAGCGACTTCCCCGAGGCCACACTGGATCCCTTGCCCTTGGCTGCCGTGCTGCACCTCCAGGGACGGTGGGTTGGGGACTTAAATGCAGAAGACTCAGATCTGTCGGAAAAGTTTCATTTAATCTACAATCCCCCCTCCCAGAAGCCGGGTGGCTGTGATCACTGCCCAAATGACGGCGGAGGAGGAACAGCAAGAGGCAACCAGGACCTCGTGGCGCATCGGCAAAGCCCCGGCCTCTCCGTACCTCAGCAGGTGGTGGGCACTGTGCTTCTGACGGGCACATTCGGAGTCACAGATGGCTGCCCTGGCGAGGAGGACGAGGGGGAAAGGGAATGGAGCGCTGATCTGGACAGGGCCTCCATCAAGCCTTACGAACAGATCTCAGCTACCCGTCCTGAAAATTCTCCAAGGAGGGTAGTGCCCTCCTCCCCATCTGTGGATGGGGAAACTGAGGCACCAGGAGGCCGAGCATTTCTTGAGGCCTCAGGAGGGAAGATTCCTATCACCAGAGGTCGGAGGCAGTGGGTGAAGGAGATGGGCACAGGCCGATTCATCCAGGTCCCTGGAGCCCCGGCCACTCCTCCCGGAGCCCCGGGGACTCCAGCCGATTGAACGTTGCTCGGGTCAAGAGCAGAGGTCAGCAGACTTCTTCCGTGAAGGGTCAGATGCTAGATATTGAGTCTTCGAGGCCTTGTGTTCCCCCACTGGGCAGCGGTAGGGAAGTCGATTTGGGCTGTGTTCAGTGAAACTTCACTTACAAAGTCAGGTGACGGGCCCCGGGGTCCCCGCCCTGGTTAAGCCAGGTGGGCACGGGGTGGAACCGTGGGTTCACCGCCCACCAGCTGTGTGGTCCCGAGGGACATTCCTCATCCCACCAGCCCCAGCCTCTCCGTCCATGAAGAGGGTCTGCAGTCGGACCCCCCTCACATGCAGTGTCCATGGGTAGCGAGGGTGGGGAGGAGAGAAGAGGCTCCCAGGACAGGACAGCTCCACCGATGTCACTGTCCCCTCTTCTAGTGGGCAGGCATTAGCCAGAGGCCCGGGCCAGAGTGGACAGGAGCCAGGCCTTCAGAGAGATGAGCAAACTGGTATCAAGGCAGTTGCCCCTGGCAACCACCCCTTCTGCCTGCTCCCGGGTGTCTGTGAAGACTCAGGTTCACTGCGGCATGGGGGCCCATCTGGAATGTGGGGTCAGCCAGCTCTCTGGCCAATACTGGTCTTTCTTGGTACATACACACACATGTGCATAGACACATACACATATGTATACACAGACATGTAAGTGTATGCACACACCCATACATGTACATACATACATTAAAATATACACGCATACGTATATGAAAGGCTTTTGTATTCCTACTTACACACGATGGACTGGTCTGAGACAGGAGGGGAACTGGCTGTCCAAGACCACCCAGGCAGGAGGTGGGAGAGGACCGCGGCCATCACAGACCTTCTTAGCATAGAAGCTCCTTCCTTCTTTCTTGGTGGCCAGCCTGTCACCTCCCCCTTGAGCCCATCCTCTGCAGAGCCAGCGTTCAGAACTGTTTTCCTGAAATGTGTCTTTTGGAGTAAAGTTGGACTCTTCCTGTCCAGTTAAAAGGACAGCAACATGGTTTATGTCCCATGATCCGGCAACCCCCCTTCCAGTATAGACCCCAGAGAATGGAGAGGAAGGGGGCTGGGGAGGTGGCTCGGTGGCAGAGTGCCTGCCCAGCAAGTGCAAAGCCCTGGGTCCACCCCCAGATCACAAAAATAAAAAAGAATTTTAAAAGAAAAATGAAAAAAATGTAAAGGAGGGTTTCAAAGAGAAGTTTGTGGGCTTATGTTCAGAGCTTTTATTCATGAGAGCCAAAAAGGTGGAACTGACCCTCAAGCCCACCCACAAGTCAATAATAAACAAGTGTGGACTCTACAGACCCTGGAATATTACTCAGCCTCAAAAAGACAGGGAATTCTGACAGATGCTAGGGCACGGAGGAACCTCGGGACGGGACGCTAAGTGGGACAAGCCCGACACAGGCAGGTCAGCACGGTGCAATTCCACTTATGTAAGGCACCTGGCAGCCGGATTCCTGGAGTCACAAGGTACAAGGGTGGTTGCCAGGGGCAACTGTCTTGATACCTGTTTGATCAGTCTTTTGCTTAAATGAAAAAAAAATCAGTGGCTCATCCCCTGCCGAACACATCCCCGTCCCCTGCGAGCTTGTTAGGAACAGTCACTGGGAACAGCCGGGCGCGAGGCAGACCCAGGCCCGCTCCAGATCCGCACTGGTCCGTGTTGGCTCAGGCTCCCTGTGACTGATGCAGCCAGCCAACGTCCGGGCCACCAGCAGGAGCGTCCCTCGGTCCAGGTGCAGCGTGAGCGTCCCCCTGTATCCTCCGCAGAGCGCTTGGGCTGCCTGTGACCTGGTCCCCTCCCCTGAGCCAGCAGAGGCCGTCTGGCCCACACGGGTCCTGAAACCAGGGGCCGTGCTGAGCCCTGTTCTCCACTGTGTCCCCAGCTCCCCGCTGGTGTCTGTGGGCCACCAGGAATTCAAATGAACAGGGCACCTGAGGGGCCGAGGGACCCCTCCCTCTGTCATCTCCTAGCCACCTCTGACTGCCCAGCGACCCACTCTCCCCGTCGGTCATTGCATTGAAAACGGGTCCCCTTGGCCGGGCACCCATTTTGTCCCGTGGACATCAAAGGAGTGACATTTAGCGGCTCTGCTGGTAGAATGATGGATGAATAAGTTATGGGGTGGTTTCTTCGTTTCCCATTGAAATACATGATTTAAGTGCCGCACATCCCTATTTGCTGCCAAGAAGTCTGTGTCTCAAGAGTTGACCTTCAGGTGCTCGTTAGGGCTGGGGTGGGGTCAGCAGGCAGAATGGGGTGTCGTCGAGGGCCCTGGCTTGTGGGCAGACCCCAGGCCTGGGATCGGCGTCAGAATGGAACCTTTGGGGGCACCCATTTCACTTCTGTGGAAACTGGAGGTGGTGACCACCTTTCCCCCCCAGGGCCACCTAGAGCAGGCCGCAGGCTGGGGGCCACACCTGGCTCATTGTCATCCCTGAGTCCTCACCAGCTGCACTAACCACGTGGCTCTCCCCTCCTGGCTGTTTTGTGAACGCACATGGCCTCCTCGTTTGGGTAAAGGTCAGTTCCCTGCTGCCCAAAGTCAAAGCCACCTCTGAGATCCAAAGGTTTCCTTTGGCAGTTGAGGGGCTACAGGAAGGCAAAGGTTTGCAGAGAGAGGAGCCCAGAGATTTGGAATTGGGGGAGTGGCATGTAGTGGAATTTCCGTTTCTGTTTAAGTAATGACGCCCCAGTTCCCTGGGGATGCCGTAACCGGTTACCACCAAGGAAATGGCTCAGAACAATGGAAATCTACCCTCTCTCCAATCTAGAAGCCACAAGTACAGAGTCAGGGTCTCCTAAGGCTCTAGGGCAGCATCCTCCCTTGCCTCTCCCAGCTTCTGGTGGCCCAGATGTCCCTTGGCTGACGTCCACGTCCCTCCACCTCTGCCTGTACCTTCACCTGGCCCTCTTCCCGTGGCATCTCTGTGTGTCTCTCTGGTCCTTGCTGCTTCTTATGAGGATGCTGGCCATCCCATTGAAGGCCCGCTCTAAATCCAGGAAGATTTCATCTCACGAATCTTCACTGATGACATCTACACAGGCTCCTTTTTTTCCCCCAAATAAGGTCAGATTCTGAGATTCCAGGTGGACAGGGATTTCGGGGTGGGGGTGCTGTTTAACCCATTAAGGATTTTTATTATTTTTTTGGAGGGTACTAGGGCTTGAACCCAGAGGCACTGAACCACTGAGCCCCATCCCCAGCCCTATTTTGTGTTTTATTTAGAGACAGGGTCTCACTGAGTTGCTTAGGGCCTCACTGTCGCTGAGGCTGGCTTTGAACTCGCGATCCTCCCACCTCAGCCTCCCAAGCTTCTGGGATTGTAGGTGCACACCACCACGCCCCACTCCCGTTATGGATATTTACAGCCCCTGCCAGCTGTGACAGCCACCTGACTACTGATGACGAGAGAGAAGTGTGCAGAGCTCTTGTTCTCTCCAGAACTAGAAAAATCCATCCGCAGCCTCGGAGTCCTTGGTCTACAGCTTTCCCCAACGACCTGGTCTCTCAAGGCGTCCATGTCACCCCATCAAAGGGACCAGAGGGGGGAGTGTGCCTCAGGCTCCCACTCTGCCTGTGGCCACTTTGCCCCAACGTCTTGGGCACTCAGAAGCCGAGGAAACTCCTCTGACGTTGGCGGGCGTGAGTTGATCCTCGGCTCGGGGACCCTGAGGGCACTGTGCTGGCCGCTCGGTCTGGCCGAGTTCTATCGGAACCAGTCATCTGACTTGAACCCCAGGCAGGTTTCTCTCCAGCTTGTAGTTATTCTGGAACAAATAGGGAAAACGAGAAGGAGCGTCCCAATGGGGAGGAGGTCTCCCTTGAGGGAAGATCCCCAGTGGCATCTGGAAAACACGGGTCCTTAAGAGGATCCGGATCACCGCCAGCAGCCGTGTGGCTGGCACGGTGGTGTGCAGGTGAGTCCTCAAAGATGAAAACAGGCACAGAAACACAAAATGAATGAAAAGTAGGTTTATTTCCAGATTAGACACCGCCTGTACACCTCTTAGTGATCAAATGGCTCCTTGAAGCCAGACCAGAACAAAACCCCGGCTCTCGGCGCTTAACGCCTTCCAATCCATCTTCTCCTCCTTCCTTTTGAAAATCCAAATCCTTTAAGCTCCAGTCTCAGGAATGAACTCTGATGTGGCCGACGCTCAGATGGGAAGATAACAGGGGGAAACACTGACTCCGATGTTCTTTCAAAGGCCGGGCTCCGAGGAGACCCGCCTGCACCTCCGCACAGATTCCTAAGTCAACATGAGGGAAGGTGGTGGAGATCAAGGTCTGAGACACTCACTTACACGTGACTTTCTTCCTTGTGAGTAGAACAATGAGTGGATTAGCCGATGCTCGGGTGTCCCTTCATCCTGGGAAGCTGACATTTCTGTCTCCAAAGCTCCGACATCCCTGGGTGGAGTCCCTCAGGGGCACCACGGCCACCCTCTGTCCCAGCCGACCGATTTCCTGGCTGTCGGACGTGTGATGGGCACCCTCTGCCTGCCCAGTAGATGGCGGGCCTTTGCTGTTAGGCCTGGCCCCTTCTCTGAGAATTCAGAAGTGCAGGAAGGCAGAGTCCCTCCCTTGGGGTCCTTCTGTGAAGTCCTCGGGGGCCCTGGAAGCTCTGGATGTGCATTGGAGGGGACACTCTGTCCACTCAGGTGCCATCTTGCTTCCCCTTCCTGAGTCAGAAGGAAGGGGCCCAAGAGACCCTGGAGCTGAGGTGGCCATGGGCCGCTGTAGGGCAGCCGACCTGGGGCGCTCAGGTCATTGGTGGGTGAGACTCAAGAGGCCACCGTCCCCCGAACCAGGAGGCACCCGGGAGAGCAGGGGCACCCGCTCCATCTCATTCCTGTCCTCTGTGCTGTGCTGGACCACGGTGGCCTCTTGTGACCCTCACCGGGACGGATGGGAAGTGGCAGGAGGGGAATTTCAACTCCACATCTCAGATGAGGAAGCTGAGGCCGAAAGTCACAGAGTGACCTCTAAAGTCTCCTCACCCAAATGCCACACTCATCTGGCGTTTGACAAAGGGCTGACAGGGTCTCTCTCGTCGTCCCTCCTGCGGCAGCGTGCCTGGGTGACGAGCCAGTCCCTCCTTCCTGTTTCCTGTTCCTCCTCCTCCTCCTCACTTCCTCCTCTTCTGTCACCTCCTTCCTGTCTCCCGCAGTAATGATGCTCCTTCACCAACCCAGCCCCAGCCCCAAACCGCGCCCTAGATAAAGGTGACAGTTTGTCACAGGTCTTCAGACTTGTCACGGTCCTCTCGCCTCCTGTGACAAGGGTCTTACTGCTCTTGTGTTTGAAAAACTGAACAACAGACCAGGTGCCTGCTGATGGCCCAGAGCTGGCCTCCGCCCATGGCAGCCGACATCAATTGGTCACTAATCTGTTTTGTATTTAAAGGGAGTCTGTGTCTGAAATTCCCTCTCCCGGAGCAGGATGCGGAGTGGAAGCCGAGCAGAGACCCCGGAGACCCTCTCAGACAGAGAGCATTTATCACAGACGTGGACAAAGGGGGGTTTTTCAAAGACGTGGGTTATTTATAAACATCTCCCAACCAGGCAGTCGCTCCTTCTGCTGGGGAATGATGGGAAATCGTGGCCACAGGGTGGGGACCCGGCTGAAAGGTGAGGAGCCCTGCCTGGGGCGTGTCCACCGTCCACCTCCGCCCTCTTCTCAGGGAGGATGGATTTGGTCAGCCTCTGCAGTCTGCTCAGCGCCCCTCGGGGGCTGGGTTGGGGACCCTGAACAGACGCAGGGGACCGACCTAAAGGCGCTGGCTCCAGCTGCTGAGCTGGGGGTACTCACTGCCCCATGTTGAAGCAGATGGACCGGGATTTGGAAGAGCAGAAGGTGATCGTGGGCAGCACAGGTGAGAGCAGAGGTCACTCAGACACCAGGGGACCTGAGGCAGCTCCGTCAGCCCCGAGGAGCTCCGAGCCCAGCCAGCCCTTGGAGGAAATGGTCCCTGGGGCACCTCCATCCGCTCTCCGCCAGGCCCCGCCTGAGCAGAGTGGGACCAAGGCAGAGCCCTGGGGAGCTGACTTCCTGGCCCAAATCCAGTGTTTCCCACCCGAGACAGTTGTTCCTCCCTTGACCTTCAGCCAAGTCTGGAAACATCTCAGTCAACTGGGCAGACGCCGTTAGCTTCCCGTGGGTGGAGGTCAGGGATGGCCCTGAGCCTCCTACAGTGACCAGGTGGCTCCTCCCCACACACAGTAAAGAACTGTCTGACCCCAAATGTCCACGGGGTCCAGGCTGAGAAACCCCGCTCCAACCCAACCCTTTTTTAAAATTGATTTTCTTTATTTACGTATGTCAGCAGAATGCATTACAATTCACATGACACACAGAGAGCACAGGTTTTTCATACCTCTGGTGACCCTTCTGATATTCAAATAATAGACCCAAGGCCTGGGAACCTGGTCCTCAACAGTCAAACCCCTCCCTGCTGAAACCGGCCAGGGTTTTGTGTTTGGCCATAGTTTGGTGCCATGAGAATTCGTGAAAAACAAGCCAACTTTTTCTGGGTACCGCCAATCTTTAGAAGTCATCCAGAAGGATACGTCTGTCCTCCAAAAGAGGACTTTGACTTGAGGATACATGCAGGTATTCTTGAAGAGAGAACATCTGGATAAGATGTCATCTCTCTCTTTCTCAGACGTGGTGAGGCATGCCCGTAATCCCAGCAGCTCAGGAGTCTGAGGCAGGAGGATCAGCAACTTAGTGAGGCTCTAAGCAACTCAGCGAGACCCTGTCTCTAAATAAAATACATAAAAAGGGCAGGGGCTGGGGATGTGGTTTTGTGATTAAGTGCCCCTGGGTTCAACCCCCAGGACACAAAAACAAAGATGTCATCTCCTGCAAGGTGCAAGCAGGTGGCCCCTAGCAGATCTGCTCTGCACAGGTCTTTTATTTCATCAGAAAATTGCCTTCCTTCCGTCCTCTCTTCAAATTCCTGTAGGCCAGAACGTGTCCCTCTGAGTAGAATACAGGTTCCCCCAAGGTACTTCCTCCTCAGCATCCCAGGTGGTGACCAGCCCCTGAAGCCATTGGTGTCTGTCTACCCTGGTCGAAGGCACTGCTTCTCAAACCGAGGGAGGCCCAGAAGCACCTGGAGGCCTTGTGAACACAGACCACAGGACCCCACCCTGGAGTTCCCACTGCGGTGGGGCCGGGGACCTCGCACTCCTGGCAGGCACAGAGGTGCTACTGGTGTTGCTGGTCCGGGGGCCACACTCTGAGAACCAGAGTCCAAAGCAATGATTCCCAAATGTTAGTGTACGTGGAGTCACGTGGGAACCTGGCCACAAACCCAGAAGGCAGGAGCCCTCTGCCTCGGCTTCGGCTTCCGCAGAGATGGGGAGCGGCCCGGGAACCGCTACTCTCCCCAAGTGCTCCAGGTGAATCGGAGGTACACCAGGAGTTTGGGAATCATGGCTCCGGGAGTTTGGTGGGTGCTGTCCACCAGTTCTCAAATGTTCCCTGTGCGTGTCCCTCACTCAAGAGTCTTGTTAAAATATAGGTTCTGTCTGACCCAGTAGGTCTATGCCCAGGGCCTCAGATTTTGCATTTCTGACAAGCTCCCAGGAGATGCCCAGGCTTCTGGCCCTGGAACCATACTTCAAATAGTAAGAATAGACCCATGGTTCTCCACCAAGGGCCACAGCCACTCCCTGCCCCATTCCCAGGATATTTGGTCAAAGTCTGAGGACATTTTTAATTGTCACAACTGGGGGTTGGGGAAGTTCTACTGCATCTAGTGGGTAGAGGTCAGAGATGCTGCCCAACATTCTTAGAGGCACAGGAAAAACAAAGAATTATCCAGCCCCAGATCACTATAGGGCGGAGCTTGAGAAGTCATGGGGTAGAGCGTCCCTGTGAGCCCGGCTCACACGGATGAGGAGCCAGGATGGTCCATTTGAGAATCAGCCTTCCTGCAGAGGAGGTACTTAGAGCTGGCCCAACTCCCAGGGTCCGTTGTCACCCTGGGGTGACAGGATTGATGTGCCGTTATTATTCTTCAGGCCTCCTGAAACGTCCTGTCCCTCTGCCATGTCCCCATCCGATGTGTGTTTTGCTTACGAGTCTGATTTCTAATGTTTCCCATGTTTGAATGTAAACTGCGGAAGGACAGGGACTCCTGGATCAGAAAAGTCTTCCATCACCCTAACGACAGCCCACAGGACAGTGCCTGGCACACAGTAGCTGTTCAATAAATGGTTATTAAACGAATGAGTGGGTGTCGAGGTCTTTGGAGGAACAGACGGGAGGTCTGACCGTGTACTCCATCACCCCTTCCCCGATCCATTCATAAAACCAGCACCCAGCACTTGCCTGCACCAGCTCCCTGGGTGCCAGCCCTCGCCGTGGCTGAGAGACAGCCCGGCACCTATGCTTCCCTGCCCTTCAGACGCCCAGAGAAGGGCAGCGTGGTTTCCCCGATGGGCAAAGAGCCCCTTCCTTTTCTTCCTTCTTCTGTTCTCATTTGAGGACTGCTGGATGCACGCTCCTCCCGTGACGCTAGGGCAGAAATCTCCATCACGGAGAGACGCGAAAAGGAAAATACTCGTCCGTGCCCCTCTTTTATCCACTGCTTTCCTTATCTTTTCCCTTTTTCCACCTCATTTCCATGCAGAAAGTTCTTGCTCTGTATTTTCTGAAAACTAGGAAATCAGACCGTCCGTTGGTGCGCCCGCCCGCGCTTCCTGGAGAGTGAGCGGGGAGCGTGGGTCCCCAGGGCGCTCTGCAGAACTTCCCGTCTCCCATCAGTGCACCCTTCCTAATCGCCCCGGCCCTTTCATCCCTGCGGAGCTGTCCGGCCTGGAAGTGAACATCCTGGCCTGAAAATTCGGTCCTTATTTTCTTTGGGGAGCCACACCGTCCCCAGGGGCTATTTATGAATCCAGAGCCGCTGGCAGAATCTGTCTCATGTTCAGAGAGGTCAGGCCCCCGGTGAGAAGAGCCACTCGGAGTTCATTTGCATCTTGTCCCCAGCTGGAAACAAAAGCCCCAAGGCCTGCCACCGCCTGCCACCGCCTTCCCTTCAGTGTTCACTTATTTGGTCCATTTCCTCTAAATGGAGGGTAGATTACAAGGACCAAAGAAGAAGAAGTCGGTTTCCTCTTTGTCCACGTCCTTGCCGCGCAGCCTCAGCCGGGTGGTAATGTGGACAGGTCATTGTTGCCCTGGGAGAAGGAGGAGCCTTTGAACGTGGTGTGGTCCGTGCCCTCCCTTTGGAAAGGTCAAGGCCACGGCTGTCTGGGTCCCTCTTGCAAAGGGTCTTTGAAGGCTGAGTCGTTTAGATCCCACCCACAGAATCAGCCCTCCCTCTCGGGCTGTGTCCAGTGAGTCACTCGTCTGTGTCCAGGTACTTCAAGGCAGATGGCAACAGAGAACTTATCAAAAGGCATCAGGAGCTCACAGGATTCCCAGGAAGTCAGAGAACCAGGCTCAGGGTCGCTGTCCAGCAGGAACGGCACCAGGTCCCCCTGCCAAATGGCTATGTGAAAACACAGCACTGTCATCGCTGGACGCACCCTGCGAAGGGCACTATGTGCCACGTAAGCTGCTGTCATTGCCGTCTCTGAGGACAGCACGGAGCAGCCACACCTGTTCCCAGGATCTGCCTGTGCCCGACTCTCCTACCCTGAGCCTCGACCTTAGAGTTAAGCTCAGGCAGAGTCTGGAGTCCAGGCCACTGCAAAAGAGACTGAGAAAGAAAGTTTCTAGCTTCTAATTTGAAAAGATACAGGCTTATAAAATGATGAATTCCAGAAACACGGAAAATGTGTTTAATGTAGCTGGGTACAGGGGCACACACCTATAATCCCAGCAGCTTGGGAGGCTGAGGCCGGAGGATTGTGAATTCAAAGCCAGCCTCAGCAAAAGCAAGGCACTAAGCAACTCAGTGAGACCCTGACTCTAAATATATATATATATATATATATATATATATATATATATTTTTTTTTAAATAAGAGGGTTGGGTGACATACCCCTGGGTTCAATCCCTAATACCAGAAAAAAAAAGGTGTTTATTTTCCAGTGTGATCCAAAAGAATGACAGACAGCCCACAGCCTAGGCTGGGCTTGACCTTGACTCTACATCTCAGGGAGCAGGAGCTGTCAGGGCAGCCAGAGAAAGACCGTCCACAGGTTTGCCCTGTCCCTAACGTCCCGGCTGTGACGGGGTAAGCTGCTCCAACTTTTACCACAGGTGCTTCCAGTCCTTGACTGAAGATCGTCCTGCCAGGGACTGGCCAGAGGTAGACCCTGGGTGACCTCTGAACTGTGCCTGCCACTCACAGCAGAGCTCCCGCACACCCTGGAAGAACCCCTGAAATCCAGGCTCCTCCGCGGTGCCCAGGGCCCCGCCTCCTTTCCTGGGAGAAGCGGCTGCTGTTGGACCCGCCGTGCTCTCTCAAGGATGCGGCCTGTGGACATGGAGGTGGGGGGGCGCCAGGGCGTCTGAGACAGCTCACCAGGGACTGGCGCAGTGCAGTGTCTTCGTGTTTCATTTCTTTTTCATTTTGGGGGGCACCGGGGGTCAAAGCCAGGGCCTTGAACGTGCCAGGCCAGAGCTCCAGCCCTGAGCCGCGTCCCCAGCCCTCAAAACCTTTGTCAGACCAATAAGCCCCTTCCCATCTCTTCCCGGACCTCTCTCTTTCCAGGATAAGGAATCTTATCGCCTTTCCTGTCCAGAACCCAGAGAGGCCTTTGTGGGCCACTGAGTGCAGGGTTTCTCCGTCCTGCTGTGTCAGAGGCACCTCTAGACCGTGGTCAGAAGAAACTTCCTGGCCGGGGCCCCAGACCGGCTCCGTCACTCCGGGGTGAGGCCCAGGGATCTGTCTTAATCAACCTCGGGGAGTCCATGTGCAGGTGGAAGTCCAAGGACCTGGGGTCTGATCCAGTCCCCTTGTCTGGTTCATGGGGACACAGAGGCCCTGGGAAGGGCCTAGCCTTGCCCACAGGTGTCACCAGGTGAGCGGAGCCTGGACTGTTCTGATCCGTGTCTCCAGTTCCCCACCCTGAGCTTCTGGCTCCTCCGGCAAATCATCTTTGTATCCCAATCAGGAGGCCTTGAAGGCAAACAGCAGAACAGAAAGGTGAAGACTCTGTTTACACCAAGGAGGGCCCTTCCGGGAAAGCTGTGAGATGTGCTCTCCCTTAACACAGTGTGGTCACCCCAAAGACCAGGGGCCACCAGGCTATGGAACCAGTGGTGCATGGTCACTGGAAGCAAAGTCCCCTAGAGTCCAGAAGAAGGGCACTGGCTAGAAGCCTCAGCAGCACTTAGTGTCCCCCATACGCCTCTCCTTGGGTACTCGCTCTGTCCCCTGGGGTGGCGTAATGTCCCCGTCCCCCAGGAAGGCTTTATTCGTGCAGCCCGGGCCTGGCTGCTCACCAGGGTCAGCTGGGCACTCTGGAGCTTGTGCAGGGGCCTAAGACCAACATGTCAGCCGCTGGCCCCCAGCCCTCGTTGGGACGCTGCCCTTGGGTTTCGATGGCTTTGTGCGTGAGCCCTGGAGCTGGAGCTGGACAGAAGCTCCCTACCTCCAGGGGCCCTCAGGGGGATCTTGTCCTGGAGGCTCCCACGTCCCTTCAGGTCGGGTCCCTGTGTGGGCACTGAGGTCCGTCTCGCGGTGCTGTGGGGACGGTGACTTGGCTCCGCGGTGTCTTATAACCTCCCAGGACAGCTGGGCTGCTCTCCTGCCCGGGGTGGCATGGCCACCTGGAGCAGAGGCCACAGGCTACCCCCAGGCTGCGCCACCTTCCACAGGAGCCACCTGGGCTGACCGTGCAGGGACAGCTGGGAGGGAGCCCGGGAAGTCACCTCCTCAGCGCGGGTCACGTCACCCAGCTTCTAGTCAGAGATGGCAGGAGAGGTCACGGGAGGGTGCGCGAGCTCGGGGTGTCCTGTTGGAGCCCCCCTCCAGCCGTGGCCCTTCCCCCTTGGGTGTCTGTCCTTCCCCTTGAAGCTGCCCCTGGGTCTTGTCCCCCAGCCCCGTTACCATCTCCTCCATTTTCCTTCACTTGTTTGCGGTCACACTGTTCCCGTGGCAGCTGGCCTCTGTCTTCTTCTGACCTTCAGATCCTGCCGGGCCTGGCGCACAGTAGGCGCACAGGGGCTTGAGCTGAGCGGGGGTGGGTCCTGGCCCCTCGTAGGTGCTCGCTGCGTGGGAGATGGAAGCGTCTGGCCGGGGCTGGGACGTTCACATAGCCACGTTCACATAGTTCACATAGCGGACCTTGTCCTCTGGCCACACTCCTCTCTTCCACCCTCCTGTGCTGCAGGAGGGTGGCCTCCCCGGTGGCTCTGCTCGGCTTGGACAGGGGCCTCGTCCAGGTCAAAGCGCAAGAGAACTAGAAACGGGCCCCCGAGGCAGAGGAGGTGAAGGGGGCTCCCACGGCGCCTTGGGAGTGGAGGGGAGGGGGCGGCCAGGGCAGCAGGAGGTCCCCAAGGGACGCCCGGGGGGAGCCCGGACAGCTCCTGGCACTGAGCCACTTGGAGTCAGCGGTTGACCCCCCTGCTGGGTCCCAAAGCAAGGTGATCTTTAATTATGCTCCTTCCTCTGCGCAAGGCCGAGCCCAGACCAAGCCCAACCCTGGGTCGGATCCCTGCGAGGAGCGCGGACGCCCGGCCTCTCAGCTCGCCTGGGGAGGCCCACGGAGCCTGAGGTCGGGAGGAGGGCCTGGACTCCCGGCCCACGGCCAGCCAGCCATAGCTCCCTAGGGAGGCCCCTGACCCCACCCCAGCCCCAGCCTCAGCTCCCTACCACCAGGTGGAAAAGACGGTGCCCCCTCCCCCCACAGCGCAGGTGGTAAGCGCTGAGTGAAAGATGACAGGAACCAGAAAGTGATTCCACCCCACGGTCTGTCAGTCGGGAGCGGGTAAGCCCACAAAGCGTGGCTCGTTCACATAGCCAGATATTACTTACCAATAAAAAGGAACGACACAGCCAGGCTCAGGGGCACGTGTCATGATCCCAGCCACTTGGGAGGCTGAGGCAGGAGGATCACAAATTTGAGGCCAACCTCAGCAACTTAGTGAGGCTGTTTCTCAAAATAAAAAATAAAAGGGCTGGGGATGTAGTTCCATGGTCGAGTGCCCCTGGGTTCAGTCCTTAATACCAAAAAGGAAGGAAGAAAGGAAGGGAGGGAGGGAGGGAGGGAGGGAGGGAAGAATGAGGACTGAGGGTTTCTTTGGGGGCTGTTGCAATGACGTGGAGTGACATAGGGTGACGGATACAGGACTTTGTAAATACACTAACCCCTCTGCGTTGCAGACTTTAAGAGGGGGAGTTTTCGGTATGAGAACTACATCTCCATAACAAAATACACACAGAGACTTGGACAGACCCGGGGAGCCGTGCTGAGGGGCAGGAGTCCGCCTGGCCGTGTCGCATTTCAGTGCCTCGTGTCCCTGGTACCGTGCCAAGGGCTTCGCCGTCTTGCTCTGCGTCGTAGATCTTATCCTCTTCGTTTTCTAAAGAAGATAAAATCAGAGAAATTAAGCAGCATGATCAAAGTCACAGGTCACCCGTTGGGTGGCCAGACCCGGATGCGAGCCCAGGCCCGTCTGACCCCAAGTCTAGACTCTTTCCTTGACCCCACGTCACTCTTTCGGTTCTGGGCTTCTGGATGTGAATAAAATGGCCTGGGGGGTGGGGGGATCTGGCTGTCGTGTGACTTAAACCCGTCCTTCAATAGCGCTCCCAGGGATCCCGCGGGAAGGCGGGCTTCTCTCCGGGGTCAGGCTGAGCGGACCTTCTAGGTGACGGCCTCCAATGATCCACCGTGGAGACGAGCCTCGGGTCCCTGAAGGGTGGGATCCAAGAATTCAGAGAGTGGCCAGGGGCTTTGAAGTCGAGGGTCTTGCTGGAGCTCCGACTCACCCGGGCTGTGTGATGTGGGGCGGTCACCTTCCCTCTCTGTGTAGGTCTCATTATCTAGTGAAGCAGGGACTTATCTCATTATCTAGTGAAGCAGACCCAGGAGGTCCTCGCTCATCCATCAGAGCTTCGCTGAGGCCCCCTGCCCGTGGCTCGTCCCTCACGAGGTGCCGGGGAGCGCAGAGTGACACGAAACAGGCGTCAGCCTTGCCTTTTGGAGCTTGGTCATAAAACGATCCCCAGTGAACAATTAGAGACTGTGGCTGTGAGATAGCAGCGGTGGCGGGTGCTGGGGTTGCGTAGACTGTGCCTTTTGAAAACCTACTACGTGCCAGGCACTCTTCTGCTTGCGGGAGACGTATTTTATTTGGGTGTGGCAAAGCTAACGGGCCAGAAAGGGGTGCCGTTTAAAAGACCGTCTGTCAGGGGGCTCAAGAGAAGGGGCGTCCTGCCAGGGAGGACCAGGGAGGGAGGCACCGGGTGGGTCAGGAGGCAGAGAGGCCGGGGCACTCGAGGGCCGGAGCTTTTATTGGGGTTACCCGGAGAAGGAACGGGTGGTACAGGGTGAATTCAGGGATGGGGATTTAGAGTCACTTTGCAGGCCCTGGGCTACAGGGACCTCCTGGCCTGCCCAGCCCTGGGTCCTGAGATGGCTTAGGGAGGGGGATATGGGTTGGGTGCGTGAGAGTTTGATGAAGGTGTGATCCCAGGCAAGCCGTTGGCTGTCCCTAGGAATCAGCCTCATAGGGGTCAGTCCCTCCCGGGGTGGGAGAGTTCTCAGAGCATCGTAACCATGGAAAGTGAAAACATGTGGAGCCCACACCTCCTACTGTGTGTGATGGTGACCCTGTCCTACAGAGGAGGAAACGGAGGCAAAGAGCTTGCCCAAGGTCACTGGGTGAGTTGGACGGGAGTCATTTGAACCTGTGGTCATGCCGCACGGTCCATGCTCCTAAGGACCCGTTCCTGGTCCCCCCCCCCCCCCCCCCCGCCAAGAAAGGGCTTGGTCTAGCTCTCGCCTGGAAACCAACCTGCAGGAGTGACCGTCAGCTGGAGCCGGTTCACCGAGCAGCTACCTGGACCGTGTTTTAGGCCTGCCGATGACGGGCTCCGACGGCGGGTCACTGAGCCGCACTCTCCAGGGGTGGGGGATGGGGGTAGTGTTTTTAAGAAGGTCCCCAAGTGACTCTTTTATTTTTTTCTCATTATGTTGAAATTGGCAAAGGTGAATACGCAGGTCAGAAGTCGGATGAGCCTTGGCAAGCGTGCACACAGATGTCACTGCTCCCCAGCCAGGACGGGGGCTCTCCTTCACCCTGGAGAGCGCCACGTGCCCTCCCCAGTCAACCCCCGAGAGATCACCGTCCTGAGTTCTCCCGGGGTCGACACCTGCTGCTTCCGCTCCGCAGAGCGTTTTTGAGATGGATGCCATTGCCGTGTGCGTCACCCCGTAGCTGAGGGGTGTGAGACTCTGGTGCTCATTCCTTCTCCTGTTGATGGACGTTGGATTGTTGGCAGTTTGAACCTGTTCTGCATACAGTCGAGTGTCATGTATGCCTCATGGTGGACATGAGTGACCGTTTCTCCTGGGTCAGCACCTAGGACCACCATGGCAGGGTGGCCCTAGGGGATCCGCAGCAGCCAGCCCAAAGCTGGCCCTTCAGGGGCCTTGGACTGACCCACTCCACTTCAATCCTTCTCTGCCTGTGACCCTATTTCAGCTCAAAAATGGTATTTGGTGATGTTATGGGTTTTTTAACTGTAAAAAAATTCAGATAACAAAAAAGGAACCATCTGAACCATCTTCAAGCAAAGTGTTAATTCACAGTCACGCTGTGGTCCAACCCTCACCACAGACCATCTCCAGAAGTTTGGTGTCTTCTCCAGCTGAAACTCTGTCCCTGTTCAATACCAGCTCCCCACGGCTCTCCCCACCCCAGTCCCAATGACCTCCGTTCCTCTCTGTGAACTTGACCACTCCAGGGAGATCACATAGGTGGAACTCATCCGTGTTTGTCCTTTTGGAACACTTCACTTGGCATAATACCTTCAAGTTTAATCCACACGTCACAATGTCCTTTTGTAAAGCTGAATAATATTCCACCATGTTATAAACCACATTCTGGACTATGGTGGGGCTTTTTGTTTGTTTGTTTGTTTTGTTTTGTTTTGTTTTTAAAATGGAGACAATTTTCATTGTAAGAAAAAGAAGAGTTTAAAACAAGAGGCGGGGGATGTACTGTTACCCAGCCCTGAAACTCTGCGGATTCCTCTCTTGCTTACCCAGGATGTGTTTGGCCATGTTCATGCCCAGGACCGTCTGAGCCCAGGAGATCTCAAAATGCAGGCGAGTCCACACAAGGCAGATCTCGGGTGCCTTTCACCACCTCCTTATCATCACAGATGCCTTGCGTGAGGAATGTCGCCAGTGCCGCCAGCCCCTGGCCCCTCCCATTGGGGCTGGTTCCCTGGTTGAGTCTATGAAAATCCTTTCTCTGTTTCTTTCTCCAGAACTGTTCATCCAGAGTCTGAAGAGCAGATCTCTTTGTTTATATTTCCCTTGGCCATTTTAAAACCCTATTTGTCACAGCTGACACTCTTTCCTATCAGATTAGAGAGGAAGAGCCTGGGGAATGTGTGCCGGGTGGGAAATGTGAGCCGAGGGCCACTCAGGCTTGGATCTGGGCACCTTCCCGGGAACAGGGAGCTGCCCAGCATCTCTCGGGGTAGGAACCCACCTGAGAAAAACAGATGGAGTTAATTGCCTGGGTGCCAAACCGCTTCAGAACAGCAAGCAAACAGTAAGGGCCTTCATCAACGCTCTGTGGCTGTGATTTGACAGTGGGAGCCTGTCTGGCCCAAGGCGGGAAGGTCAAAGGCACAGGTCACAGGCAGGGGATGGAAACGCGGAGACGCAGTGCACCCACACTCCAGCGGGGGGCGCTACGCAGCCTTGAGCCCCCAACGCCACGGGCCATTCCGCTTTCTTGGAACTTGCGAGTGGTGTCCGCTGGTCCCTCCCGGCAGCCTCCACCTGCGTGTTTTCTTAACCGTTGCACCTATTAACGTGGAAAGCCCTCGGTAAATATTTACCTAATAAATGTGCAAAGAATGAACGCCACCTGTTCGCTAGCTGCGAGTGAACCTCAGGAGACCACCGCCTCCTACGGCAGACAGCATCTCCTCTTCCCCAGCTCCTAGCGCACCGCCTGGTTCAGGGGAGGTCCCCAGACTTAAAAGGTGGCCACACCCTGCAATGTCCTAGCCCTTTCCAAACCCTGTGTGTCCCCCTCCCACCCTGGAGTTCTCCGCTCGCTGAAGCAGCGCGTCCTGTTCCTTCTTATTATGTGGATCCCTGGCATCCAGCACATGCCCGGCACAGAGCAGGAGCTCAGTGGAATGCACCCTGATTGTCGAACGATATTTAAGGTGCAATGCCAATTTTCCAACCCACTGGGGTCTGCCTTTTTTTCTTTGTCTGAGATATAAGAAGAGCTGGACTTCAGTGCCTTGTCGATCCCACTTTATTCTAGAATAGAATTCGCGAGTCCGTCTGGGGCTCTTCCAGGCAGGTTTATGACCCGTGTGTCAAGGTGGGAGCTGAGCCTGCATCAGGCCCCGGTGGGTCCCTCCTGCCGTCTCTGCCCGACTTCTCGTGCCTGCGTGTGTGTGAGCATTTCAGAGAGCACAGAAATCCAGGAGGTGCGTCCGCAGGCTGCAGACTGACTGACCCTAGATTGGCCTCTTGGACTCAGGGCTGGGGTCACGGGTGGAGGAGACTTGTTTGGCTTTGGGGGTTGGACAGACGGGGTTGGTCTCAACTCTCCCTCAGGCCCACTGTCCCACAGGATACGGGTCAGATGGGACACACTGTATCTGTACAAACTGTTGGAGGATCGGCTGGTGTACTCGCATACACGGTGACCTGAGCGTAACTGAAGCACCCCATTTTCCTGTGTCCTCCGTCCCCCAGTGAAACGTACCCTCTTAGGCTCGAGTTGCCCCCACAGCAAACCCTGAATGAAGGATTCCAGAGCACGCGATTTATCTGAGAGACACCAGGACCCTGGGCAGGTACCCCGGGGGGCTTAATTCCCCTGGGGCCAGTGCAGAGCGCGCCCCAGAGTTGCCCAACCCCAGGGCAGAGGGAGCCGGGGATTGACATGCCAGGCCCAGCCAGTGGGACCCTCCCGTGGCTCGGTGACACTCCTGGCCTGCAGCACAGGTGGCACTGTGAGTGCCAGCCTCTGGTCGAAGCTGAGAAGGCAGCAGCAGTTGGAAGTGAGCCCAGGGAGCACCGGGTGCTAAGAGGGAGGGGACCGGGCAGAGGCCCGAGGCCCTCAGCGCACCACCTGCCCGGGCACCTCTGCCCAGCACCTCTGTCCCCCCAGCCACCAGTGTCTTGCTAAGAGTCACTTGCTGTTCCTCCCAAACCTGTTTATGTCGGCTGCACGGTGACTTAATGAAACCAAGGTAAACGTTCGGTAATTTAAATGAAACTAAAGCGAAGACTTGTTAGGAGTAAATTGCTTTGAGAAACTGCTGTTTAATTAGGTCTCATCAAGACAACCACCCAAGATGGCGGCGGGAGGCAGAGCCACGCGGCTCTGGAAGAGCCCGGCCGGGAGTTCCTGGCGCTGGCTAGGAGCCTGGTTTCGGACCTGGGGTGTGTGTTCCGTGCCGTAACTCCCTGCGGTGGGCGTCAGTGGCATTTTATCGATTCTTGATGAAGAAAATGAGGACCGAAGAGGTGAAGTGAGCCCTCAAGGTCCTGAACTTAGGAGAGGCAGAACTGGAACCCGAGTGTCTGTCTCTGCCACACCCTCCCTCCCTCCGGGGACCTCCGGCTGCCACCCCTGGATGTCACACTGGAATCGCTGGAGCCGACACCCTCCTCCGTCGCTCCCTAGAATTCTAGACCCTTCTCCTCCCAGATTTGGGGGAATCCCTCACGATTTCTGTCCCACTCTATCGTAACTTCCCTCGACATTGCCGGGCCTCCGCTGCTTCCTCGTGGAAGGAACGGCAACATTCAGAACACCCCAAGATCACATTCAGAACACCCCAGGATCACACGGCCAGCCCCGCCCTTCCCCTTCTGGCAGAGATGACCCAGGAGACATTCTGCCCAATGTGGAGGGGAAGTGGGTGGGGGACAGAGCCCTGGCCCTGACCTTGGCTTTTCAGAGCCTCCAGAGTGGTCGCTGTGACAGCCACAGGGAGCAAAGTCCCCTGGACCCTCCGGCTGCGGGGCTACAGAGCCAGAAGCTTCCACAGCTGTCCCGAGTGCCCAGGGCTAGCCTCCTTCTAGAATCCCGTTTCTGGGGAAGAGGAAAAAGCGTTCCTTGAAGCAGAGCGGATTAACCAAGCCGTGAACAACCCTAGGCAGGCTGATTGTCTCCTTCCATTTTACAGGGACCCTCCCACAGAGGTGGCTGGGGGACAGGACTCTCCCCAAGGGCACTGGGTCAATGAGAGGTGCCTGCAGGCCTCTCAGGTGGTGCTTTTGAAAGGCTCCTCTTCAAATGAAAAATCAATCCGTGCACCACTGTGACCCCCAGCTCTCGGCATAGCCGTCCTTACCTTCACTGAGAGGTCTCGAGGAAACCTCAGTTGGCTGGTGGCTAGGTCCTTGGGTATCCAGACGGCCGGGTCGAGGAGGGCGTGGGCCTTGCTCCTGGCTGGTGTAGGAAGCACCCGCTGCGCTCTGTGCCTGGGGCGGAGAGCTAGGACAGCGCCCTCTGCTGGACGGAGACGCACCCACAGGCATGTGGCAGGTGGCGGGAGCTTCTCCAGGGGTGCGTGGGGCCCAGGTGTGGCAAAGCAGCTTAGGGGACACGCCTAGGAGGTGACAGGGAAACTGAGCGGGAAGGATGCGCCTAGAGCTGCCAAGTTGAAGGTGACAGAGCGTGTCCCAGGCAGCCTGGGCAACAGCAGAGGGGCAAATCCCAGTTACCCAAGGAGACGGCTTGGCCAGAGGGTGGATGGCAGCCAGTGAGGTGAGTCTGCAGAGGGGGGCAAATTCCAGCCCCAGGGGGCCTTTTGACTTTGCCAAGAAGCGGGCAGCATTTGACCCTCGGAGGAAGGAGTGGCTGGCTGAACCTGCTTTTCATAGACGGAAATCCAGCGGTAACTAGAAGGCACGAGATTCGGGTGATTTATCTGTGTGATAATGAGTCGTATTTCAAGAGTTTTCTGTGCATTTTCATGGGGCTTAAGTTGAGAGGCAAATTCTGTTCTTCAGTTTTAATTATGCAAAACCAAGAAGCGAGAGTTATTCTCTTCATTTGCATTGCAGAGAGCCGATTGGATGACTGGCCCTGCACCCAACAGTGGGGCTGAGGCTCCATAGATCACTCCTTCCTGGGGGGACCGGGGACTGGGCGTCCTGGCCCTCCAACTGAAAGAAGTCACAAGTTCCCAGCATGCACTTCTGCGGCACTCCAGCCACTGATGTCGGGGATGCCCACTCCGGCCGTCCCTTCCCGCCCACAGCCCCGGCTCCCCTTCTCCTGGAATCTCTTCCTGCCACCGTGTCCCCCTGTCTGTGTGCTGGCTTCACCCCCAGCCTCTGCACAAAGAAACGGGCTCCCAGACCTGCTGCCAGCTGCCCAGTCGTGGGCCAGCGGGAGGGGCCCCGGGAGAGCCCTGGAGGGGCCTGGTTCTGGCTGAGTGGCCGCGGGGCTCTCTTCCCCACGAGGCCTAGTTCTTCATTGATCTAAAGAAAACGTCGAACTACGTGGACTCCTGGGCTCTTTCAGAGGCTGCATCTGTCCTGTTCACAGCTGTGTCCCCAGGGCCGGGCACAGAGCAGGCGCTCAGCATGGACCTATGGAATGGACCCCCAACACGGATCTCACGCCAGGCCACCTCCCCCGGCACACATCAGGGAGATGGAGCGTGACCCCCGCCCTCAAGCATCTAGCGGTGGGAATCAATCTGGAGGTTGTCGGGGCTCAGATCTGGAAGGTCCCCAGAGCCTCATGGGTCGAGGGCCCCAGTGCGGCAATGTCCAGGGGTGGGGCTGACCTCATCAGTGGACGGATCCATGGGTAACTGAATGGACTCCCGGGAGGTGGTAGGAACTGAAGGTGGGGGCCGTGGTTGGAGGATCCAGGTCACTGGGGCATGTCTCTCGTCCCCATCCTCCGTCCCTCCCTCCCTGTCTGCTTCCCAGCTCCCTGGACTGACGGCTCTCCTCCGCCACGCCCTCCCGTCACGATGCTCTGCCCCCCTCAGGCCCAGAGCCATGCAGCCAGCCGACCTCGGACGGAAACCACGAGCAGAAATAACTCTCCCTTTCAGTCGTCCTCGGCACTTATTTTGGTCACTGTGTCCAAAAGCTGACGCCAGGTAAAGCGTTGGAGTGTGGTACCAGCACAGACGGGCAGTGACGAAGCCCGTTGTTTGGCATAATTAAATGTACTAATAAAAAAAAAAAAAGATGGGAGGAGAGAGACGCAGAGAAGGAAGGAACTTGCTGGTGCTAGAGGGAGGGAGAGCCAGGGTTTGGACCAGGCAAACCCTGAATCACTGAGCAAAAGATCCTTACTGCACAGGGCTTGGCTCTGGAAGCACTTGGCCTCCAACCATTGCCTTCCCCATCTCTCAGCAAGCAGCACTTAGCTGTGTGGCAAGGCCTCAAAGGAGGGAATTCCAAGGCACGATGGAGTCCAAGTCCCCAGGACCTAGCGGCTAGCTGTGTTGCATTTGGCAGCTCAGACAACCTCTCTGAGCCACAGCTTCCTAATCTATAAAGCGAGACTATGGATATGTGCCCTGAAAACCTCTGAGGTTCACTGTGATGATCAAGGGGGAACAGATACACTCCAAGCAGCCAGCTAACACAATAAGGCTCTGTGCTGGTTCCAAACAAAGAGAGAAGATGGTGTGAGCAGGTCAAGACACGTAAGTCGGAAATCCCGAGGTGGCAGGCGAGGAGAGACGGTGCTGTGGAATTCCTTCACATCCTGCTCCTTCCCCTTGGAGGGATTTCCACAGACTGTCTCCAGCTGTCAGCACACACACTCCACCCCGACAAGCATCCCAAACGTCCCGGCGTCTTGTCTTCCAATTTGCAACGTGGGTCTTGCTGCTCTGTATGCAGAGGAGGCGCCCGCGCTGCACACGCTGCACACGCTCACCACCGCGACCAAGCATTGGGGCTAAATAACGGTTTTCTCTTTTAAAATGCCAATAAGAGTTGGCTGGTGGGACGGTGACAGGCCTTGGGTACAGTATTTTGTTCTACAGAGAAAGCTGCTCAGGGTACCCACCCCCACCTGGTGTCCTGGCAGGTGACTTCCATCTATTCGATGTCCACCAGAGAGAGCCCTCTTTCTCGCCCTCTGGCCAGGAGAGGCCTGGCTGCTGGAGGAGGGGGGTGTGGACTCCCACCAGAGCATCTGGCCCTCAGGACACCGGGGACCTCGTGAGAGGGTGACGGAGGACAGGTCTGCTGGAGTGGTCCTCAGGAGGACCCCGGTCCTGCCCCTAGGGAGAAACCAAAATGGCAGGAGGAAAGGGGAACAGGTGCAGGCCTCCTGGCTCTGGGAACCTGGAGGGACCCCACGCCCCACCTCCCCAGATGGCCAGGGCCTGCACAGCTGGAGAGCCCCTGGCAGAGGTGCCCGGGGGCCTCCCCTCACCTGCTCAGCTTGCCCCAGGGCAGAGGGCCCATGACCCTCAGACAGCAAGGGACCCGGGAGACCAGCCAGGGCACAGCCAATGCCATGCGCCTGTGTCACTGAGCAGCAGATCCTCGCTGCAGGGCTATTGTCCTCCAGGTGTGTGCGGGGCTCGGCTCCTCTGCCTGCAGAGGCCTCCCCTCCAGAGCCGGCAGGATTCCTGAACCCTGCTCTAGGGCTGCAGAAGTCTCCCTTGATGGCCCAGGCGACCCGCGGCATAGACACTGTCACTTCCTACAAGCGGGTGAACGGCTGCGCTCTCTGAGCAAATGGAAATGGGCCGAGAGTCATCCGCAGGCCCGTCACACCCGGCAGCTCCAGCCTCGCCATGAATTATGCATCTGCGGCTCTGCCGGCTTTCCGTTTCTCAAGTGCTCCTGACAGACGAGGCCCTCCAAAGCCACGCAGGGTGTCTCCCGCGACGCCCCTGGACCTGGTGACCCCGGAGCGCCTGATTTAAGGAGGCCACCAAGAGCCGAAGTGCACGCCAGGGAACCAGAGGGTCCTCCACGTTTCTGTGTTCACGGTGAAGACCTGGCTGGGAGGTGTCCCCGGCCAGGCTGGCGTGGCAGGTGATGACAGATCCCCCACCCTGTCACCAAGCGACGACCTGAGCTGACGGCCGCTCTGCAGATGGAAGGAGGTCTTCCCTCCCCTCTTACTCCCCTTCCAGTCTTCTTAGGAGTAGAAGATGGCATTTCGGTTTGGGCCAAAGCCATTCACCACAAAGGGACCCCCTTCTTAGGAAAGGATGCCCCCTTCCAACCCCCCATTGTCGGCGGCCATAAAACCTCCTTAATAACTTTGCCTAAGATAAAACTCCCAGATCCGTAATTCACTCAAGACAGCTGACTCCAGAGACCTCGCTGCTGCGGTTCATCTTAGTTTTGTTTAATTAGAGCCCTCCCCTCCCCCTCCCCCTCCCCTCCCCCTCCCCCTCCCCTCCCCCTCCCTTCCCCTCCCCCCTCCTTCTCCCACTGTCCAGGTGATTGACAGAGAGGTGGGGATACCTGGTTATTATTCCTCGCTCCAGGTCCATTTTTTTTTTCTTTCCAATTTTACAGAGTCATTTGCTGGATAAGGCCACTTGGAAAACAAACGCATATTTTAATAGTTAATGTTGAATTTACATTCCCATCTCAGGTGTATAGGGATAATGATGTGGCAATTAAAGGCAAATATATAATTTCTAGTCATGACTAGGGATTACTCTGTGGAGTGAACAAGCGCTGACTTAGACATTTAACTGAATGTTAATTTTTTAAAGCTTCGGGGATTTTTTTTTTTTTTGACTATTGATGGATGATGGCTCAGTGCTTTCAAATTTCAGGTGGGGAAAAAAATCCCCTGATTTGGCACTTTATATAGAAAAGTCTTAATATTATGTCGTCAGTCAGTTCATTCACCCCGAGCACAGTGTGTCGATAAGTAACGCAGCGGGATCCCAGCAGTACACGCACAGGGACCCGCACGTGTGGACACGCACACACGGGAGCCGAACACATGCACACACACCATGGGAATGTGTTTGCAGGACAGCTTTCAGTGCAAATACACAAAAATAAACAGAGATGAGTTCCTACAGGGTTTGCTTCTTCATCTTCTTTGCAGGGTTGGGTTCTGGGGAGTGGACTCAGGGACACTTTACCACTGAGCTACATCCCCAGTTCTTTCTGGGCTAGGGATAGAGCTCAGTTGGTAGAGAGCTTGCCTCATATACATTAAGGCCCTGGGTTCAATCCCCAGCACCACCAAAAAAATAAATTAAAAGTACATTTTTCATTTTTTTTTTTTTTTTAATTTTTGAGACAGGGTGTCACTAAGTTGCTTCGGGCCTCCTATCTCAGCCTCTGGAGCCAATGGGATTGTAGGTGTGTGCACGACACGCAGCTTGTCTTCATCTTTAAACATGAGCATCTTGTCTTTGTGCAGACCTCCTCTGCTCTTGAGCCAGACCACCTGAATAGGTAGCCAAGCCCGTGGGGGTATATCTGGATCTGCCAGGTCCTTTTTCAGGTCTTGACCTCAGTGTGACCACTTGGGGTCTTATCATTTTTAAAGGGAACGGAGATGTCTCTGCTCAGACTCCTAACAGCCACAGGGGACTCTGTGTGCAGACTCTCCCTGCTGATCTGCAAAGCTGAGCAGGATGACCACGTGTGGCCTCCCCCACAGGCAATGGTCCCCGGCCTCTCTTGGCCTCTGGGCCTCCTAGACAGAGCAGAAGAGCTGTCTGCCTCCTTGTCACCTCCTCTCTACCTGCCACTCCTCATAAAACCCCTTCTGAGTGGGGGAGGCAGGGTTTCCTCCTGGCGATGGGATGCCAGGGGAAGAGGGGCAGGGCTGATCGAGACAGCCACGTGGCGGCTCTCCTTCTAAAACTCAGAGAAGCCACCATCTGGGGGACTTGAGGGAGGACCCACACCTCTGGTCCCATCTGCATCCTGGAAGACCAGGAGCTCGCCTGAGTCTGGAGAGAGAAACGCCTGCGTCTCTGGAGCTAGAACTGCGTATCGGGGTGATTTAACGCGACCTGGGAGCGCAGCAGGTCCTCCGCGGCAGGCCTCCTGGGCGCTCCCCTCTGCCGCAGAGAAGCCTGGGTCTTTGTTTAAATCCGTGACCTCTTCCTTCCCCCATTGACCAGGCAGGGGGCGGAGGGTCAGGGGCTGCTGGGCCAGATCCAGCTCCTCTGGACTCAGGCCCCGGCCACTCAGTGGTGTCTGTGCTTGTCCCTCTCTCCAGGGGACTCTGTTTCCCTTGGTGTTTGGAGGCAAACAGACCTAGGTTCTGGGGAAGGGAAGGAAAATCTCTTGCTGTCCTGAGTTCTATTTCCCCTCCCGGCCCTCAGCTCTGTCCCTGTTAACCGTGGACGACTGGAGCCTGGTCCCAACACGCAGAGCGCCCCCAGCTCCTGTCCCGCGCCGCGCTGCGCCAACTGGAGGGAGTTTCCACCGCAGCCAAGGTGCCAAGCGCGACCGTAACTCGAGGCAGTGGCCTGGTTTCCGCTCCAAGCCGGGAGGCGACGGGCTATTCATCCTGGTGACATTCCCTTTGAATCGCATCATATTTCAATCCTGTTAAGCTGCGGGCCGGTTGTTTACGGGTCTCCCTCCAAAAGCCGGACCTCTGCCGCACGAAGCCGCCCCTCGCTGCTGGCTCTGTGCCTTTACGGCGACAGTTGGCTTCAGCCTCCGCCGCTGACCTCCCCGCCCCAGCCCTCGGAGATGGAGACTCATAAACTCCCAGCTCCAGCTGCCTCTGCTCGCCCATCTGTCCACCCACCGAGCCAGGGGTCAGCGGGCCCGGTGCCTTCTAGTGGGAATGTGGAGAAGAGGAAGATCAGATGCATCTGGAGAAGAGAGAGGAGAGGGGAGGTGGTGAGGCCCACTGAAGGTTCCAGAATTCCCCCTGTGACCCTCCCCATGTCTGCCCTCTTCCGGTTCTGACCTCCCCGGCTGAACCGTCCATTCGTTCACTCAGAACATCTATGGAGCACCTCCCCCCTGGGCTGTGGTTGATGCCTCAGACACAGAGTGAACAGGGCCGAGGAGCTGGTGTCCTTGTCAATCAGTCCGTCATCTAGGAGTGGGATGGCCTCGGCCCGAGGGAAGCTGGGAAGCGTCAGAGTGCAGGAGGTGGAAACAGGCCGTCTGTGCTTTGAAGCCTGACTCCGCCATTTATGGGGAAATTCACTTCACCTCCTGGACCCTCGGTCTCCTCATCTGTACCACCAGGCTAATAATGGAACCATTCCTATAGGATTGTTGAAAGGACTCGATGAGGTTTTTTTGGCGAATTATAACCTTAAGAAATATTTGGCAATTGTTGGGTTTGTTATTCGATAATTCCTATTGTTATCTATACTCTAAAAGGCAAGCAGGAGATTTCAGGGAGTTGGGAGGCTGAGGCAGAAGGATCGAAAGTTTTAGGCCATCCTGGGTGACTTACGAGACTCTGTCTCAAAATAAAATTTAGAAATAAGGGTTAAGGATGTAGCTTAGTGATGGAGCACTTGCCTGGCACATCCCAGACTCTGAGTTCAGTTCCCAACATCAGATAAACAATAAAAAGGCAAGTGCTGGGTCCCAGGGGGAGATGTGGTAGGGGAACGTGCTTTACGGAGGAGGTCACAGAAGGTGTCCCCGACGATGACACACTTAGCTGAAAATTGGAAGTCAGCCCCCTACTCTCACCCTGAGGGTTGGCCACTCGCCTGGGCATCCAGTCTGCTAAGATGAAGTTGAATGGGATCCCTGTCCTCTCGTGGCTTTGGACAAAGAGAGGATCTGGAACATCTTTCCAGAATGTTCTACCATCAGGAGCACATCCCATTACTTTGCTGTACTTTGAACCACCAAATAAGTGAGTGACTGATCTGTGGCCCATGCAGAGATCGGAAGATGATTTGAGGTCTGTCTGCTACAGACTGGCCCTGGGGTGGGGCCCAGCAGGCTCTGTGGACCTGGAAGCTTCTCCTTGTCCTACTGAAAACTGACCATGAGTTACCAACTGGCTGGACCCAACACCCACTCCTGAGCGGCCAGCAAGGACACGCCCCAGGCTGCCCCCTGCCCAGCAGTTAGGTGAATTATGGAGAAGAATCCAGGGTTCAGGGGTGCAGGTGGGTGACAAAGGCCACCTCCCTCCCTGGCTTCTGCCTCCCTGTGCCCTGGGTTTTAGGGTGCTGTAACACCCCCAACAGCCAGCAGGCGCAGGCCTGGATTTATACAAGAGGGGTGATCCTGAACATCTGTTTCTGAGTCCTGCTTGTTTGGGGGAAGACAGTGAAAAACCTTCCAAGAGTCGCGTCGACACGCAGCACGCTATACATAATTCAGTTCTCCTGTCGCTTCGAAATTAATTTTGCATGCACGGGAGGCTTAGAGGGTGCTCACGCTGAGCAGGCTCCTGCTCTGTGAACCTGAGACCCCAGAGGGCCCGAGGACCACTCACTGTTCCCGATCCTCCTAGTATGGGGATCTGAGTGCCTTCTTCATGCCCAGAGGGTTGATGAGCACCCCCTGTACCCCGAGCCCTGAGTTAGGGGCAGCAGAAGCTCAGCATTGACCTCAAGCTGCTCATGGACAAGGAACTGCGATGCCACATGCTGAAGCTCCGTGTAGGCAGTGGGAGCGCCGAGCAGGGACCGGGGGAAGGACGCGGGCCTCCCAGACAGAGGAGCAGCCTGGGCCAGCGAGGAGGTGGGGCTGGGCCATGCTGCTGGGTGCCAAGGTCCATCAAGCCACAGAGGGTCCTTGTGACCCTGCTGAGGAGCCGGGCAGGAAGGTGCCAGGAGGGCAGCTGAGCAGGTGAGATCTGGCTGCAGCAGGCAGCGACCCCCGATGACCTGGTCCTCCATGGACAGCAGCATCGTCTGCCCCCAGCCCAGCGGCTCTCCCTCTTAAGCCTGCTTCAGAATCCTCCGGAGGGTCAGCGAAAGTGCAGGTGGCTGCCGGCCCCACGGGGGACTTTCCTCTTCCTTTTCTTCCTTTCTTTTTTTCCAGGGGGGGCGGGGAGGAGGGGGAGAACCACAGTTTTTAACAACAACATCTCTTTCCTCATGCATGTGTGTACCCACACACACAGTTTATGTATGCAAATATAAATGTATAATGTAGACCTATACGTACATTGATATAGACATTACTGTGTGTATTTGAGGTTTCCAGGATGAGGTCCTGGGACGTGTTTCCATGCGTTGCTAGACGGATGGTTTAGCGGTCACCATAAAGAAGCAAACTGACCTACAAAGTAGCAGAAATGGAGGATGCACAGTCTGGGAATCTCACGCACACCTGGAGGACTGTAGCTGATGGAGTTGGACCCCACGTGGGTCTTTTGCTAAGTCGGCAGATTTCAGCGGCTCCATCACACACAGAGTTTCTGATTGAGCCGGTCTAGGGTGGGGCTGAGGATCTGTGTGTCTGACAAGCTCCCAGATGACCCTGATCCTGGTGCCCCAGACTACACTTTGAGAACCACGGCCTGGGCACCCTGAAGTCCCATCTGGAGAAGTAGCATCCCCTACCACTGGGGGGAGAGGAAGGGAAAGGCCAGGAAACCAGGGACAGGAGCTGGGCAAATGCATCCGAGACCCACAGGGCTGGGGCTTCCGCCGGCCAGCTGTGCCCAGGGAGGAATGGCCTCCTCTTCACCACCCGGCACAGCTTTGCCGCCTGCAGAAACATCACCCGGGTCCCTTCTCACTTCTCCGCGTGGCTGCTGTCCTGGAGAGTGGAGAGCACACGCCACGGGCTTTGTTTTGAAATCCTGTTTCCCAGTGATTTACACTCTCCTCTCTCGAGGCTTTATGACCCATGAGGACGCCTCCTCCGTGGGCAGCGGCTCACAGCGCGGCGGCTTCGCGGGTCTCCATTCCTCCCTATTCCTTCCTCCCACCCCAAAACTTAATCATCCATCAAACACGTGAGTCCCCAGATTGTTGTTTTAAAGGGACCGAGACAGGGAGGTGCCCGTTTTTCCCGTGTTGAGGCTGAGGTCCTGGAAGTCCAGCCTCACTGTCCTGGGGACCGCGCTCTCTGCTCTGGTCCCTGGCTGCCTCCTGCTTGTCCCTCCACCTGAATCTCCTTGCACATCCCATCTCAGTGACCGCCACCCACAGGACCCAGCAGAGACCTGAGACCTGTTTCCCAGAGCACAGACCCATTAGAAGAGGGAGAAGGGGGTCATGGAGGTAGAGTTCTGGAAGATTCCAACCCCTCTTAGCTGGAATCTCAGGGGCACCAGATGGGCCAAGCCTTCCCTGGCCAGGTCCTTGAGACCTGTCTGGGTCCTGGCTCCTCCAGCACATTCTACCCTAAGTCTGCTCCTCGTCTCCCTCGCCGTGGCCCCTCTACCTGTAGAACAGGTGTGAATCTTCATCCGGAACCTACAGAGGTTTCCTGTCCACATTTGAAAGATTTTCCTGCAGCACATTCAGCTCCACTTTTAGCCGTAGCCCCCACTGGGCCAGGGCGGTGGCCACGTGCCCCGGTCGATGCAGATGGGAAGGGGACTTTAAAGTGCCCGGGGCTGGGGATGGGGCACCTGCTCCTCACTGCCATCTGCTGAGGGCTCCAGGGTCCCATCTGGCCCTGGGCTGGGAGCCTCATGGTGCTGGGCAGTCCAGAGGCCCTCCCGTGGCACATGGCAGCGATCCCACTGCCCAGCCTGAGGGGCTTCAGCAGGGCCCGCCTCAAATGCCCTCTTCTCCTCCAAAGTCACCCCTTGCTCCCCTTTGAAATTGTTCCCTGTACTTGTGAGACCCTCCATGAGGGTCAATAAGTTGTCCTGTGACAGAATCCATGTCCCTCTGTCTCGGTCACTAAAACATCACCTGCTCACAGACGGGCACCAGCCCGTTTGAGATCTCTGTTCCCAGAACCCCCCAAAGTGAAGCAAAAGAACAGGGCAGGCAGAGTCTGCTGAGTTGAAATGCAGAGAATGTCCAGACACCTGAGTCAGGTCTGGCAAACCCCGGTCCTGACAGTAGACAGAAAACGCGTCCCTTCTGTCCCCCCCCCCCAAGTCCTCCCGGAGAGGGGCAGAGAGAACGCGGGATGGGCCGGGGTCCAGGGTGCAAGGGCTTTGCAGGGGCCCTGAGGAGAGCCACAGAGGTGAGCCTCACTTCTCGCTGCTCTTCTCTCTCCTGGCTGGGACACAGCTGGAAAGAAAGCCCAGCATCTGACCCCTGGAGTCCCTCGGTGAGAGAGACAGAAGCCCTGACCCCATCCAGGATCGCGAGACCCTCCGTGGACAGCGTGGACACAACAGCGTGGCTGTCTCCGGGGAGGGCTGTCCTCGCTGGTAACCTGAGAAGGGAGGATAGCTCATGAACGTCAGGGGGACCCAGAAGGGTCCCTCTTGGGCTCCCTGCCTTGAAGGCTCAGTTCCCAGGGAGGAGCATGGGCCCCTTGCAAGGCCCTGGCAAGGAGCACGGAGCCACCGTGGTGCTCCCCAGCAGTGTGCCTGGCAGCGTGCCCGGCCTGGGCTGGACCCTCAGCAACGGGGAGGGACACACCACCCGGATCTTAGCAGCGAACAGATGCAGGGTTGTAGGTGACAACCGCGACCCCCTGTCGCAGTCACAGCCGGCACCGTAGGGGGTGAGGACGGACAGGAAGGCTCATTCGCATCGGGTGGTAGCAGCATTTAAGCTGAGACCCAACGGACAAGAAGGAACCAGCCGGTGCTGGTAAATGTTTAACTACATCCTTAAAAAAAAATAAGAGAAAAATAAAAGATAAAAGCCCTGATTTGTAGAATTTGCCAGTTTCCGTGGCGTGCGTCCTCCCAGCGTGGCAGGCTCCACGCGCTAACCTGACGTTCTGGGAGAAGTCGGCTGGTGAGCGGGTGTGGGTCGGCTCGGCGCCGATGAGAGTGGGCCACACAAGATCTCGGGGAGGAGCAGGCCAGGAACAGGACGTGGCCAGGCGGGGAGAAGTCTGTGCCCCGAGGACAGAAGGAGGTCGGCGTGGCCGGATCACCCCGGGCAAGGGGTCCACAGAGGCCAGGTCACGGGCGTAGGAGGGAGTTGTCATGATACTCCTGGAAACCCGTCAGGCAGTGCCTGTGTCCTGGGGGGCACTACCAGGGATGTCCCTGGGAAGGGGAGGCCTGGCCCAGGTCCTTGTTGAAGTTTGCTGTCACCCAGTGAGTGGAACAGAGACTGCGCTCCCTGCCCGGGTTCCCTACCAGCCTCCCAGGGCCTGAGGCAGGCATCTGTTTACCACCGAGGAGAATCCAGTATTTCCACTGGAAAAGAAAAAAAAATAATTATATCTATATATATATGTATGAATTAGTGACAAATGTGTCCACAGACCCGCCTCCTCTGGGAAATGTCACTGGGACAAAAGTTGAGCGCGTGCGCCTGGCTGGTATCCAAAACTCCCACGTGTGTTGGCCTCGGGGCTCGAGAGCCCAGGGAGACGTCTGACCGGGAGGTGCCCTTGCACCTGTTTATTCCGGAGAGGAACCAGGCAGAAGGGGGCCGAGCACCAGGCCCGCGCTGGCATGGGAGAAGGCCCCGCAACCGTGTGAGGTGGCTCGGTCCGTCCTGGGGGAGTCTTGGGGACAGTTCTCGGCCCCCATCCCTGTTCTCCACGGGGAACCTCAGCCAACCAGAGGGGCCGCCGCAGCGTGAGCTGGCTGCAGAGGAGGGCCCTGTCCCACCAAGGGGCCAGGGAAGCCGGCCGTTCCCCCTGCTCATTTACTTATGGGTCTTTTCAAAGGACGTGCCCCCGCCTTGTGAGCGTGTGATTTAAGACGCGGTCGTCGGTGTGACTTCTAGAACCCAGAGCGCTGTCCTGCAGCCGCAGGCCACCGGCACCTCCTGTCCAAAGGAGGGGCACAGGGAGAAGGCAGAGCCCTGGCCCCTGGGCCTTGCAGCAGCGAGACCTGGGCAGTGCCTGCCCCCCGCAGGGCCTGCACCCACCGTCTCTCTCTCAGCATCTCTGCTCCGGGAGCCTGGACCTGGGGAGTCCCCCTCCTGCCCTCTCTGGAGCCTCGGTGCCTGCCCTGTCCCTGGCCACTGAAGTGCGCCTGGCTCTGGTGGCCTTTCCCCAGGAACAGATGGGCCAGCTGTGAGGCTGGCGCTGGGCGACGGGGCGAGCAGGAGGGGCAGCGGCCAGGGGGAGGGCCTGCCCTGTGACCTCCGTCCTCCTCCCTGGGCCTTCAATGTGGTGTTGGTAGAGGCCCCGGCCGGGCAGCTGTGGAGGCTCCTGAGGAGCGTTTCCGGAACTCACTGGCAAGGTGTGCGCGTGGGGGGTCTCTCTGTAGTGGCTTTATGGTCCCAGGACCCCCCAAACGTTAAGGACCAAGTGCCAAAAAAGCAGAGGACCCCCCCCAGCACCGACAAAGGGGAAACCCGCGGAGAAGGTGCGCGGAGCCCAGCCCTGGGCGGCCACCGCCGCCTCCGAGTGTCCCTTCCTCTGCGGAGACTCGGCCTGCGGAGGGTCCCCTGGCTGCAGACCTTGAGCTGCCTCCCTCCGAGGGCTCACTGGGCCTGACCCTCCTCCCCGCACACCCGGCCTCCTCCCACGCCGGACCTGCCTCCCCAAGAGCCAGCCTCAGATCCGTCCGTCAGCCACTGTCCCTGACGCCGTTCTTAAGGACTTTTTTTGGAATGTTTTTTTCTTACCAGGTTATAGGCTCTGACTGTGCTGAGGATTCTTATTATTTAGCTTTATAGGCCCAGTTCAGGATCACTCATTGTATGTGATCTATAAATCACATATGATCATTCACTAATGATCCTGTCAGAGGAGGGCTGTTATTTCACTTCACAGACAGGGAAACGGAGGCTTTGAGAGGGTGAGCAATTTTCCCGAGGTCATACAGTGTCTAAATAGAAGGGCAAGAATTTGAACCCAGGCATTTGTGGGGACTTTGTGGTGACACCCTGAAAACACACATCCCTGTACAGCACACGTCATGCAGGAGAGCCGTCAAGAGCTGGTGACCCGTTCTCCAGAGAGGGGACAAAGGGGTCGGGAGGAGGGGGCGTGGGTGTGACAGCCCGTGGGCTTCCTCACGCAGGGTCCCGGTGTCGGGTCTGGGGGGACGGGCAGGCAGCCCACCCTCAGCAGGGTGGAGAGAGGGGAGACGGGTTGTGGGCTTCTCTTTCCAGTTTATCCTTCAGATTTAGCCATTGAATTGGTGGCAGAGTGGACGTGAGGAGGGCCCTAGAGGTTGTGCCATGGTAACCTCCGGGGCAGGAGGTGGCCACTGTCGAGAAGAGTCCCCACCCAGGGGGCTCCACTGCCCAGCTGCTGTACGGACCCTGCTGTTCCGTGGTCCCACAGCACGACGTCTCTGTGCGGACACGGTTCCTTCACACTGTGACATGCACCAGGGTAGCACATGCACGAGGGACTACGGGAGCCCAGTCACCAAGGTCTGCCGTGCACGTCACCAAACCCCAGCCTTCCCTTCAGATGCCCTGTGTGCACTGGGGAAATCCGGTTTTCCCTCGGCAAAGCCAAGAGGCAGGGCCAAGGTGCCTGCAGGAGTGACGTGAGCTGATGCTCCTGGCTCTGGAGGTGACGTGTCAGGCCTGCCCCTGCGAGAGCCCTAGGGCTCACGCTCTGCAGGTCAGACCCCTGTGCTTTTCTCCAGGAAAAAGTTCCCCACCGCCTGCATGGGGACGGCTCCCAGAGCTCCTCCAGGTCGGCTCTACCTTGCCCCCTGCCTCTGGCCTCGGGAGAGGACCCCCGCTGTGGTGTGTGTGGGTTCAGCCACGCGAGTGTCGCCGCAGGAGCTCAGAGGGGGGAGAGTGAGCTGGGGGGTCCTGGCTGTCCCGGCTCCCTCCTGGCCTGCTCCTCCCTCAAGGCAGCCTCCCAGCAGGACACCCTCCTTGGTCACTTGTTAAAGCCCTTGGGTGGCCTCGTGGCACTGTTCATGGCCCCTGGAGCTGCACTGTCCCTCGAGGGTCCTGTGTGTCAGCTCGGGCCATCATAGCAGAACACCCGCGATGGGCGGCTTAAACTACAGGCATTTATTATCCCCTCTAGAGGGCCAAGGGCCAGGCGCCCTGGGCTTGGTTCTCCCTGGCTGGCAGATGGTCACCTCCTTCCTACCTCATGCAGGATTGCCCAGGTGTCTCTGGGTCCTTCTCTGGGGACCCCAGCCTGATTGGATTAGGTCCCCACCCTCAAGGCCTCCTGGGGACCGAATCACCTCTTTAAAGACCTGATCTCCAAATCCGGTCACCCTTGAGGGTTGGGACTTCCATATGTGAATTTGGGAGGGGGGGCGACACCCTTCCGCCCGTAGCCATTCTTCTGCATCTTCTATTGAGCACTTTATCTTCATTTGAAGGTGCCATCTGTTTCTGCTGCCCGATTGATTAGGGAAACACGTTGGGCTGTTTCTCTTGGAGAGATTTGTGCTCAGTCACCGACTCGGAACTTTCCCCTCTTGCCAGGAACTAGAAACAGTGTCACCTGGTCTGAGTTGCCTGCAGAGCCATCAAACCGCTGCTTAGGCAAAACGCTACCCCCTGACCTGTCCAGCCCCCTGCTTTCAGAGGCCGTGGATGACACGTCATGCTCTGAAGTCACCTCGCCTCCCTCGTGGTCCCAACCAGCGTGCCCTGGCACGGGAGACCCCCTGCTGGGGTCCCAGGTCGTTATCTGTGTACGATCTGTATTTTTTGTTCCAATTAAGAATGCCACCGAGGGTGGTGAGGGTGGAATGTGCTCACGGGGTCCAGGGGGCACCATGGCCCCCTTGCGATCCTGGAGAGGACTTTGCATTTGGAGGTAATGAGAGGATGCAAGGTGGTTTCGGCTCTTCTCCAACCACAGCACCTGCAGAAGGGTCCGAAGACCAATGTTTCATAAGCGCGGATGCAGTGGACTACCTTCTGGAGTGTGGAGAACACTCACCGTCCCGTGCTGAGAACCGGACCTGCCACCGAGTTCCTCTCCTGACATCCGCTTCCCAGATCTTAGCAAGTCTCTTTTCTAGAACCCTCCAAACCTGTTGGATGGCAGTGTGGTCTTTCCTTTGAACCTGTATCTCCTTTCATTTCCAAGCTGACTCTCCAGCCCGCCCCGCGGTGCTGCCAAAGTTCCTGAGGGTTCTTTAGAGTTCTGGAGTCCCCCCGGCTGCCATCGTGCGCGCTTTGCAAAACCAAGATCCTGTTCCCAGGCCCCTGCTCTCCTGCGTTTGGCTGTGTCTCGTGGAAATCGTCGGGAAACCTGGGCCAGATGTTTCTGAGTCATTCCCAGGTCATGGGCGGTGCTTTGAGAGTGTTTGCGGTTCAGAAGGTTTGATGACCCTGGGTCTCATGGCTCAGCTTTCTCCTCCAAGTGCCGGTTCCCTGGCGTTTGCAGGGGCTGTGTGTCAGCTCTGCCGTGGGCCCTGGAGCTGCAGGGGGGATGGAGCACAGGGGGTCCCTTGTGGAGACGGCGGCGTGCGCCACCTGCCAGGGTTCCCGCAGTCCACCTGCACAGGGGCCTGTTCATTGGAGTGGGAGCCGCCTCCAGATCCGGCCGGGTTGGCAGCGGGAAGGTGCTCTCTCTCCACTCGCCAGCCTTTTGGATTCTCTCCTTCCCGGCCATGGACACGTTAGCCATGCATCCATGACGTCCCGGCTCCCTCGGGTGAAGCTTTTTCTCCCTCGAGGACCTCGCTGTGCCTTTCCACAGAGGAGGAAACGCACGGCTGGCCCCGGGGTGCCCGAGTCTCATGGATGCCAGCGGAGTGGTCACAATGGGGACGTGGGACTCCGAGGCTCCACTGAGGGGAGCTCGGAGGTGATTAGAGGGAACAAATGGCATTCCACTTTGCTGACTCTATTTCACAACCTCCGAGTGCGATCCTGGCCTGGGAGCTGACTCAGATCCCACCCTCCTGGGTACCTGTTGGTTTCATCAAAACACAAGAAATCTTTTGGATTCCCGCAGGAGGGATGTCAAGATCGCATTTCCCTAAGTCATTCCTGAGCGTCTGGTAGGGACTTCAGGGGACCCCGGAGGGTGCACACCTGGTCTCTGCGGAGCCACACAGGTACTTGCAGGGCCAGGCAGTGGAGCCCAGAGGGCGCCCTGGGGACGGCAGGTGTCTGCTCTGCGTGCTCACAGCAGGGGGTGGCCCTGGGCCTGGCCTGTGACAGCTGATTCTCACCCTCTGCATCTCCTTTTGCCTGAGCAGCATCCAGCGGGTGATGTGAAGGCCAAGGAGGGCCAGTTTGGTTTTCTGACCTAGTCCTACAGTTTGGGGCTATCTGTACTGTCACTTCATCTTTTTTTTTTTTTTTAATTTGTTTGCTTTCTTTTCTTTGAATTTTTTTTTCTCTCTTTTTTCATCATTTCGTTTGCCCTTGCCAAGCCCTTGAGGGGAGAGATGCTCGTGAGCTTTGAAGGAAGGTGTCTGGTATCTCAGGTGCCGGGACCCTGTTCAGCCATAAGCCCAGCGGGGAGGCCGGGGAGAGCCAGGCCACGGGCCCAGCAGGGAGGACGCGGCTCCTGGTTCCTTGGGGAAGCTGCCGTCTTCGCGCCAACCCGCAGGCCCCAGGCTCAGCTGTCCTTGTCTCTGGTTTGGGCCAAACTCCAGGCCACGGAGGTGCTTCCTGGTCCAGGTTGCTGCTCCCTGCTGAAATCACTCCCTTCCCGTCGCGGGGTTGGGACTTCCTGGGAAGCAGGAGAGTCCCACGGGAGGGCAAAGCAGGCCGGGCACGCGGGCCTTCTGCAGTGGGTCGAGACCTCCCGCCCGCCAGGAGCCCCTGCCCTGGGCGCTGTCACTGCACTTCACTTAAGGTCGCTGCAGGCTCTCTCTGGCCATGCACCTGACAGCAGCCAAATCATCCTCTGTTTTATCCAGAGAACCGAAGCTCGGCCTCCACCAGGAAAGAAACAAGAAAAGTCAAAAGTTGGGGGCAGAAACAGCCAGACGTCTGCAGGCTGGACCGCTCCCCCGGTGCAGTCCTGAGCTAAAAATCAGCCTGCAGCAGCCGCAGAATTAATACTCTCCACTCCCCCCACGTCCCCTGCTCCCTCACATGTGACAGTGAGGAACAACCAGATAGATACTCCCAGCCTGTCGGAGCTAAGTAGAGTGCAAAATGATACCTTCATATAAAATTTATGTATATGATGTGTATTTCATGTGCGTGTGTGTGTGTATCTGTGGGTTTTTTTAGGCAGTCTTGCTGTGTAACAAACACCCCCGAGACCTCAGTGGCATATCACGCTAAGTGCGTACTACTCGGTGTCTGGGTGGTCGGTCAGGCCAATCTGATCTTGACTGAGCACGCTCAATACCTGTGGGTCTGGCCTACTGCGGGGGTGACGGGAGCCACTCGCCTCTGCTCCCCGTGTCTCTCATCCTTCATCAGTCTAGCCTAGGCGCGCTCTCGTGGCGTTAAATAAGGTACAAGACGGGACAAGCTTTAATTGCTCAAGTACTTCACGAGCCTCTGCCTGTCCACATTCGTTAGCACCCATTGGCCAAGGCCAGCCACGTGGCCAAGCCCAAGGTGAAGAACTGGGGGGATTCCGCCATCGTCCCCGGTAGATAGACGCACCTGATGATCCCGGGTCTCTGACAGCACCGTCAGCGCCGACGCTGTCACCTGCAGAGCTGGCCTGGGCCTGTGGATCTGACGTCAAGTCAGCATGTGTCAGCCGGGGGGGCTTGTCCCCCAGAGAACGCTTAGACTGTCTGCTCTCCCTCCCTCCCTCCGTCCCGTCCTTACTGTGTGACCTGCCTTGGCCCCTGGGCTGGATGAGGCCATGTGGATTGGATCTAGGCCTGTGTGGTCTGGTGGCCCCTCCGTCTCGCTCCCAGGTAGCTGCTGCGCTGCCCTCCACTTGGACCCTCTCCAGAGGCAGCTGGCACTACCCGCTCCAGGGCAGGAGAGGGGTCGCAAAGGCCTCTCGTCCTCGGTCAGTGGGCCACGGACTTTCTCAGGAGCAGGTGGGAGAAGCAGCAGGAAAGAAATTCCACGCCAAGTTTGAAACTTGCTCGGACGCTGGCGGGTCAGCCTGGCCTCCGGCTCCACCCGGGTCCCCGAGTCACGTCTACAGCATGATCTGGGGGCACAGCCGTTTCTGGGCCTGGGCTGGGATGTCTGGTGACAGCAGACCCCTGGCTCCCTGGTGCATGCTCTTTCCCCGGCTTCAGGGACCTTCTGCCCGTCGTGGGCTCCTGAGGTCTCGGGGACCCTGGAGGAGGGCGCTGGGTACAGAAGAGCCGCCTTCAACAGGCGCCTTGCCTGCTGTGGCCTGCTCCAGCCCTTCCCGCGAGGAAGAGGGAGGTGTGCATGTGCCCTGGTTGGCTCGCTCTGACGGTCAAAGGCAGCTGTGCAGCCGCCCCGGGGCCACCCTGTGGGTGCAGAAAGAGCCCCAGGGCTTTGCAGCCTCTTCCACCTGGAATGCGAATGCTGTGCCCTGCCCCCTAGAGGCGCCTTGCGGTATGACAGCCGGGAGAGGGGCCTCTGCCTTTGACCGCAGGGCCCCGAGTCCTCTCATTTATCCCTGACCGCACTCCCCAGGTGTGAGTTCAGTTCCATCCCATCTCACAGAGGCAGAAACTGAGGCCCAGAGGAGGACGGTCGGGGAGCTGAGAGTCAGAGCTCCCTGTCCAGCCCCGGGCTTCTCTGCACCTGCTCCCGGGCCCGGGAGCCCCGTCCTGCGCTGCCCTGGCCCCCAGCGGCTCGGCATGCGGCCCTTACCTGGGTCCTTACTGGGTGGCCGCGGGGTCTGTGGTGACGGGGAGCCAGGGGTCCTCTGGCCCTCGGTTTCCCCATCTGTAAGGACCGGTAGGAGGAGGTGACTCTTGATTCTTGCCGCCCCTGCCCGCTCTAACATCCAGTGGCCAGCGGGGCCGAGGACAGGCGCAGGTGAGGAAGCTCATCTTGCTACAGGAACCAAGCACAAGGCGTCCGCCCGAGCCGCCTGCGTCAGGGTCGGACCCTGAGCTGGAGGGAGGAGGACAGAGCACTCAGGGGTGGTAACTGCTCTGCCCATCACCCGCCAAGGTTTCTCCTTCCTGGTTCTTTCCACTTGTGACTCCTGAGATGTCCGCTCCACACCCTCCCTGTGCCGCGGGCTGTCCCCTCCCTGCGCTCTCCCCGCCATGGGGTGGCCCCGGGAGCCTGCCCCTGGCTTGCCACACCTGCGGCTCCCCCAGCGCTAGCCCTTGGCAGACCCCGCTCTCCACCAACCCCTGCCCATTGCCCGTGGCCAACAGACCCCCTCCACTCCTCGCCCGGCCAGTCTTCCCCCTTCCTGCCCTCCAGACAGCTAGTGGGCACAGCCCTTCACAGTTTGCAAAGTACCGCAGGCCAGAGCCGCCCATCCACAGAGGCGGGCGGGGCTGGCAGGATCACCACCCACTGGAGACAGACCTGCAGAGGTTTCTCGCTTTTCCCAGGATGGAGTGACAGGCGACCTGGAACCTGGGCCACCTGTCTTCCAAGCCTGTCCTTTTTCTAGATAACGCACGGCTGCTGTCCCTGCTGCCTGCTCCACTGGGCTGCCTCCTGCCCACGTGTCATGGTGGGAATCACTAATGCACACCACCCCGGCCCACGCAGGGCACTGTGTAAGTGATTAACACAAACAACTCATTCAGTCCCCACCGCCATCCCATTTTACAGACAAGAAAACGAAGGCCCAGAGAAGTCAAGCAACTAGCTAAAGGTCATACAGCTAGGAAGTGACAGGGCTAGATCATCTGACACAAGAATCCATCCAGTCCCACTACTTGCCTTCCTCGGTAGCTCATCCATTCATTCAGTTAGGTTCCTGATGAGGAGAGGAAGAGGCAGCCCTGCCGAGCTCACCTGTGGCTCACCCAGGTGGAGGATGGTGCAGGTCACACCTGCATGTTGGTGAACAGGACCATGTGACTGTCACCAAAGAAATGACTGTTCTACCCTTCTTCGGTGTGTATGGGACAGATACAGCTTCCATCTGTGACGTCTTATCACAAAACCCGGTTCTGAGGGTGCTCGCGCTGGGTGGGCTTACCCAGCTACGGCTCCTGTGCGGGCTGCGTGTGCTTTGGCCGTGAAGACAGGTTTCAGTCTCCCAGCCAGCAGGTTGGCAGGTCCGCTGCCCAGGTGGGGCTCACAGGCGACTGGGAAGGGACTGGGGATGTGAATCTGAGGAAGCTCTTCTTACTCATCCTCCCTGGCTAAACAGATCCGGGTCCGTAGCTTCGTTAGCGCGAGTTTTCTTTCAGCCCTCTCGGTGCCTGCAAAGAGGGCTTCCGAGACGAACAGAGAAGGAAACGGCAGTGGCCAGTGAGGACGCGCTGGTCCTCCGTGAGCCTCTTCTCCTTAACCCTCACTGCTCTCTGTTGAGTTCCTCTGGGATTCTCCCTGTTGTACCGATGAGGAACTGAGACCCAAAGAGGCTCAATAATGTAGCTGGAAACTCCCGCGTTGGTCCTGAACCAAGGCCAAGCCTGCCACGTCCCAGCAGTGAGTGGCCATGGCAGCATCGTCTGCCCTTGTCCCCTGAGGAGCTTCTGGCCTGTGAACACGGCAGGTCCCTTTTCCCTGGGTCCTCTGACCTCTCCGGCTGAGAGGGGACTGAGACGCTGCGCCCGCTTGGCCAGGGTCTGACTGTGCTGCCTTGGGAAAAGACCCACGGCTCAGGGGACCTTCCCGTGGAGCTCCGCCGGCTTCGTGGCTGCAGGACCCCACCTCGGCCTCCTGCAAGCTCCTGGCCGTCAGGAGGGGCAGGACTTCCTGGACTTCGCCTTCCCAGGCACCGGGTGATGACACCTGGCATCAGAGATGGGCACAGCCTCCACGCGCAGCCGTTTCTTCTATTTGCAGCACAGGTGTCCGGGCAAGCTGTGGGAGTGTCCCCTAGGGAGGGGACTCGTCGGAAGCCACCGTGCTCCCAGAACTAGGCTGCACGTCTGGGGCCGGCAGACCAGTCGGCACTAGACCTCTCCCACTCCCAGCCCAGGTTCTCCCAAGACTCGGTCACCTCCCGGGTCCTGTGCAGGCTGGTGTCGGTCCCTGCCCCGGAAGCCTCCGCAGCAAAGTGCAGCCGGAACCGTCTCCCTCGCTGAACTGAGAGCACGCGGCCCCGTGTCCTTTCCCCCGTGGGCGAAGCCAGGTTTTAAAAGGCCCTGAGAGGAGCAGGGCTCCACACAGGTTAGGAACCTGACTCTCCACCACAGACACTTCCCATCAGGCCGCGCTGCTTTCTCCAAAATCCCCGTCGCCCCCCGCCCTCGCCCCTCGCCCGCCTGCGATCCTCCAGTCCCCTCGACACCCCCCTCCCGGCTCAAGGACACACAATCAGTGGAGTCTACCTTTTCTCCCTTTCCAATCTCTCTGCTCATCCCGGTTCCCACGGGCACCCAGCAGTCAGGCCCCACCATCCCACCGCCCGGCCTTGCGCCGACCGCCTCGTGGGCAGCCACCTCTTCTGACGCACCCTGGACTCGGCTGCTGGGAGGATCCCGCCCCAGTTCCTCTCTGAGCCGGCCACTGCCCAGCCCGTGGCTCCGGCCTCCATGCAAGCACCCTGCGCGGGCAGTTCAGCAGCTGGCCTCAGCCTTCCCTGCTCTGCCCAGTTAGCCCCGATCCTCCCCTCCACCCCGACCTGCAAACCGTACCTCAGGAGCCCCCTCTAGGAGGGCGAGGGGACCCAGCGGTTTTGCCCGCTCCTCTCCAGCCTAGATCATGCCTGTAGCCGCTGCGGTTCACCTTGCCTCGATGAGTCCACTGTGCGGGTTGAAGCTTCCGTTTCCGCTTTAGGCAAAGAAGAGATTCTGCCCCTGGGGGGAGATGGCCCCCCACAGCTCCCTGGCTGCCTCTTGGGGGCCACTGTGTCAGCCTCTCCCTCTGCAAAGCTCCCTCCACAGCCACATCCTTCAACTCCCAGCTGGGAGGCCCCCTTGGCCTTGGAGGAGAGATGCCTTCCCCGTGCACCTGGCCAGATCCAGGCCCTCTCTGCCCCGAGCACCGTGGTCACACACTGCTTACAGCAGCCACCATCTCACAACCCACCATGTCCCCTCCACACCCTGGACGTGGACTCTCTGGGCACAGGGATCATCTCATCCATCTCAGCCCTTCGTTTAACAAACATTTGCCCCTTATGTTCGTCAGCTTCCTGTTGCTGTGACAAAATACCTGAGAATATCAACTTAGAAGGAAGAAAGGTTTCTTTTGACTCACAATTTCAGATGTTTTAGACCATAGTCTCTTGACCCTGTGGCTTTTAGCCCTGTGGTGAGGCAGAACATCATGGTGAGACCATGTCGGGAAGCAGAGCCATTCACCTCTCGGTGGCCAGGAAACCAAGAAGGGACTTAGGTCCTACTACCTCGTTCAAGGACATGGCCCCCATCACCCTTTCCACTAGGCCCCATCTTCTAAAGATGGGCTCCAGTAGTGCCAAAGGCTGGGCACCAAGCCTCGGGACCTGTGTTCTCCTGTCAGGAGAAGAGGACGTGTCTCAGCCCTCGTGGATCGTGCTTTAGAGCCAGTCTGGGGTGCGAGTCCAAATTCACAGCTCCAGGGCTGGGGTGTAGCTCCAAGGTGGACCTACGTTGAGTCCCCAGCACTGCAGACCCCACACAGAGAAGTGGAATCAGGGAGCCCCGGCCCCGCTCCCTCCTGTCTTCTAGGGACGGTGGCCCTGATGTCTCCTGGCCTGTGGCAACCTTGTCCAGTCTCCGTCCCCGTCTTTACCTGGGCTGCCTCCCGTGTGGCTCTGTGCTCTCCCCTTCTCTGTCTCTTAGGGGGACACTGGATTTGGGGGCTCCCCTAACCCAGCTTCATCTGACCTTCATCTGAACCTTAATGACAGCTGCAAAGACCCTTCTTCCAAAGAAGGTCCTGAAGTTCTGGGGGGACAAGAGGATCGGGGGACACATTCCGTTGACCACGGGGCCCTCACACCCTCCCTGCAGGGCTGACGTGGAGGTAGAAACTGAGGCCCAGGGAGGAAGTTGGGAGGCCCACCAGAGGCCCAGCCAAGCCCTGACCCCACAGCAGGCGCGCCCCCCGCACCCCACCGCCTAGGTCTGCTCTTCTGTCTACACAGGCAGCTGAGCCAGGCCTCGCGTCCCCGAGACAGGACTGGGCCCGCCCCCCCCCACCTTCCGGAAGTTCCTCCGGGAGGCCCCCCTTGCTGCCAGAGACCCTGGCATCCGTGGCTGGTCACCAGCCGCAGCTGAGCACAAAGCAGCCCTCTCGGGGCGCCCGGCTCCCGTCACGTGTTCATGGTATTTTCTGCTCCATCCTCGCGTCACCGCCTCCCAGGGTCGATTCTGTTGCTCGGTAAAGAAATCGCGGCTCATTTCCCTGAAGTGTCCCTCTCCTCCGGCTGTGGCTGCCACGGCGCCGGCTCTCCACTTGACGTGAGTTTCCCACGGTGGCGGGCGGCGTGCCCTCTCTGCTCCGTGGGGGCTTTGCGTGGCCCTGGAACGGTCCCCTCCGCATAGTCAGGGTTCCCCCCGGTGGGCACAGTGACGCCCTTGCAGGACTCTCTCTCCCTCTCTCTCTCTCTCTCTTTCTCTCAGGGCTTCAGCGTATCACACTCTCCCTTTTGGTAATAAAAGGAGGAGAACTGCCGACAATTCCCACAGATCTTGGCTCTTGCAAGAATGACTCTCCCTGCGTCAGGTGCGATCCCCTCTATGCGCCCCTCACGCTCCGCTTGCTTTCTGCCGTTGCGAAGTTGACTGTGAAGTCCTTGGTCCTTCCTGCCTCTGGGTTTTAAGCTGTGGGTGTTTGGCTCAGCAGGCAGTGCCGAGGGCCTGGCCTGACAATGTCGCTGCCTCCGGACCCCACACACCACCAGCCATGGTCGGATTTAGCTCCTGGGCTGCGGGAACCCCAGCCTTCCTTGTCGGCTTCTGTCCTGGGGCCAGGACAGGGCCGGCTTCCTTGGGGACGATCCCCTGGGTGTGCTGGGGTCGGCCCATGGGGGGTAGAAAGAGAAAGCGGCTTTGAGGTCAACACTTGAAGTTCACAGGTGACTCTGGATTTAGACCTGGGACGGTCCGAGTCTCACTCTGCGGCCTTGGCTTCCAGGATGGGCAGGAGCTGGGACTCCCCGATGGATTGTCACCTCTACCCAGAGGTCACCGTAGGTCCACGCGGCACAGGCTCTTCCGTATCGTCAGCTACGGGTCCTCCCCTGACTCGAGCTCCGGGGGCAGGCTGGGTCCTGCGCGCTCACACCGGGCCAGGAGGGCGACTCGGTCAGTCGATGAAACATCTCTTACGAGGGTTTGGTGATCCGTCTCCTTGGCCAACAATGACACGTCGGGCAGAGCCACACATCACGTCCCCTTGCCGGCATCTGGAGACGCGGGGGGAAGGAGACAGGCAACCACTCTCCCCCCGTGGGGCTTGGAGTCTGGGGGGAAACTTGGGAAATCAAATACTCGAGTCTTAGAGGAGTTGATAAGGTTCTGTCTGGGGCTCGCAGGGGATGACCCACACGGCGGAGGGAAGCCTGGGAGGGAGGCGGGGGCAGCCGTAGGGAGAGTCACGGGGACCCTCTTTGAGAAGGTGCTAAAGGGGGAGGCCGTCATGCTGAGCCGGGAAGGGCATGTGGGGCACAGGAAATGACCAGGGCAGAGCCCGGTGGCACGTTTCAGAAGCAAGAAGGGAATCCGCGAGATGCAGGGGGTGGACAGAGAGCGAAGGCTTGAGCCATCCCAGGGGTCCCCAGCGAGATCCCCAATGCCTGCAAGTCCCTGCTGTGTAGTTCAAGGTCATCGAAGGTCACGGAGACTGATTCCTCCCCGCACTGTTTTCTCTCTTCCCCAAAGGTCTCGCCTCCTTCTGGCCCCTGCCTCATGGTGGAGGCCGGGAGCAAATCTAATTTAGGGCCTCTACTGGGCACCGGGAAAATCACTTCTGCTGGTCTCTGACCAAACCATCTGCCGCGCTGGCCTTTCCCGACCCTTCTCCAACCTCTTTCCTTTCCCACTTCCTGTCCTTTCCTCCTCCTTCTTGCAGACCCTCCTCCCCCCGCGCTGGCCCTCTGCCCTGTTTTCTCCGGCCACCTCTTGGGTGAGTGACCGTGAGCCCCTCCCGCCCCTTTACCACTGGGCGACCTCTGCAGATCTGGGCTGGCCCTGACCATCTGGACGTCATCTTCCCAGAGCCCCCTGCTTCCTGTGCGGACGCTGCCTGGGGTGCTCGGGGCTGCCGACGCGCCGCGATGGTTGTGGGGGTGACTCCGTGGGAGGACCGCAGGGCTCGGGAACTGCCCGTCGGTCCCATGAGACCCCTGAAGGCAGCCTCCCTCGTCCACGCGTGAGGTCCGATTGTCACCCTCCAGGTGACATCTCAAGGCTGGCAGCAGGGCACAAATCCGTGCAGTCTTCCTGAAAGAGCTCTTGGTGGTGGTCCTCGGATTCTCAGCCCATTTCTGGGAGCCCACAACTCAAGTTGACTGCGGGAATACTATCAGGCGCAGATACGCCGTGAGCAGGAAAGAATGAGCCCCGGGACCTTCCAGTCCAGCTGCCTCGGACAAAGGCCCTCTCACCGTCCACTGCCTCCCCGAATCTGTTTCCTCTCTCCCTCTTACCCTCTCCCTGCTTTGCCCTCCGGGACTCCTGTGCCCCCGGGGACATCCCTGGAGGCAGCAAGTCCAAGCCACAGGCAGACGGTGGCTCGGGCTGTTGCAGGTCCACCTTTCTGTACTGTGGCAGCCAGTGATCTGGGTGGCGTGGTCAGCCAGGCTCCAAGGGACACTTCCCCCAGCATCTTGTTGGAACCAGGAACCGGGGACCTGGGGTGAGGGGAGGATCCAGCACCCCTGCCCCCGGAACTTCCCCGCACAAAGGAGCCCAGAACGCATCGGCACAGAAGCCACCAGGAACGGTAGGATTGGGGATCTCAGCTTCGTACCTACATTTCTGCCGAGGGTTTCTTTAGAAGGACTGGGTTTCATTTTTTACCCACCCACCCCCTCCCCTGAAATGTGTTTCTCTTAAAACAAAACCACAAAGAAAGCAAGCGCCCAGCTTAATGAGCCCGGATTAATCTGCACGGGGCGGCGAGCAGATGCATCATTATCTTCTTATTTGTTCTCTGATGTTCTTCTCAAATCCCTCACCAAGTTTGGAATTCACAGAAACGAGAGGGAGGGAAGAGCGAGTTCGTTTGAACCGGCAGCAGCCAGCCACGGGGCCAGGGATGACACAAGCTGTCCTTCTTCTTCCTGGACTCTGCGCGGTACCCGCACCATCGACGCCGCGCTCGGGGCACAGAGGTGGCCGTGGGAAAGCGGGATCCGTGTCCCCCGCTCTGTGGGGCCTTCTCTAAACCACCTCTTTGTATCCTTAATTCCATGAATACAAACAATCATTACCACCCTAAGCAGATTACTCCGCAAAGCTTAGCCGCCTCTGGGTCCCCCAGTGAGTCCCCTTACTGACGGCTCGCCATTCACCTAGAACGTGAGACCAGCTGCTCTTCCCCTCCCTCTGCCCCGTCGTCCGCCTGGACGCGGTTCCCCGCGCTTCCTGCCTGAGCCGTTAGCTCTGTCGGTCGTCCCCGTTTCTCTCTGGAACTCAACATTCCATCAAGACTGTCTGTTTCCAGCCCGGGTCCTGGGGTCTTTCTCCTCTTCCCCGCGTGGGTCCTCGGGCTCCGCTGGGCTGCCGCGGAACTGGGCTTTCTACTTGTCGTTCTTCCGTGGTCCGCCTGGTTTTCCAGTCACTCCACCAACTCCCTTCTGTCCTTGGCTCCATCAATTTTCACTTCCCCTGTCAAGCCTGGAAGAAACCCGGGCCGTCGCCTCCGCCTCCCTGCATCGCCAGCGTTAGTCAGGGGGAGAGAACGACCTGGGAGCCGGGGGCAGCTGTGCAAGCCTGTCCTCCCAACCACGGGGGAGGCTGAGGCCCGAGGATCACAGATGTGAGGCCAGCCTGGGCAACTTGGGGAGGCCCTGTCTCAAGATAAAAATGGAACTCGGTGACAGAGCACCCCGGGGTTCAGTCCTGAGAGACCGAAGGGAAGGAGCAAAAAAAAAATGACCAAGAAGCCTGAACATACCCCCCCCCAAAAAAAAACCTAATTCAGAAATATTTATGGAGTAGCTGCTAGTCCCTACGTAGTCCCTGGGCTGTTAGTACATGTCATACAGTGATGGTGGCAAGGGGACACCAAATTATAAGTAAAGATGGGGAGGTTTGGGGGCGGTTTGTTACACAGCTATAGCTAGCTAATGCACCCGCTCTGGCTCCCTGGTGGGGCACCTACTGTGCGCCAGGTATTTTCATTTCCCACATCTTCACTGAGTCACTGTTTTGGGACTTATTCTACCTCCTCATCTTCACCTGCTCTACCCTGTGCTGATTCATGGGACCCCACCCCGAGCCTTCCTCCCCAGGCTCCCAATGGCACCCTGACCTCTCCTTTGTGGCATTTCCCACAGTTGTCACCTTACGTTTATTGGCTTCTTTAATCAGTAGCTCCACTAAACGGCCACATGTCCCCCGAGGGTGGCACTGCCTGCCCCTCCTCCTTATTGCATCTCCAGGACGTCTCAGGTCCCTGGCACAGGTGGGCGCTCACACAATTGTCACAGGGATGAATTCAAACCTCCCCAGGGCTGCGTCACTCTCGTCCCATCTACAGATGAGGACGATGAAGCTCGAGGGCCTGGGGCCCGCCCACGTTGACTTCCCAGTTCCAAGTGGGAGAGTCTGGACCCAAGCTCAGAGCCCGGAGGGTCCCGCTCTCATGGCCACCTTCATGTCAGCCTGGGGGTCCCCTCAGACCTAGAGTCTCTGAGGACCGTGCTAAAACAGGACTCTGGCTTGGTGGTCTGGGGCCGCTGAGAATCTGCACCTCTCACAGCTCCCGGGGTGCAGACGTGGTGGGTGTCCAGACCACCCCTGGGGAGCCGCCGCCACGTCCATCCTGTGGGTTAAGGGAGGGGAGTGCTCACGTTCAAAGCCAGTGGCCAGAGTCACGTGGAGCAAGTCCTGAGGCTGCCCGGGAGCACTGTTCTCTCTGGGCTCCAATTCTGTCCCCAGACCCTGAGTCCCTGTGAGTGGCCGCAGTTTAAACTCCCAGCAGATGGGTGGGGGCGGGGAGGGTGGCATCCCGTCCCGATGCTTCACCTGCCGCTGGCTCTGGGCACCGGGCTTCCGACGGTTTGGTCCCCCAGGCGAGGCTACCCCGGGGGTTCTGGACCGGCTGTGACCGGCTCGCGGGGAGGACCCCAGACAGTCCCCGGGGAAGCGGCTCCAGCTGCCCGTGGACACCCACAGAACCACCGGGAGAACCAGGGACCCTACGGGGTCCTGCAGTTGATGGAGGCTTCGGTCACCAGGGTGACTAACTGTCCCCTGGGAGATGTGCTCCCAGCATCTCAGCACGGAGTGCAGCTTCCTGGTGTACCCCCCCAGGACCCAAGGGGACGCCAGCACCTCCTCTGTCTTTCTTTTCTGTCCTGAGCTGTGGCCCAGGGGTACCGTCCTCGGCCGTCCCTCTGCGGGCATTTAGGGCTGAGCGGCAGCAGCTGTGTGAAGACCCCCGGGAACCACAGCCCTGCCAGGTCGGAGGTGGCCCTGCTCAGGACAACAGGGACTGCACTGGTGTAGCCGTGAACTCAGTCCCCAGCGTCAACTAGTGGGCCTGTTCACGACGACTGGGAGTCCCCGGCGCACCCCCGCTTCTGCGTCACCCGGGAGCCTGTGAGAAATGCTGGTGCCCAGGCCCCGCCCACACCCGCTGGTCAGAGCTCTGGGGATCTGTACTGTCACATGCCCTGGACTGTGGCCTCAGCCGGGCACCTGGGTCCCAGGCTCCTGAACCGTGTCTGCACACGGACCGGTGCCCAGTGTACATCCTATAACTCGTATGAAGAGGTCATATGGAAGGAGACGGTCAGGTTTGTGTCCTGTGACATCTCTTCTGATGTTTTAGATGCACGCATAAAACTCTGGATTTTCCCATCGGTGTTTTCTTTGCACGCTCAGCCCTCCTGTTAGATAGCCCAGAGCTGAGCAGTGAGATCAGACACAGGGAACAACAGGACAGGTGCTGGACTTGAACCCGGGCCTGCTGGACTCAGTGGGCGGTCCGAGGTCCAGGCCCCTCCTAAGTGATTAATTGGATGAATTAATTTTGAACGAAGGCGGTAATAGCCAAAGAGCTTCACGCAGCGCTTCTCGGGTCACCCGCGTGCCTGCTAAGACGCAGGTGCCTGGCCCCACCCCAGGAAGGCTGACTCAGGTCACCAAGGTGGGGCTCAGGACTCTGTGTGTGTCCCCAGCTGCGTCTAACAGAACCACACGTGAGACGCTGGGTTTGCTGGGTTGGAGGGTCACCTTGGCAGAGGTCTCGGGTCACGTTCCAGGACGGCAGCCACCTGACACCTGCATGAACTCCGAGCCCTCTGGACCTCAGCGTCCCCATCTGTGAGGCGGGCTTGTTCCTGATCCCAGAGGTTCTTGGCGGGAACCAGACAGTGGACAGGAATGTTGGGCAGGAAACTCTTCTTCACGGGGCGAGGATGCGCGATTCCAGCCACGCAGGAGGGTGAGGCAGGAGCATCGCAAGTTCAAGGCCAGCCTGGGCAACTTGGCAAGACCCAGACTCAAAATAAAAAAAAATCACAGGGGCTGGGGACACAGTGCCCCCTGCGCAGGACAACAGAATCGGCACCTGTGAGGCCGTGGACCACAATCCCTAGAGCTGCCAGACCACAGGCAGGTTTTCTTCCTTCCAAAGGTCCCTTCTTGGGTGTCCCGAGGTGATAATTGGGGGGCCACCGTTCCTTTTGAGCCTCTGGGTGGCAGATGGAGAGTGGCCTCCTGAATGAGCCCAGTGCCACCGTCTGTAAAGCTTCTTTGTCCATCTTCTGCCCCATGCTCTGTGTCCTGTGAAGAAGTATGGGGAGGGGACACTGCCACTAGGTCCCTGTGGCCTTTGGGGACAGCACAGGACAGCCCCCTTCATGCCCCTGGAGAACCAAAGGAGACCTAGGGCTGCCCCTGTCTGGTCCTGTCCCAGTCTAACTGACCCACCGGCATCCCCAGGAGCGGGTGGCCTGGCGCCTGCAGCGTGGAGGGAGCAGCTGCCAACCCTGTGGCTGCGGCCCAACGCCAGGCGCTCTGTCCCCTCCCCCTGCTTTTCTGGAGACCCTAGTGGTCTGGGAGAGGTTCGTGAGGTGGCCGGGTCCTCTCACCCCATATTAAGGAACCAAGGGAAGAGCCCGGAGCCCAGCCCTGGGAGCACCCGGATGGAGACTGGACGTCAACGTGCACCCTCAGGTGACTCAGGATGCCCTGGGGACATTCTACCCGAGAATCGGGGCCTGGCCGCTCTGTCCTGAGCTCTCCTTACCGCTGTCACTAGCTCTTCAGAGAAGATTGAGAGGACCAGGAGCGTGGGTGACCTTGGGCAGCACCAAGGACTCCGCAGTGATGCCCGGGCCCCGCGGCCTGTTTTAAGGGCCAGGAGTTTTGTTTTCACTTTAGACGTCTCCGATCACCTTCCCCATGATCTGTGCTGGTGCAGTGAGGCCACACACGATGGCGGGGTTCACTGCCACGTCACGGGCCAGTCGCATCCCGGCCCTTCCCCTCCCCCAGGCCCCCCGACTCGTCTCCTTGGGTGTTCAGGAGAGACCCCTCCCCCACTGTCTCTTCCTTTATTTGTCCCCAGCTTCCCCAGATGAGGGACAAGACACGACCCTGACCTTCTGAGTTTGGCGTGTTCCCCTGAAGATCGTGGTCTCAGGTTCCACGGTCAGATCTGTGGATCTGTCCACCGTAGATGGTCTTCCTGCAGATGACCCGTTCGTTCTTCTGTGGGGCCGAGTAAGAGCCCCTGGTGGCATAGGCCACATTTTCTTGGTCCGTTGATCCGTCGGTGGACGTCCAGGCTGGTCCCGTGGTTGGGAGTTGTGCTGATCACGTGGGTTTGGGGCGCCTCGGTGGTGTGAAGACTTGGTCCCACAGCGGGGACACCGAGGGGTGGTGGAGCTGGGCCCTGTGGGGGCTCCGTGCCTGGTCCCCTGAGGAGCTTCCACACTCGTTTCCCCGTGGTTGTGCCGATTCACAGCCCCACCAACGTGTGAAAGTGTCCCTTTCCCCACGTCCCCTCCAGCGTTGATCACTGTACTCTGGGCGGCCGCCATCCTGACCCAGTGTGGTGGAATCTCAGTGCGGTTTTAACTCACATTTCCCTGAATGCTGAGGATTCAGGGCGTGTTTCCATAGATTGTTGGCTGTCGCGAGGTGCCTGTGAGTTCATCTGCCCGTTTATTAACGGGGCGGGGGGCGTTGAGTGTTTTACGTTCCCGACACGCTCTGGATATCAGTCCTGCCCCCTGGAGAGTGGCGGCCAAGACCCTGTCCGCTCTCTGGGCCCCTCTCCATTCCTTCCTGTCTCCTTGGCTGGGCGGAAGCTCTTCAATTCGAGGCCGTCCACTTAGTGATCTTGGAATCCACTCCTGAGCTGTGGGCTCCTGAGGAGGGACCCGCACCCGAGCTCTGGGCTGGAGAGTGGCGTTGTCACATCCTCTCCCCGGGCCCCGGGGTTTCCGTCTGACCCCCAGGGCTCTGGTACACTCGGAGGTGACTTTTGCGCAGGGCGAGAGAGAAGGGTCCGGCTCGCTCTCCACACAGGGGTGACCAGCTGCCCAGCGCCGTTGGTGTGAAGCCTGTCTGTCCTGCCCAGCACGTTTTGGCACCTCAGTCAAGGATCCGATGACGGCGTCTGTGTGGGTTCGTCGCTGTGGCTTCTGTCTTGTTCCATGGGTGTCTGCTTTTGTGACCGTGTCACGCAGTTTGGGCCATGGTGGCTCTGCGGTGTCGTCTGGAGCCAGTGTTGTGCGGCCTCCAGTGTTGCTTTGGCTGCTCTGGGTCTAGATTCCTTTAGGACCGTCCTTTCTTTCTTTCTTAATCTCCTTCTATGGAGAAGTCGTTGGTATTCTGATGGGAACCGCCTGGAGTCTGCAGATTGCCTGCTTTTTACATTTTTGAACGCTTGGGGAGAATCAAGAGAAATATTTGACTTTCTGGTAACGTGTGAAAATCACACGGAATGGAACTTGCGTGACCGTGAGGGCGCTCTGGTGGAGCACAGGAAGGCCATTGGTCCCTGCGTTGGTTCAGTCCCCTGCAGGCAGAGCCGAGCCATGGGGACAGAGAAGGCGGGACCCACCAAGCACCCAGTTCTTACCGTCGGACCCTCTACAGGGCCCCTGGGCTGTCCTCTGCCTTAACCGTCTTGTTGGGATACTCTGCATTCATTCTCCCACGCGTCGAGCGGTCAGCACGTGATCATTTAAACCCCACCACAGCCCCGAGACGGTCGCTCTAGTTAGTTCCATTTCACGGAGAGGGAGGAGAGGCAGATGGAGATCCTGCGTGGGCCTCACCTCGTGCCGCTAGGAAAGGGCAGAATGTAGGACTCCGAGGCCAAGTTCAGGCTCCGGACACTACGCGGCTGTCTCTCATGACCAGGTCAACAGGACGTTCTCCTGGTAGACAGTGTCCGGAGGCAGAGTCCCTAGTCCTCGTCCTTACAACAGACACACCCAACCCACACGGCCCCTGAGGAGAAGCCCAGAGGGACTCAGCCTTTTCCATCTGCGGACACGTGGCCTGCCCATTGGCCAGCAGGGGCCAGAGTGGGGGCTGAGCCAGGGCGGGGGTCTCTCCTCCACCCCCCCTCTCCCAGGACAGTGGCCTCTGCACTTGGCCTGGATCGTCTGGTGCCATCCTGGGGCGCAGTGGGGATCCCAGGTGCTCAGGCCTCCAGGTCCCAAGGCCCCACCAGTGGGGTCCTCCTCAACTGGGCGAAGGCCCTGGTCACTGTCCGGTCTGCTCGCCTTCGTGATGGATCGCTGCGGGGAAATTTATTTCTTAATAATTTCTTAAGAGTTGTTTGGCCCTAACTACGAAATAGACAAACTTTCAGCCCTTTTGACAAACGGGGCTCTGGGGGACGGCGTCATTAGCACTGACAGACGCTCTGCCGCCCCACCACAAGCAGGTGGAGATGCCCAGGGAGAAGGAGCCGGGTAATTAAAGAGGTTGGAGGGTTCTTACTATTTTTTGAGCAATGATGACTAAAAACCCTCATCTCCCAACACCCATTTCCCATTCATCTTGAGCTTGATCTTTAGGGGAAAAAAAAGAACGTCATCATGGTCACCGTCAGCTCAGGCCACGGTCAAGACGTCCGAGTCGGCCTGGCTGAGCCACAGGCTGAGCGCGTCCAGGGACTCCCCCTCTCCTTCTCCCTCCCACCCTGGCCCTCATCAGGAGGTCTCGCTTCTTGGATAGTGCCAAACCCCCAGCTTTTATCCTTTGTGCATTTTATCCATTTGCCAAAGAGGAACCAGCAAAAGTGACTTAAAGACCAGAGAGGTTGAGGAACTTGCAAAAGAACACACAGCTAGTGAGTAGCAGAGTCTGGATTGTGCCTGTGCCGGGAGGTGGGGGTTATAGGCTCTGCTCCACAGCCCCTGGGAACCTTCAGCAAATGCCCGTAGACCCTGCCGGGTTTCCGTGTCCTCATCTGTGAGTCGTGGTCGTAGCACTTACTCGTGGAGTGGTTCTGAGCATTCGGTGCGGCTGCATAAACACCTGTTGCTGACCCTCAGTCCAAATGTGCAGCACCTTTAAGACCTGAGTTGTGATTCTAAGTCCCAACTGCTGTAGTGCACCTGGGTCACGGGAACGTCTGCAGAATGGAACCCGCGGCACCCTCGATGGCCGTGGTTCCCAAACTGGGGTGCCGTGGGACGCTTTTCATCTTCAAGGAGAACTCGGTGACACCTGTCCGACCCTGGGTGAACGGCTCGCTCAAGGTCACTCGCGGGTTCAAGGTTCCCTTCTGCCGTCCTCCGTTCCGTGAGTTCATTCCTTGGGGAAGCTGGGGTTTGGTGGTTGCTGAAATGAAAAGCAAGTACGACGGGGTGATGGAGGCCGGCCTCAGTTCAGAGTTGGAGGACTTGTGCAGTGGCCAACAGGCACAGCCGACCCATCTGTAAATACTTGTGTTTATTGAAGAACAAGACGAAACGATTGTTTTACGCCTCGTCTGTGTTATTTTTTGATCTGGCCGTTAAGTCGTTGGAACGTAAGTACTTCACAGTGGCTGTTTGGCCCTAACTCCGTAATAGACAAGTGTTTAGGGATTTGTTTTGACCTAAGGGTGCCCTGGGAAAAATCACCGGCTCTTCCGAGAAAGCGTGGAAACTACTGGACTGTCCACCCCCGGGGGTTTCCGGTCCTTCATGGGTTGGCCCAGGGGATATTTTTGAAATGAGCGGGGGACCTCAGCTTCCCCTGGTGGTGGGCGGAGAGGCGTCTGCCCGAGCTCTGGGCATGGGGTGGGGTCCCGCTTCACAATCGGGGCTCCCTCAGCCCCGCAGGGCTCCACGTGACAGGCCACGGTCCTCGTGTGGTGGCCTAGGAGCCCGCTCTCACCCGCGCTGCTGGGGACCCTGGCTGCCAACCCTCAGCTGGGGGTCACGCTCCAGGCTTCCTGACAGAGGCCCGTCCCTCTGCGGGGGAGGGTGACCGGCCATCTGAGCCCCTGCAGGAGGCCGGCCTCGGTGGGAACCAAGAGGAGGCCCATCCCAGGAGCCTCGGGGGTGAGAGGAGACGGGGCTTATTCCAAACACAGGATCTGGAGCTTGGTGTGGGGGAAACGGGGACGGGGACCTTCCTGCGGTGGCTCTGCCGTGACCCGCGTCTCCCAGGTGTGGCCCTGGCAATGGGGCTTTGGCACCTCGGGAGCCGCCGGCCGAGGGGGGACCCGGGAGCCTTTGGAGTGGGGACAGGTGCGGCTTTCAGGGCTTCCCAGAGGGTTTCTGGAAGGTTCCATAGGACTCCCCCCAGATGGGCCCGGGGACAGACAGCTTCCCCAGTCCCCAGAGCTCTGTGTGCTGAGCTCCCTGGGGTCCCTGTCCAGCTGGGTCCTCCCCGTGCCCACCGTGCAGCCCCGGCTCCTGGCGGTCCCCACGGCCCTGGGTCCCCGCCTCGGCCAGGCCGCCCCCTCCCCAGACACCCTCCCGGGAGCTCGTCACCGTGCAGGCCCCGTCAAGGCGTCCTCCTCCAGGGGCAGCTGCAAGAGTCGTGGCCCAAAGGACCTGGAGCTCAGTCCTCCATGAGCCCCGCGCCCCAGCCCCCGCCTCAGGGTGAGGACAGGACACCCACCCAGCCCCCCCCCCCCCCCCCCGCGCCCTCACGCTGTGGCGCCTCTGCAGCCTGGCGGGTGTGGGCAGGCAGGGTGCTGAGGAGGCGCCGTCCTGACCAGCGGCCCGCGGTGGCTTCTCTTGTGTGAACTGTGACGTTTCCGAGGACCAGCCGCGACAGTGCCCAGAGCAGCCCCGTCTGACTGGAGGGCCGCTGGCTGCAGTCGGGGAGGGTGGAGCAGGCTCCCCACACTGACGGAAGCTTGGTCCCCTGCACAGCCGTGTCAGAGGCGTTGGGCCTTTAAGGGGCGGGGCTTAAGGCAGGCAGTGGGGTCAGTGGGAACCCAGTTACTTCCCACAAGGGCGGGCCATTGTGAAAGAGCCAGCCTGGCCCCTCCCACTCTCTGGCTCCCTCTCTCCCATGTGATCCCTCCCTCCATCCTGCACTCTGGCCAGGATGCCATCTGCCATGTGACCCAGTCTGGTGGCCCCAGCAGATGTCAGCACCGTGCCCTTTGACCTCCAAAATTGTGAGTTAAACTTCTTTTCTTTATAAGGTACCCAGCCTTTGGTATTGTGTTATAGCAACAAAAAAATGAAACGAATGCACCTCCTCTAGTTCCTTCTCCCTTTTCTAGTCGTGACTTCCCCGTCCACCGTGTCAGTGGAAAACTTCCTCAGACAGAGAAATCCAAGGCAGTGGGTGTGCCTGGCGTGGGGAGGTGCCCCTTGGTTTTGCACGGCAAACGGATCACGCTGCTGTGTTCAGAGTGCGTCTGGTTTTGAAGGGAACACCGAGGTCACAGGGTTTCCTCCTTCCAGCCAGCCCCCCCTTGGCCTTCACCCACTTTGGGTGTTGGACCCGGGAACTACCCACTGTCTGCAAGGCCCACGTGCCGAGGGCCTCCAGGGAGCCACGCACGTGACCATGGCCCAGCCCCAGCACAACTGATGGGCCATTTCCTCACGGCACCCCCAGACGGAGCTCTAGACACCCCAACGTCAGCCTGCAGCTGCAGCAGGAAGCAGCCGATCAACCGTTTCCACGATCCCTGCCACCTGCTCCAGGTTTCCAAAGCCGCACACCAGGTGACAGTCACTCGTCACCAGAGGGGACACATCAATGATTTTACCAGCAGGCCCCTTCCCTACCCTGGGCCTGCTTCGTCGTCAGAGGGGCCTGCTGCGGAGTGACCCCTGACTGTCCCAGAGACTGTGTGACCCTGGGGTCAGCGACCGCCTCCCCCTGTGGCCTCAGGTGACCAGCAGCCCCCAGGGAGATTCGGAGCCTCTGCCGGAGGACGAGCTGCCCCCTAAGGATCAAAGTTGTGGGACATCCAGGCAAGTGCCCTGGGGGTGCCCTGGGCCCCGGAACCCTAAGGCCACCTCTCTCTTGCAGCCAGCCGTCGTGGGCCTGTGTCCTCTGGTGGACAAGGGCAGGCTGGGCCAGGGGGCGGGGGGGTGTCCTGCTCATCTGCACCGTCCCCCTCGAGTGCCTAAACCTGCAAACTGAGGCTCTGACTCCCAGGCCCGGCCTGTGGGGCCGGCGTCTGATTTTCATATATGTACCTTAATTGTCCTGCGCACTGGGAGGCAGACCCAGGCCCCCGCAGGCCGTGTGGGGACCCCCAGCAGGGGGGTGTTTTCAGACAAGCGCCCCGGGTGGGTGGGTGCCAGGGTGCCCCGAGCACACTGGGAGAGACTCGGGCTGAGCTGTCTCTACGGTGGAGAGGGGACCCGTGCTCAGCCCCGGGTGGCCCGGGGACGGGAAGGAGCAGCTGCAGAACAGAGTCAGGGTCACGGGACTTGAGCAGAGAGGCCTGGTGGTAACCTGCAGGGCGCGCATTCAGCCTCCTCTATTCCCTGAGCACCTACTGTGTGCCCGGAGCTGCCTAAGAGCTGAGGACACGGGGTAAGAACAGACCCTTAGTAGGAGAGAGGGTGGGAGAGGGAGGAGTGCAGGGGGAGGGAGGGAGGCAGAGGGACGTGCTGCCGTTTCAGGTTGGAAGTTGGGCCACCTCAGGGCGGAGGTGGTGTGAAGCAGAGGCTGGAGGAGGCGATGGGACATTCCTCATCGTTTGGAGAAAACAAGCCCAGAGACCCCGGAGCCTCAAGGGCCCCCGTCTGCAAAGGGGTGGGGGGTGCAGGTGTCCGGCCCGGCTGGGGTCCGAGGAGGCGGCCTGTGGACAGTCCTGGCATTTAGTCACCCCCAGCAGACAGCTGGAGCACCGGGTCCCTGCGGGAGGCCAGGGTCAGTGGGCGTCCCCCTCGGTGTGCACAGAGAAGTCAAGTGGTCCCAGGGAAGGTCAAACAGCTGTGAGCAGGAGAGGCAGGGACAGACAGCACAGGCTCCCGGGGGCCAGGAGTGGAGGGTCGGCCGTGCGGTTGCCTGCATCTGTCTGCGACAGCTGCGTAACAAGTGACCACAGCCTCAAATGACGGGCATGGATGCCCCACAGTGTCTGCAGGTCAGTGTCTGGCCACCGCTGAGCTGGGTTCTTTGCTCGGGGTCTCACGAGGTTGGGGTTGGGTGTCGTCCAGATTCTCTTTCAAGTTCAAGTTCAACTTATTGACAGAATTCTGTCTTTGCAGTTCAAAGACTGGGGATGAGATGCTCTTATTGGCTGTTTGTCAGGGGCCACACTCAGCTCCCCACAGCTGCCTGTAGTTCCTGGCCACATGGCTTCCTCCATCACCCAATCTCAGGCTTCCGATCTCTTAGGAAGGGCCGGGGGCCTTTTGTGGGCTGATTAGGTCAGGCCCACCAGGTCCTCTTCCTTTTAATGGGTTTGAAGTTGGCTCGCTGTAGCTCCTGAGACTCATAACTTCGCCTGTGCTCAGGGGAAGCACTATCTCAGGCATGCACACCTGGGGCAGGAGTCCTGGGAGGATTTGCACCTCCACCTGGGTCCGGCATGAATTCTGGCTCCCGGGAGCAGCGGGGGCTCGGTGTGATCTGGCCCCTTTGCTCCGGCTGGCTCAGTGGGACTCTGTGAGGGAAGCCCCGCTGAGACGCCTTAGGATGGGGGTCTCCAAGGCTTCGCCGTCATTTCAGCCTGACTTGTTGGGGCGCAGGACCCTCCTCTCCCCAGGAGCACAGTGAAGGAAGCGATGCTCTGTGAGCCGCCCGGCACAGACGCCAGCGCCCTGCGCCCTGGCGGCCACCCCAGCCACGCGGACTGAATGTGTTGACATTGGCAGGCCGGGGGAGCGCGTCGCGCCAGGAAGGTAATTGAAACGGAATTGTCTCCAAGTATCCAATTAATCAGCAAATAGATCATAAACCTGCAGCCGCTCACTCAGGGGGCGGGGCTCCTCCTGCTTCCTGACCACGGGAGTCGATGGGGCTCAGGCTTGGCACACCTCTGAGGAGCTTTAGACGAGAGGTGAGGCAGGGCGGGTGACTCGGAGACCCCGGAATCTACCTCGGAGGTGCCACAGACATGGCCTCTCATCTCGAAGAGGTTCAGGTTCTGGATTTCATTCCTAATGAAAGGATCCCTGTGAAATAGGATGATGGTCCACGTCTTACCAGGGCCTCAGAGAGGTGGAGCAAATAGCCCAAGGTCACACAGCACACAGAGGACATGGTCTGAGTTCAACACTAGGCCCATCTAGCTTTAAAAGCTGTATTATTTTTACTCTGTGCAGAGCCAGAAAAGCAGATCCAAATAAGCAGTAATCACAGCTGTGGAGCCACAGTGAGAACTCAAGATCGTGCACGGTGAGACTCCATGAGTGGGTGTCCTCTGCCGGAGCCCCCTGGACCCCAGCTCACGAGGGCTAAAGCCGCTTCGCAGCTCCCCTCTGGGACCTGTCACCCAGCACTTCGGTCCTGTAGGGGGCGCTCCAGTACACCTGCTGTTGGCAGGGGCCCATCTGACCTGCGGAGCTGGGCGTTGTTTGATCAGAATTTAGCTGGATGCGCTGGAGCTCTGGTAAACAGCCCAGGGAGCGCTCTGCTCTCTCGGCAGGGAGCTGTGGCCTCAGACCTCCCACAGCTCAGAGAACCCACCCGCAGGTGATGCATAAGGGCACCAACAATACTGTACTGTTCCGGGGGGCTGCAATCCCAGGCGCCTGGGTGGCACTCCTGTGCCAGAAGACTGAGCACTAGTGCAGGGGGATTGGGGTGTGGGTAGGGGTTGGAGGTGTCCCCTGGCACCCAAGTCCACGCCAACTCCACTCACGTCCCTCCAGCTACGCACCCCTGCCCACTCTGCAGAACTGGGTGCCCACTTGGCCTCCTGGCGGGGAGTGCCTCCCACCCCTATTCCATCCTGTCCTCCACCCAGAGGAAATGTCAGTCAGACCACGGAGGCCGCCTTCTTTAACCTGTCCGTGGCTCCCAGCTCCTTGGCTTGGCCTGGGCCCGTGGACCTCAGTCCCTCTGATTGCCGCAGCCCCGCCTCAGGCTGAGGCTCAGGCCGCTGTGCCCCTGGGCCACCCCATGGGCCATTCCCTGTTCATTCCCTCCCGTTGCCTGGAATCTTCCAGAACCACCCACCCACGTGTGAAAGCGTCCACTTGGACTCCACTTGGGGAGTCCAGTTGCTAAGTCTAGGACAGAGTCCGTGAGGATGACCTCTGCGTTGGGCAGTGCTTCTCAGAGGCCGCCTGCGGCCACCGGGCAGGACCAAGCCCCTCCCTCTCGCCCTCGTGCCCCTGGGGAGGGGCTGCAGCCAGACACGACCGTCCCAAGAAGCTGCACCCAGGGGCGCACCTGCCCCACAGCATCTGGGGCCCCCCTGAAACTGGTGCTTAGTGTCTGGATGAGTGGATGGATGGACGGGTGGGTGGACGGACGGATGGACGGATGGACAGACGGATGGATTGGACGGCGCCGGGGTGGATCTGCCTTTCTCCACTTGTGAGCCCCCCCCAGGACGAGGGTCCTGGTTTTCCTGGCCACCTCTGCCCCCCAGCACCCAGCACGGTCCCCGAAGTGCGCGTCGTTCAGCCCACAGGAGGGGTGGCCGCAGCTCTGGTCCCTGCGGTCCCTTGGACTCGGGCAGACCCCGCAGGCACCCGGGGACCTGGACACCTGCGATTTCCCCCGCTTTGTTGACTTTTCAGTTTCTAGCAATGCGGCCCCTCCCCGGGGTCTGCGGGAAGGCAATGTCGGGCAGCATCGTCCACCAGCTGCCCACACGGAGCGCACAGAGACGTTTCACTGGTTCTTTTTGTCACACACGACACGAGAGTCCACCGGGGGTGACTGTATTCTCGGAGTAGATCCCCTCTAACCAGGACCCGGCACCTCTCCTCCCGCGCCCTTCCCCTCCTGGTCTCCCTGCCGTTTCCTAAGGCGGTTCTCGTTTGGGGTTAGATGATGGCTCGCGGCTGTCGACGGCGGGACTCACTGCGGGTGGCCCTCACGTACACGGGGACGTCGCCTCAGTCCCCCTTCTTTCCCCTTCGTCCGACCCCTGAACTTCTGTTCCTCCCTCCCCCACCTGAGGTGGTCAGTTCCCACTCCATCAGGGGGAACGTGGGACCTTTGGCTCAGCTCTTGATATCAGCCATCATTCAGATCCGCGTCGATGGCGACGTCCTTCAACTGTTGCACACGCGTATTATGAGATAATAAGAAGCCGTTGAAACCACGATTCTGAAGAACTTTCCAGACACGATGCTCAAGCGCAGCCTGTGAGAAGGACAAGGCGTCAGGTGGACACACACGCTGTCCAGGTCGTGAACACACAGGCCACAGGCCTGGGCTGGAGGACGAGGGCCCTGGCTGGTGTCTGTTTCAATCTATTGATGTCACACCTCCATTCTCTTATTAGTGCTTGATATTTTTTAAATATTCTACCATGAGCGCTTGGCTTTTGCAATCAGGAAATGAAGCAATGGATCCAACTTTAAAATAAATAACTCACGGGATCTGGGACACTGAGCGCGGCCGGGTACCTCCTGAAGGCGGCAGGGTGGGGGTTAGGGGTCTTCTCCTTCTGGACCCTTGTGTTTCCGTTTTCTTAAACGAGGCTGAGCTGCTCACTGAACCAAGAAGGGGGTGGTCAGAAGAGGGCTCCCCGCGGGGCGCGCTGTGCTTCACAGCCAGGGACAACAGCTCCGCAGAGCGGCCCATCGGGACGAGAGCTCGCTGCGTTCAGCTGAAACAGACCTTGATAACACTCCAGTCCTCGGCGTGCCCTATGAGACTGATGAAGGCCCTGAACGTACCTGACCCGTGCCTTCTGAGCCCGAAGACCCGCATCGCCTGCTCCTTCCCATCGCCTGCTCCTTCCCATCGCCTGCTCGAGGGGGTCTACCTGCCACGGCTGTTCCAGTCGCTGTGTGTCTTATTGTTTGTTTGTTTAGGATTTTCCTGTGGCGGGGCCCTCTCTGCCTTGTGGATACTGTGAGGTCGCCATGTAGATAGAACCGATTCCAAGCCGAGGTCCCTCACCCTGGGCAGCGAGAGCCGGGCTCTGGCGACAGACCCCTCCCGGTTCCCAGGAGCTCAGGGAAGGGTCCTTTCCGCCCGCCCTGGCGTGGGGTCCACAGAAGCAGGACTGCTGGGTCTGGCCCAGTGCATGGGACCGTGCCTGGCACCTCCTAACAAACCCGTGGGCAGCAGCTGCTGGGTTACAAGCTCAGTGAGGGCGAAGGCCATGCTCAGGTCTGTTTATCCATCTGTAAGTCCCCTATCCCCGCTAATGCAGTGATGGCAGCATAATGCAGAAGGCCACTCACTCAACAGAGCGACTACTGCCCTCCAGGGATCCCTCGGGCCCTGGCTAAGTGTGGGTTAAATTCACCAAGTTGGTTCTCGCCAGCCTAGTGAGGACGGAACACTGGCCGGCCCCAGGCGGTGGCCCATCCGCTCCCTGCTGCAGCCCTGGGGTGGGGCCCCCCTCCTTCCCGTCCCCATTCGGGAACCCCAGTTGGCTCAGATGAAGCGTCTCCCGATGGCCCCACGGGGTGGGACGTGCACTCTCTGGCTGTTGAGTGGCGTGTCCCTTCTTATCGAAGCCCTGGAGCCCGATTCAACCCATTTGCTGACCCCATCCTGCGGGCAGCCACGGGGCAGGAACCAGGGATGTGGACTTGACAGAGACCCACCCTGGATCTTGATGTCACGAGGACTCACTGTGTGTCCGGCCTGCCTGCCCCAATGGCACAGATGGCCACAGAGATGTCCCCTCTTGGGAACGCTCCCGGCGGCACCTGCTGCTGAGGCTGCTCCTGCCTTCACCCATGAGTGGCCACGTCAAGGGTGGCCCTGGAGGCCTGGCCCCCAGGAAGGAGGGGGAAGCTGCCGCATGCTGCCGGGGCCAGGGTCGGGTCTGGGCAGGACTTGGAGGAGGCCAGGAGGAGGGGACGGAGCACAGGGCACAGGCGGGCAGACCTGTTGCCTGCACTGAGAGGTACGGCAGCAGGGCATGTCACCCGCTGCTCCCTGAGGGCGGCCTCGTCCTTTCTAAGTTGAGCAAAATAAGACAGAAGGAACCCTCCACGGGTCCAGAGGTGAGGGGTCCTGGGTCGATGCTGGGGTCAGCAGTGTGGCAGGAGCCTGTCCCTCTCCCTGTTCGCAGGTCCCACGGAATCTGGGACCCTCTGGGTCCTCCCCAGGCCCTGGGGCTCTGGGCTCCCTGAGCACTGTGCTGGGTGGAGGGCCACGTCCCTCCCTCTCCAGCAAGAGCCCTGGTGGCTCTCGGCCCTGAGGCTGAGAGATTAGAGGGTGTCATTGTCCCGTCCAGGGAGTGAAGGGGGGGTCAGCCCAGCCCAGGACAGCCACTAAAACCGGGCTCCCCGAGCGAACCAAGGAGCTGCCACCAACGGGGAGAAAATGCAAGTCAGACAGACAGAGATGACCTGGCCACCGATAGGGTATCAGGAGAACCAAGTGGGGCCACCCGAGCTCCGCCCCCCCCAGGGCTGGGACCCCACAAGGGACCTTCTGTTATTGGCAGGTCCCTGGGAGACTTCTCATGACGTGGAGAGGTCGTCCCGTGGTTTGTTGGGGAGGTGCTTTTCTGGCTGGCTCTGTAACGGCTCACCTGAACCCTCAACTTGATTGGATTAGGAGAGGCCCAGGATTAGGAGGCTGATGGGCGTGTCTGTGAGGGTGTGGCCAGGAATGATTGGCATGTGGGATAGCCAACTGAAATGGAGACCCTCCCTAAGTGTGGGCAGCACCGTCCAATAGGATGACGGCTTGGAAGGAATCAAGTTGGAAGAACAGGAAGCCGCCGCAGATGCCAGCTCCGATCTTCTTGAAGGGGCTCCTGATGGCTGCTGTGATCCTCTGAGGATATTGGACTCTCGCTTCTTCACTCTTCCAAAGTGGACTCTGCCAGTGATTCCCCAGAAGCCTTCAGTCTAGGACGAGGGTGGACTGATGATCCCCCTTGTTCTGGGGCTTCAGCCTCGTGGACTCAGCTCTTGGTTCCTCTAGCTCTCCAGGCTGCAGACGGCCACTGTGGACTGTCCAGCTTCTGAATAACTGAGCCAACCTGATAAGTCCCCTGTTATAATTCTACTTCCTGTTGACTCTGTTCCTCTAGAGACACTGACTAACACAGGCTGTGTGGCCTCAGGCAAGTTGCTTCTCGTCTCTGGGCCCCAGTTGCCCCCTCTGCAAGGCCAAGTGATTGGGAAGTCTCCCGAGAGTCCTCTCTGCCTGCAGGAGTGGACGGCTTTTCTAAAGTCACAAGAATTAAACTGCTGTTCCTGGTCATTGTCACAGCCAGGACCGCCACCCCACACGGTGCCTACATCCAGGCAGCTCTCCTCGGCCCACGTTCACACGTCAGTGGTCCCCGCGGCGATGACAGTGGTGGCTCTTGCCATGCTTGGTGTGACTCTGTGCTCCAGCCAGACCCAGGCTCAGGATGCTCCCGTCCACCTGGACCACAGCCGTCGGCTTGGCCCACCACAGCCCAGGGAGCTTCGGTGGCCTGGCCTCTCCAGCACCAGAGAGCACGGGACGTGAGCAAGCGCGGGACTCCGCGGCCTAGAAGTGCCACCTACTTCTTTGACTGGGTAGGGAACCAAGAGAAAAACGCCCGTCCCCACCTTTGACCCTGGAGGTCACGTGCCGGGAGGGCCACCGAGCGCCTGCTCTTCCAGATGGACACAGCTGGCCCGACCCCCTCCCCGGGCGGCTCCCTTTCTCGTCGTTCTCCGGGTGGGACCACGGACTTGGGTGCTCAGCTCGTGCTCAGCACCGTGGGTGGCACGGGAAACCCAAGCCCAGTCCCGATGGACCAGGCTGACCCGGGACTCCCTTCAACGGCTTCTGGGGTTTCTCGGCATCATTTCTTTTCTTTAAAAATATAACCACAACAAAAATGCTTTAAAACCCGTCTGTCTGCCCGTCTCGGCCTGAGGAGCCCAGGGCCTGGGAGAACCGATCAGTCCCCAGACCTGTCGATCCCTCTCGTGCCGAGGGCGCCTCTCAGCCCTCCTCCGTCTCCAGGTGACCCTGTTGGCTCCCCTTGCTGCAGGTCAGGTGGCCGCGGGGACGTGGGCGCCTGATTCTGCAGCTTTGGTCAGGAGGGTCCTCGCCTCTGGAGGCTGTCCCCAGAAAGGAGCCACAGGTTCTGCTGGTGGGCCTCCGTGGCCAGGCCCAGCTCGACCCCTGGTGGGACCTTTGTGCTCCCGGCCAAGGAGGGGACGTCCCCTTGCTTCTCGTCCTGTGGGACCATTTTTAAAGTCACGCAGGTTCTGGCCTCTTTCTGAAGATGTGAAGATCCGGACACTTGTGCATTTGTTCCCATTTTTAAAAAATAGCTTTGATGCCCGGGGGGAATTGTGCGTGCCCCCTGGGGGCCCATCCTGGATCCCCCGACCGGGGCCGGGCGGCACTGCCCCTAATCCCGACCCAGTCAGGGCTCTGGGGGGTGCATCCGGCTCTGGGAGGGCGAATCCGGCCCCAGGGAGCACCACTCCTGGTTCACGGCCTTTCTCCCGTCCTCTCCCGAGGCGTCCGCGCTCACAGATCGTGGCACCTTCTCCCGAGGAGCCCAGGCGGATGGACTCCTGCCCACTAGGGTCACGGGCAGCCCCACAGCCTTGGGATGGGGGACGAGGACACTGACCTGCCTCCCCCAATCCACCCAAGGCTGCCCTCTCCTTTGTGCATAAGGAACCAGGACCAGAGACTGAACTGGCCGGTCAAGGTCGGGGCAGAGCAGAAGTTGGCACGCGGTTCTCTCGGTCGGTCATCAGGCCACACGTGCACCACCAGTTCCCCAAATGGTGCAAAACGACTCCAGCTACCACAGGGACACGTCCTTGCCGGGGTTCCGTGTGTAAACTGCATGTACACGATTCAGAGGTGGCCAGAGGGGTTGGCCTGAGGATGGGCCACACAGGTCGGTCAGCGCAGTGCCATGCTAGAAGGCACTGCTGAATACGGTGACGTCAGGACTGTTGGACACACAGTGGCCACCACTCAGGGCCAGCGGACCTTGACTGGTGTCAGTGCCAGGATTACTGCTGGGGCCTCTAACTGGACAGACACATGTCTGGAAGCAGGCGATTCACTCATTCAGTAAACATTCATTGAGCACCTCCTGTTTACGATTCACTCATTCAGTAAGCATTCATCGAGCACCTCCTGTTTACGCAGACAGAACAATCACAGATGCTAGGAATGGCACAGCGTTGGGTCATCTGTCAAGGACTCTTTTCTCTCCATCGCAGTTTGGTCCCAACTGGGAATTAAAGACACAGAAGGCAGACAAATGGGGACCGCCCTCGGCACCCCCGGGCTGAGCGGGCAGGGACTTGGGTAGTTTCCACTCCACCAGGGCAGAGGGACTGCAGGCCCCCCACCACCACCCGGGGCTGTCTTCCCATCCTAACCAGGAGGGAGCCCAGAGGACCCAGCGCAAGGGGGCAGCAGGCCCAGTTCTGTCTCCCAGGCGCAAGCTCTCGGCAGACGGGGACCCCGGGTGGGCGTGCCTGGGCCTCCCTCCAGGGACACTTGGCCAGACCTCGGAGACAGACTGGCCAGGGCCCTGGGAGATGGACTGGGCTGGCCAGAGGGCTCCTGCCCGAGAGCTGAGAGCTGAGGGGGCTGAGGTGGCCGCGGGGCCCTGCCCGGCTTTCCGCCCAGGGTGCTGTAGGGCCAGGACCCCAAAAACCAGATCCACGAGTCTCCATCCACTATGACAATAACGTGGCTCTGCTGGGTGAAGTCCGTAGGCACAGCGCACACTTCCTGGTGCTGGGAACGTGTGTTCTCCGGCAAGAGGAGGGAAGGGGAGCGTGTTGAGGGGAAGGAGAATGGGCTTCGGGACCTGGCACAGGCTCTTTCCATTCCCAGCTCCTCTACCTGCTGTGTGACTGTGGCAGGTGACTTCACCTTGCTGAACCTCTGCCCGGCTGATAAAATGGGAGCCATGACCTGGATTCCCCGGGTTGAAAAATTAAGTGAACCAGTTGCAAAGAGCCACAGCTGGCCTGTCACCTGCCTCTGGCTCCCTGTCACCTGCCCCCGAGGAATTTTATATCAAGTACAATCCTAACTTGGAGTGAGGAGAAAAACGTTTTTGAAAGTTTTACTATAAAATACACATACATTTTAAAGCCAACCTGTAGGCGGGTGGCCGTAGGTTTTGTGGAGGGGAAGGAGCAGAGCCTGGCTCTGGAGGCGAGGCTCTGTGAGTAACCAGCGTTCACCGGGACAGTGTGGGGCAGGCCCCTGCCTGGCCTGTCACCAGGGCCCGGGCTCTGCGGTCCCTGAATGGCCTGAAGAGCCACTCGAGTGGCACTTAGCCACCCATTAAGAGCGTGAAGAAAGGAGGGCTGCAGGAGGTGAGTGTGGGAGAGCCCTGGACGGAGGCACACACAGCCGGCCTTTCCTCCAGGCTCAGGCACCCCGCGGGCTGGGAAGGAAGTGCCCGGGCCACCCCCCTGGAACCGCACCAAGGGCTGCCCCTGAACTTGGGCAGCGGAACCTGGGAGGCGTGGAGGGGGTGGTCTCTGCTGTGCGGCTTCCTGCCCCTGCCGGGCCTCCTGACCAGCCCACGGGGCCTCCCGGTGCTCTCAGTAAAGACGGAGATCAGCTCGTCCCCCGCCCTTCCGACCCCGGAGCCTGTGGCCTGCCCCCGGCCCCCGCCTGTCTGGGCAGCCCTGGACCCAGACCAGCTTCCGTCCACGCAACGTGACCCTAAAGAAGGCGACTCGTGGGCTTTGAGCATCTTCTGACCAAGGGTCTGTCCAGAGGACCGACGTCTCCCGATCACCACGGCTCGGGGCATCTCGGTGCTCGGCGGGGGACAACGGAACAGGACCTTCTGGTCTCTGCCAGCAGAGGATGGGGACAGGCTGGTCATTCTGGGCTTTTGGTCAAGTGTCCTTTTAGCTTTTCACTTGTGCGTCGAGGTTTCGGGTATCGTATTCCAGGAGGGAGGAATTGTCACTGTCTGCCCAAAGATGGCCTGCTCGGGGACCTCTGTGCGGGCACCGAAGTTCACAGAGAAGGTGGGTCAGCAGCCGCAGCCTGGTCCTTCCCCAGTGTTCCCGGACTGCTCTGGCACAACATGGGACCCGGCATTGCTCGTGCCCACAGCCCGGAGTTGACACAGCACCGCCCATTCCTGCGGATCCCGAGCCGTGGCAGGCGGAAGACGGCACTGGCTACAGAAGCCGGAAAGAAGGGGCTGGAAGGGACTGGAAAGAAGACGGTATCACTGTCCAAGGGCTGAGTCTGAGTCTCAGCTCTTCCACCTAGTAGCTGTGTGACCTTGGGCAAATGAACCAACGTCTCTGAGCTTGAGTTTCCTCATGGGCGAAATGGTGGTGGTAATAACCACCTCATGGGGATGAACATGGATAAAAACGTGGCGAGTGTGTGTGAGGGGTGAGTTACACAAACAGGAGACACCATTAGGAGTTGTGTCCCATGGAGGCGAATCCAACAATCACACTACCGTTCCTCAGGGAAGGTACTAGTGAAAATGGAGGTCACGGGTGTCTCACGCCCCTGGGGAGGGTGGCACCAGGTCACACCTGCTCACACAGGGTCCTGGGTGACATCCTACCTGTAAGTGCCCCCTGCGTCTTGAGTGTGGATTAAGAAAGCCTTTTGCAGATGGTCCCGTCTGTCTGTGTGTCCGTCCTCTCTTGTCACCATGGTCTGCTCTCTGTTAAGGGGGAGGAAGGAGCGAGGAGGAAAGCCTGGTCCCCCGCAGCCTTGTTGCGGCCAACCTGAATGGGATTCTGTCCCGGACTCCGCACTCCCTTCACTCTGCACCGTCTCGGCCACCTGGGTGGGGAAGGTGGACCCGGCTGCCCCTGGACCTCAGACTCAGCCCAGGGACGTCCTTGGACGCTGGCTGATGTGACACAGGCAGGAAGGAGCTGGCGCTGGCCTGCTCTGCCCTCACCTGGGCTCCTGGGGCGGAGGTCAGATGAGGCACAGGCGAGGCCTTCGAGGGTCACTCAGGGCTCCTCAGGCCGGGCCACTGGGTCCAGAAGTGAGTGAATGAGGGCGGGCAGGGGACAGTGGGCTTTCATCCACTGTTCACCTGGACCAGGAGCTGGGCTGAGCGGGGCCTCCTGGGCAGCTGGGGGCTCAGGAGGAGGACGGAGGACGCCCTGGACGGGACGTTGGCTGGGGCCCAGCCGAGTCGTAGACTCTGAGCCCAGGTGGGTGCCTGCAGGGCGGTGGCGGCCGGAGGAGGGCCCCTGTGGCGGCCTTTGCCACGCCAGGGCCTTGATCATTGACGTGGCCGAGCCGGAGCTGGTCCCCAGGAGCCCGTGGCTGGGGGGGGGGCGTCGTGGCTTGGGGGGGGCGTGGCTGGGGGGGGGCCGCGGGTCTGCGATGAGCGGGAGGATCCATTCCTGTCCAGGACGCCGTCTGGTGGATCCCAGGAGAAGAAACGCCTGTCCCGCCCCTCGGGGAGGGTGGTTCAGTCCACCCGGGCGGGCACCCTGGAGAGGCGCTGTACTGAACCCAACGTTGGTGACGACCCTCCCTGACTGTTCAGAGGACGTGGACACCCCCATTTTAACCACCTCGTGTGTTTGATTAAGCCATTACGGCACTGGAAGACGGTCTGCAGGACGGGGAGGCCGGTCCACAGCTGCGGGACAGCGAGGCCAGCGCAGGGGCAGGACGGGGAGGCCAGTCCACAGGGGCAGGTACAGCGATGGCCAGCGCAGGGGCAGGACGGGGAGGCCAGCCCACAGGGTGTGCAGGACAGCGAG